>NC_090442.1:1019140060-1019443143 GCF_031143425.1 Pleurodeles waltl
AGACGGAATGAGTGCTAAGGGTCTCCTGAAAGTAAGGAGATCCTTTGGAGAACTCAGCCCTGTGCACAATGCATAAACCCAAACATGGGTTAGAGTACTTCAGAAATAGATTCGATTGAAGTCCACTGTCTCTGCGTGCTTTTGATGAGATAGGTCAGACGACAGTGTATTTGCATAATCCAGCATCGATGGCACCAGCTGGGTGACTGCTTAAATCTACTATGAGTAACCCAGAGAGACCAAGGAGCACATTTACTGAGTCTCTGCATCACTGTAATGTCATCCAAAGTGGTACACATGTATTTCGCACTGGAAAGGTGCCTTTTTCTAGGTGCAAATTGCACTTACACTGCCTTGAACCACTGTGTATCAAAGGGGTGTTACATGGGTGGTACCTGGGCATTTCAGCCCAAACAGCCATAGCTTTTGATGCAAAAGCTGATATACTAAGATTTCCAAACTGCACTTTGCATAAAAAAATAATGTCCGGAGAGGTGGTGGTCCTCGAGACAAAGTTGGAGAAATGCTTTAATTTCTCTAAACATTTTGCACATTGAATGTGTGGCACATCCAATGTGTGAAAACTTATAAAAATTGTCTAAGCTTAATATTTTGTACTGCTGGGATAGACTTCCAGTGCAAAACCAATGCTATGCATGATACACCTCTGCACCATCATAAAAAGGCTGTGGGTGGTGGTAGGCAGTCTGTGTGCCAGGGTGGTAAAGACAGCAGCACATGCCTCTGTGTATGCTTTCTTCCCCTTGCACTAAATTTTAATAAATCTGCCCCAAAAATATATCTTCACTGACAAAGATGGAAGAAGCATGTTTTAATGGTAGAAGCTACTTTAAGGTCTCACTGAAAACAAAGTGTGAAATAAAATAGTCAAGTTCCATGTCATGGAAACTGGTGCAGGACAAGGGTCAAGTCAGGAAGGACAGAAATGTCTGATGTTAGAGGTATCAACCAGCACAATCTTTGTTTTGGTGGGGTTATGCTTAAGGAAATTCATGTAGGTCCAAAAACCCATGGCTACCACACAATTAGAGGAGGTCAAGTTCAAGACTTCTAGGTTTTAAGTTCCAGAACGATCTGAGAGTTCAAGCCTCGATGAATGTATCAAGGATGTATAAGAATGGTCTATGGATGAAGAAATAAAGTTATGAAATCCCCTGTCAGACAGCCCCTCAGTGCACTCACCCTATTTAGAGTTCCGCAAGCCATTAGGTTCTGTCAGCAGTGCCCCAATTGTTTCCGTCTATGGAAAGCTTACACCAACGGGTGATGGAGTCCTGTCCATTGGAGTAATGGCTTCAGACTAGCCACCCTATTTAGGTTGACGATCTGATGCTCTCTTTTCTGTTGATCTTCACGAGGGAAAACCAGACAGTGACAAACAGAAAAATAATGAATTCATACCTATCTGTTGGGGTCATTGGTTATTTGTTTTTCAAAATAAGCATTCACTTTGGAAGTTTGTTTTTGAAAAATAAAAAGATTGGAGGTTGGCTGTCAAAACCGCCATGATAGCAATTCCTCAGAGGGTAAAAAGATTCCAGCTGGGCCGGCAGTGATCTCTAAATATGGTGGTTTTCTGTTTGTCAGGTTGTCAGACTTAATGTTCAGCGTCCTATGATGGATATTGTGAAGAACTATGGGGCATATATTTATAAGCCCCATGCGCCACCTTAGCGCCCCCATAGTGTCATTTGTTTATGCAAAGGTGGCTTTTCTGCCACACCATATTTACAAAGTGGCGCAATGCCTGTGTCAGGCATAGTGTATGCAAGGGTGGCGTTCTGGCACAGGGAGGCCTGAAAAAACGGTGCACTGAAGTTTACAGGATTTCCCTGCATAATTTTTCCATCATTTTTAGCACCTGCTGAGAGCAGGTGTTAAAATGACGTACCAATTATATTCAATGGGCCTCCCTGTGCTCTGCAGTACTGGCGTCAACATTTTTGATGATGGTGTAGAAAATGTTGATGCTATTGTGCTAACGACTGCCATGGTGTGCCATATTGTAAATATAGAGCAACCATGCTGTTGTTAGGTGCTGGTAGGGGGGTGCAAGAAAAGTGTTGCCTCATCTATGATGCACCACTTTCTTGTAAATATGCCCCTATATACTTTAAATCAAGCCTCAGAATCTGTAGGAAAGTGGGTTATTAGTTGAGGAGGAGTCCTTCCCAAGTAATAAGTGCAATATATTGTCAGGTCCAATACCCAAGCTCTATAGATAAACCTGAGCTCAACCCCTGGTAGGTATGCCCCAGAGCAGACAAGCTAAACTTAAGGAAAGGTTTGGTAGGTATTTAGCAGTACCAAAAACAAATAAAAACACAACACAATAAACATACCACAATGAATTTCTAAAAATGGAGAACTTGTTAAATACAAAATGACACAAAAATGATTAAATTTCAATATGTGTAACAGGAAATATGATTTTGTTAAGTTTCTATGCAAAAAGAAGCAAGAAAAGTGCCATGCAAAACTAAAGCGCCAATATGGCATCTTTGTTCACTGTTGAAAGGGACCTAGGCATGGTTTCAGGCTGTTTGTAATGAAGCAGAGATCGGATGCACCAAGTGAGTCAGCTGGGTCAAGGATTCTACCTTCTGACTCTAAAATAGAGTATAGAATCCTCCAGTGGGGTGAGGTTGAAGCTGTATTCAGCAAAAGCCTCTCAAAGTCACGTAGCCATGGAATGAGGTGGCACTGAAGCTGTTGGTTTTGTAAGGGAAAGGACTGAGAAGTAAAAGCTAACTTTTGCAGTCACTGAAGTCCTCTCGTCAGCCAAGTACTTTTCACACTTTCACCTGGTCAAGAATTCTACCTTTGGACAATAGGCCTGATTCACAAAGGTAAACTTTAAATTTTGTGTGAATGTACTGCTTTTAGGTAATCACAAATTATGTGTGCAGTCTTACAACTCCACACTCCCTATATGTTAGAAATGGGGTCTTTGGTGACAGTCAGGTTACCCCCTATTCAAGCAAGGACCCTCACTCTAGTCAGGGTAAAAGAGAATCACCCTCAGCTAACCCCTGCTTACCCCGTTGGTAGCTTGACAGAACAGTAGGCTTAACTTCAGAGTGCTAGGTGTAAAGAATTTATTTGTGCCAACCCACACAGTGACTCAATGAAAACACTATAAAATGACACAACACAGGTTTAGAAAAATAGGAAATATTTATCTAAACAAAACAAGACCAAAATGATAAAAATCCACAAGACACAAGTCAAGTTAGCAATAAAAATGCAAAAAGAGTCTTTAAGTAGTTTTAAATACACACTAACACTGTTAGCGTGAAAATGTACCTTTGGGTGCATCAAAAATAACCCTGCACGGGCGAGTGTGCGTCAGAAAGGGCTTGCGATGCGTTTATTCCACTCACGAGCAGGACCTTACGCCGTTTCTCCTTTCGCCAGGTCGGACGCGTCATTTCTTCTCTCCGCAGGAGAGCGATGCGTCGATCCGGTCAGCACTCTCGTGTCCGGACAGGCCTTGCGTTATTTTTATATGCGTCGATTTTCAGCTACGAAGCCGGCAGCGCGTCGTTTCTTCAGCCACAGATCGGAGTCATGTTGATCTTTTCCCCGCACAGCGCTCTGTGCGTAGATTTCCTTTTCGTAAGGCTGCCAGCTTCTCTTTTCAGGGTCCCAGGAACTGGATGGGCACCACAGGGCAGAGTAGGAGTCTCTCCAGAGACTCCAGGTGCTGGCAGAGAGATGTCTTTGCTGTCCCTGAGACTTCAAACAACAGGAGGCAAGCTCTAAATCAAGCCTTTGGAGGTTTCTTCTCAAGATGGAAGGCACAAAATGTCCAGTCTTTGCCCTCTTACTGTGGCAGAAGCAGCAACTGCAGGATAGCTCCACAAAGCACAGTCACAGGCAGGGCAGCTCTTCTTCCTCAGCATTCAGCTCTTCTCCAGGCAGAGGTTCCTCTTGTTTCCAGAAGTGTTTCCAAAGTCTGTGGTTTTGGGTGCCCCTCTTAAACCCAATTTCTCCTTTGAAGTAGGCCTACTTCTAAGTAAAGTCTCTTTTAAATGTGAAATCCTGCCTTGCCCAGACCAGGCCCCAGACACTCACCAGGGGGTTGGAGACTGCATTTTGTGAGGGCAGGCACAGCCCTTTCAGGTGTGAGTGACCACTCATCCCCTCCCTCCTAGCACAGATGGCTCATCAGGATATTCAGACTACACCCCAGCTCCCTTTGTATCACTGTCTAGTGTGAGGTGCAACCAGCCCAACTGTCTAACTGACCCAGACAGGGAATCCACAAACAGGCAGAGTGACAGAAATGGTATAAGCCAGAAAATGCTCACTTTCTAAAAGTGGCATTTTCAAACACACAATCTTAAAATCAACTTTACTAAAATATATATTTTTAAATTGTGAGCTCAGAGACCCCAAACTCCACATGTCCATCTGCTCCCAAAGGAAATCTACACTTTAATCAGATTTAAAGGTAGCCCCCATGTTAACCTATGAGAGGGACAGGCCTTGCAACAGTGAAAAGCGAATTTAGCAATATTTCACTGTCAGGACATATAAAATACATTACTATTTGTCCTACCTTACCCATACACTGCACCCTGCCCTTTGGGGCTACCTAGGGCCTACCTTAGGGGTGTCTGACATGTAAGAAAAGGGGAGGTTTAGGCCTGGCAAGTGGGTACACTTGCCAAGTCGAATTTACAGTTAAAACTGCACACACAGACACTGCAGTGGCAGGTCTGAGACATGATTACAGAACTACTTATGTGGGTGGCACAACCAGTGCTGCAGTCCCACTAGTAGCATTTGATTTACAGGCCCTGGCACCTCTAGTGCACTTTACTAGGGGCTTACTAGTAAACCAAATATGCCAATCATGGATAAGCCAATTACATACATATTTTGTAAAGGAGCACTTGCACTTTAGCACTGGTTAGCAGTGGTAAAGTGCCCAGAGTAACAAAAACAGCAAAATCAGAGTCCAGCACACATCAACAACCTGGGGAACAGAGGCAAAAGAGTTAAGGAAGACCACGCCAAGGATGAAAAGTCTAACACTATACTTATGGGTAATTGGGTCGACAAACTCCACACACATAAGTAAAGGGAGTGCGGAGTCGTAAAACTTCACAGGCAGTTTGTAAATACCTGCAAATTGTAAACGTACACAAACGTGCAAGCTTACGTTTGTCAAGCAATTAGTATCTTTTTTGGAGCTCAAAATCCCCTTGAGTAGCAAATCTAAAAATTATATTTGATGAAATGCTCTCAAAATCCGACATCTTTGCTATGAGGTCCCACTGAAGCTTTGGAGGTTCTGGAAGTCCAAAAATGTTCAAAGTTCCTATTTTTCATGCTTTCTGGAGCAGTTCCTCTCGGGACTCTTCTAAATCTCACACGACTTCAGTGCTTAGGGGCCAGGACTCAATCTAGCAGATCCCACCAGCAATGTTAAATCCACGTTAAGTTGCTATTGGTCAGCTGGTCACTGCAGAAAAAGGCTCACTTGTAGTGTTCCTGTAACCACATACGATGTCAGCCAACTGACCCTTACAGTCCACTTTTCAACTCTGGGTAGAAGTGGGAGAAGGTCCACCAGTCCATTCTCCACAAAGATCACAGACAACAATGCCAGTCCTCTTCCGGTCTTTCACAGGGCCAGAAAGTGTTATAATGAGCTGGGGTGAGGTGCCACTTTTGTAGGATTCACTAGCCAGTGGGTGGGGCCCTGCACCCAACCCTACTACATTCATGGTGATGAACATCTTACTTTATGTTACAAAGCCATAGAAACTCACTGAAAATAAGAGTTTAAAAGTGGTCGTATAGTTAGGAATTGTAATAATATGTGACATTAAAAAATCGAAGTTTAAAGGGACATTATAGTGAGATGCCCTAAAGTCACCATAAATTGCACCCTTGCCATGCACTACTAATTACCTCCCATGTTGCATCACTCATGACTTGTTTTGTGACATCACTGACAATATTATTGCAACATCTGAAATGACATAATTGAAGACAACACTGTCCATGGGGGGGGGCACAAGTATTAATTACTTAAGTGTATGAGTTATAATTACTTGAGATAACAAACAATAACTGGTGAATTTCAGTATATATATATATATATATATATATATATATATATATATATATATATATATATATATATATATATATATACATATATATATATATATATATATGTGACATTCATGTTAAAAACAATGATGTTTATTTTAGCAGGGTCTCCCCCAGATTTTTGCTTTGTGTTACTGAACCTGTTTCTTTTGCTGCCATTAAATTCTGTGCACATTTACCTGCTAACCAATGAAGTGCTTGTGCTTTCTCTCTCTAAAATATGACAACATTGGGTAACACTTAACTGGCACATTTAATTTACTTGTAAATCACTTGTAGGTTGCACATTTAATTTACTTGTAAATCCCTAGTAGATGATACTACGAGGCCTGTAAATTAAAGCATGTCTGATTCCTTCGAGTTGGGATGATTTTCTGGGGTGATGTTTGATGTTCCATGCTTAGTTTCATGCTGTAGCACATTTGTGAGGCTCAATATGTGGCGCTGTATTGCAACTGCAGAGATTTCACTTTATTGTACTGCTGGTTCTGTACCAACCTTGGGTGTCTTAGTCTTAACAGGTCAAACTCAATAAAAAGTTTGTCAATGAAAAAACATGTCTCAGCTTTTCCTAACACTTCCTTTTTATGGGCGAGCGCAAATTGCTCCGTCCATTCTGTAATCTCTCTCTGGGCTTCAAACCACGCCCATGTCACGTCTGTCACTTACATTGGTTCGTGGGCTTGCCTTTTAAAATCCACTTGCTTTCATTTGTGAAAGGCATGCACACGTCATGCCTTTTCCGGTGTTTAGCCCACCTACACAGCACCGGTAAACTACTAAAAACATACGAGGCTCGATGTTTTCAGCCTGGGGTTCGGACTACTTTATCTGTTTATTTTCCATGCAGAGCAATCGTGCTGCATTTTACATAGTGCGATTGTGCTGCGTTTTTTTTCCTTTACAGTGCTAATAGCTCTAACTTGAGCAAATGCGAGACCCGTTGCATTGAAAATGCTTGTTAAAATTTATAAATGATCCCTAAAGTAGGCCCTCTAATCCCTATGGGGCAGGGTGCACTGTATGTGAAAGGTTGAACATGTGGGTTTACGTTTTACATGTTCTAGCAGTGAAAAGCTCTTAAAGTTGTTTTTCCCTACTATAAGGCCTATCACTTCAGTTGGCTCACACTGGATTACCTTATTGCATTTAATAAGTGATAACTTGTAATTGGGAGCAGATGGATATATGGTGTTTACACTCAAATTAACCATATTTTTAAATCCTCTTTAACAGTACAGTGGGATTTTAAGTCACATTTCTGTAAATGCCACTTTTATAAACTTTACATTTTCTTGTCCTAACCATTTATGCCTTCTGTCCGGTACCTGGTGCACATCACTGTGAATGGCTCTGCTGTTGGGGGTGTGTGTTTTCCTCACAGACAGTGAATGACACAAAGACGATTAGGTGTGGGCAGGATGGGCCTTTCTGCCAGTAAGGCTGTGAGCAGACCTGTTTCCTGCCCCACTTGCACTTTAAAGAGTCTTGCATCCTGCATACACAAGGGAACCTTACATTAGTCTTTCATCACCCCAGACTTCTTGGAGCCTTGACAGGGGAAGTGAGAACTTTCCAGGACCAGATGTGGGGTTAGTATAGGGAATCTCCCTGACTTCAAAGGCTGGCATCAGGTATACACACTGGACGTCCAGAGGCCCTAATCAGTACACACCTGGACCTGTGGACATTACAGAAGAAGGGCTGCCTTGCTCCCAAGACGACTGCCCTGCTGTTTGAGGTCTGCCTTGCTCACCAGAATATTGCACTGATGCTACCACAGTACAGCCCTGATGATTGAGGACTACCTTGACCCCCAGAGTGCTGCCCTGCTGCTTGAAGACTGCCCTGCTTTTATCTCAGGCTAACCTGAGTGACTCCAAGGGTCAGTTGGTTGACCTCCTGTCTGAGCTACAGGGATACATTAAGCTCCAGAGTCCTTGCTGCAACTGCCCAGCTGACCTCTTGCAGTAAAAGTGCCTGGACCTGCAACTGGACCTGCCTGAGCCGTGCTGGGCTCAACTGGAGTGAGTTTGTGATTACTAAGAGGTGCCTCCCTAGGTCCTGGACCGTTAGCTGTCACCAGCTGAGCTCCTCCTGTGAAGAAAGGTGTGATCCAGAAGTTTTGGTCTCTTGATAATGCAGGCCCATTCGTGCCAAGACTCTGCCGGCCACAAAATCCACCAATGTGAAGCTCTGGTGAACCGACTCTTCACATTACAGCAACTGCCAGTGACAACCGGCACCAAGGGATCTGCACTTCATGCTAAAGCAATGACAGCCTGCAGTGACCACCACACACATCTCTAGCAATGACCATCTGCAACACCCACTATGTCACCACGCTACAGCGATGATCATCCATGATGCTCTTCCTACTCCTCTGGGCCTCCTCTGCTGCAAACAAAACTCTTCATGCCGGACACTGAGAAGGTAACTTTTTCAGCTGGAGTAACCTTGTCCTTATAACTTGCCCACACTTCATCATGGTCGGCCTTATCTTGTGACTTTCCCCATTGTAGCACAACCAGATGATCACATGACCCTTTGTGCTTTTAGGTGCTATATTTACCTAAACTTTAATATTGAATATTTCCTGTACTACTGCTAGGATGATTGTTGTTCTGATATCATTTTATTTATTAGAATTTACTCTATTTTTTAATTTGTTTGGAATTTTCTTGTGTTTTGTTTTCACTTTATTTCCATTTGTGTGCTGCATAACTACTTCACACATTGCCTCTAAGTTCAGCCTGACTGCTTTGTGCCACGCTACCAGATGGTTAAGCACATATTAATTTAGTGACTTTTATGGTTCACCCTGAGAAGACTTATGGTTGTTGCCCGAATTGGGCTTCCACCCACCCTGATCAATAATCCGATTTCCTACATGAAATCATTAAGTTATTTCCAGTGCTTAATTAAACTTAGCAGTTGCAGGTGGCATCAATCAGCACTCATTTTTGATAACAGACGCTAATTTTTTCTTATCAGACTTTCACCCGCAGCAAAAGAAAGTAAAAGCATAAAATGAGAAAAAGAAGAGAAAGATAGAAAAACAGGAGCAAAGAGAGAAAGCAGGAATGAAAAAGAACCTGCAAGAGTGAGACACAGGTGTGGCGGTTGAGAAAAACTTTGAGTCCCGGCATTTTATTGTTTTACAATGTTTATTTGTAATATATTTAGTTAAAATGAAAGAAAATATTAATTAAACTAATATTAATTTAAATAACATATTATATATTACATAATTATTTATGTGTGTGTGTGTGTGCGTATATATATAATGATTAACTAGTTTGTAAATAATTGTAAATATAAAATTATGAATAAATTAAATATATTTATTTGATCATTTTTTTTTTTTTTATTCAAGGGTTGGTAATGTTTTGCGGTAAAGGTTTTTGATGGTTCATGGGTTGGAAGTGTTTTGGGGGAACATGATTATAAGGGTTCAGAGATGAGTAGTGTTATGACACTAAGGGTTAATTTACGATTCTGGACTGTGATACTGATTTTAGTGTAAGGTTGGATAGTGAGTTGGGGTTTAATGTTTTTTAGAGATCAGTGCTGAGTAGTGTTTTGTGGTTACTTTTTTGACTCAGGGCTGGGTAGTGATTTGAGGGGATTTTATGGTTCAAGGATGGGTAGTTTTAAAGGGTAAGCGTTTTTTAGGGTTGAGTGATGGGTAGTGTGTGGGATAGGGTTTGTTAAGGTTAGGAGACAGGTAGTCGTTTGTAGGTAAGGTTTCTTTGGGTTCACATGTGGGTAGGGTAAGGGTTAGAGAGTGGGTAGTCATTTGGGGGCTAAGGGGACTTTTAAGGTCCAGGCATGGGTAGTGATTTGGAGGGTAAGTTGATTTTTTAGGGTTCATGGCTGGGTAGTATTTAGGTGTAAGCGTTCTTTAGTGTTCAGGTGGGTAGCATTATGGGAATAAGGATGTTTTTAGGATTCAAGGTTGGTAGTGATTAGTAAAGTAAGCAGACTTATGATAGTGATTTTGGGTGTAAAGGTGTTTAATTAGAAATAACGATTTTTAAGGTTCATGGGTGGGTAGCAATGTGAGGCTAAGTGAATTTTCAAGGTTCTCGGTGAGGCAGTAATTTGGGGTGTAAGGACTTTTAGGTCTCTAGGGTGTGTAGTAATATGGTGTAGTGGAGTTTTGAGATTTGGGTTCTAAGGGATTTTTTAGTTTTGAGGGGTGGTTAGGTCCTTAGGGTAAGGATTGATTTAAGGGTGCACATAAAGGATAGATTTGTTTAAAAAAAACATTTCTATGCTAATGTTAATAAATCATTTTATTTAATCTATTTAAAATTAAAAATAAAACAAATGCAGCATTAACTAAAGTAAATATCAATTAATGAGTTATTTACTTAAAATTACTTTAGAAAATATAATTAATAATAATCAATCACATTTTGCTATGTAATACACTTTTGGGATTCATTTTACAGGTACAATTAATTAAAAGTATAAGACTTAAAAATATTATGATTAGAATTGAATTTCATATATATTTGTGTGTGTGTGTGTCTGTGTATGTGTACTATGTGTACTATGCACTATTAGGAACTAATGAATTAACATAGAAAACAATTTTTGAAAAGTAATTAAATGAATTAAACTATATATACACATGTGTGTGTTTGTGTACTAGGCACAATTAGGAACTAATTAATTAAAATAGAAAATAATTTTTGAAAGGTAATTACATTAATTAAATTATATATTAATGTGGGTGTGTGTGTGTGTGTGTGTGTATATATATATATATGTGTGTGTGTGTGTGTGTGTATGTGTGTATGTTTATATACATATATATATACACCACATTCATACATCCATAAATATATATAGATATATATATATATATATATATATATATATATATATATATATATATATATATATATATATATATGTATCTATACTACACATTTGCCGGAATCCCGAGGCTCAAAACGGTGGCGGTCCGAGCGTGGAACCAGCAATCCACATATATACAGCACCAACTCCTCCACAATGAAAAGGACGTGCTCGGACACTTATCATAAATGGATATGTTTAATAAAACGCTGCCTCCTCACAATGCGTTTCAGCTGTAGCCTTGATCACGTATGGGAGGGCTGTTTGATTTACATATTAAATACCCTCAAAAAATAAACATGAATAACGGACTAACATGCAAATCTAACAACAATACAAAGAAAGGGTGGTGGTCATCTTAGGATGTCATATATATTATATCCTTCAATAGAACTAGTTCCAAAACGTCTGTATCTTGAGCTATAAAAACTATATATGTATGGAAAAATCATGTATTACAACAACTGATTTTGATCAATAAACAGAATCATAACCCCAATCCTACAAAGGAACATATCACAGATGGCAACAACAGATTCTAAGGGGTGATCTCAACTACAAAAATGACCCATTAGAGGTCCAACTTTGTCCATCTACCTAAAATTGTTTAACCGGTTCTGTGCAGCGGACGTAATGGTTACGTCCTGCGGCACAGTGCTCGTGTGCCCAGGATGTAACCATTACGTCCTGGGCACAGAGCCCAGAGGAACGCTAGCGCTCCCTCTGTGTTCTTCCCTCCCACCCCCCAAAGGCAGGGATGGAAGGGGAAGCCCTTCCCCTTCCACCCCCGACAGTCCCCCCTGACCTCCCCACCCACCTGTGACATCAGCGCGCGCTGACCATCACAGAGGCCTCCTCCCATCTCCCATTTCTCTTCCGATCATGTGGAGGAGGCCTAAGAGGCTTCAAGGGGAAGGAAAGGAATCTGAGCAAAATGCCCAGTATACACCAGGGATTTATTTTGTAGCTGAAATTGTCATAAGGGGAGCGACCCCTTGGGCAAGGGTCGCTCCCCAGGGGGCATTTTTTTTAAGGCCTTTTCTGCCCCGGGGGGGGGGGGGCAGAAACCTCTAGGCACCAGGGAACATTTTTTTTGTTTTTGTTTTGTTTTTTAGAGGTGGGGAGCGACCCCTTAGGCAAGGGTCGCTCCCCTAGGGGGCAAATTATATTTAGGCCATTTCTGCCCCCCTTTGGGGCAGATTGGCCTATTTTTATGAGGCCAAACTGCACCCAAGGGGGACAGAAACCACTAGACACCAGGGAGTTTTTTTTGTGTGAATTTCACGCAAGGGGAGCGACCCCTTAGGCAAGTGTCGCTCCCCAGGGGGGCAGATCAGCCTATTTTAATTAGGCCGATCTGCCCCCAAGGGCGGCAGTAGCCTCTAGGCGCCAGGGATGAATTATTTTTTTTTTTATTTTTTTTTTTTTTAGAGGTGGGGAGCGACCCCTTAGGCAAGGGTCGCTACCCTGGGGGGGGGGGTTATTTTAGGCCATTTCTGCCCTCCCGGGGGCAGATCGGCCTATTGCTATTAGGCCGATCTGCCCCCAGGTGTGGCAGAAACCTCTAGGCAACAGGGGTAAAAACAAATGTTTTTTTGTTTCGTTTTTTAGAGGTGGGGAGCAAATTGTATTTAGACCATTTCTGCCCCACTTGGGGGCAGATCGGCTGATTTTTGTTAGGCCAATCTGCCCCCATGGGGGCAGGAACCACTTAGGCACCAGGGATAGGTGTGTGTGTATGCGTGTGTTTTCTTTAGGGGGGCAGCCCTTGGGTA
This sequence comes from Pleurodeles waltl, assembly GCF_031143425.1. Lineage (NCBI taxonomy): Eukaryota > Metazoa > Chordata > Amphibia > Caudata > Salamandridae > Pleurodeles > Pleurodeles waltl. The sequence goes on from NC_090442.1 coordinate 1,019,152,855, forward strand.
AGGGTCGCTCCCCATGGGGGCACATTACTGTTGGCCATATCTGCCCCCCAAGGGGAGGGCAGAAAGCCCACCAGAGGCCAGGGAAGTTTTTCAAAAATAAGAGGGTGGGGGGTATGGCCATACCCCCACCCCAAATAAATGGGGCCAAAGTTGTTCTGCCCACCAGTGGGCAGATGGGGCAATTAACCCTGATCCACACCCCGGGGGGGGGCAGAAAGTCTACTAGATGCCAGGGAATTTACAAAAAAACAAAAAATATTGGGGTGGTGGCTACAAACCAGTATGGGCCTGGTAACGCCCCCACCTCAACTGAAGGGGGTAACAGTCTTTCAGCTCTCCCCCGCACTCTAAAACATCCTATCCCACAGCAAGCAAGAAGACATTTGATTATTTTGGGTTTTAGTTTTACATTTGGGCCATGAGAGCTTGGCTTACTCTCAAAATTGTTCCACTTGGAATGGTGAGGGCTGCACTTTATGGACTTTGGGACACTGCCATGTGGAAAAATCTACAATACCTTACACGTCTGAAAACTAAACATCTGGGTGATTCCAGGGTGGTGTGTTTCACATGCACCCCGCACCATTTGTGTACCCACAATCCCCTGCAAACCTCCAACTTTGCTGGAAATCACACATTTTACCCACGTTTTTGTGAGGGAACCTTCTGGAATCTGTAGGAATCCACAAAATTCCTACCACCCAGCATTGTCTCATCTATATCGATAAAAATTCAGCTGCACTTGTCAGCCTAAAAATGTTTTTTTGCAAACTGCCCTTTTTTACCCACTTTGGTTCCCCCTCAATATCGACATGTTTTTGGCTCTTCCCTTTCACAAGCACTTGGCCCACCTACACAAATGAGGTATCATTTTTACCGGGAGACTGAGGGGAACATTGGGTGGTATGAAATGTGTCCCAGTGCAGTGATCCCACACAGAAATGTGGGAAAAATGTGATTTTTTAGCTAAATTTGAGGTTTGCTGAGGATTCTGGGTAAGAAAACTTTGGGGGATCCACGCAAGTCACACCTCACTGGACTCCCTCGAGTGTCTAGTTTTCAGAAAGGTCTGGGTTTGGTAGGTTTCCCTAGAAGGCTGCTGAGCCCAGGACCAAAAACGCAGGTGCCCCCCGCAAAAACAGGTAGTTTTGTATTTGATAATTTTGATGTGTCCAGATAGTGTTTTGGGGCATTTCCTTTCGCGGGCAGTAGGCCCACCCACAAAAGTGAGGTACCATTTTTATCGGGAGACTTGGGGTAACGCTGGGTGGAAGGAAATTTGTGGCTCCTCTCTGATTCCAGAACTTTCTGTCACCGAAATGAAAGGAAAAAGTGTTTTTTTGGCCAAATTTGGAGGTTTGCAAAGGATTCTGGGTAACAGAACCTGGTCAGAGCCCCACAATTCACCCCATCTTTTGGATTCCCCTAGGTGTCTAGTTTTCAAAAATGCACTGGTTTGCTAGGTTTCCCTAGGTGACGGCTGAGCTAGAGGCCACAACCCACAGGTAGGCACTTTGTAAAAAACACCTCTGTTTTCTGTGGAAAAATGTGATGTGTCCACGTTGTGTTTTGGGCCATTTCCTTTCGTGGGCGCTAGGCCTACCCACACAAGTGAGGTACCATTTTTATCAGGAGACTTGGGGGAACGCTGGGAGGAAGGAAATTAGTGGCTCCTCTCTGATTCCAGAACTTTCTGTCACCGAAATGAGAGGAAAAAGTGTTTTTTTTGGCCACATTTTGAGGTTTGCAAAGGATTCTGGGTAACAGCACCTGGTCAGAGCCCCACAAGTCACCCCATCTTTGATTCCCCTAGGTGTCTAGTTTTCAAAAATGCGCTGGTTTGCTAGGTTTCCCCAGGTGCCGGCTGAGCTAGAGGCCACAAACCACAGGTAGGCACTTTGTAAAAAACACCTCTGTTTTCTGTGAAAAAATGTGATGTGTCCACGTTGTGTTTTGGGCCATTTCCTTTTGTGGGCGCTAGGCCTACCCACACAAGTGAGGTACCATTTTCATCAGAAGACTTGGGGGAACGATGGGTGGCAGGAAATTTGTGGCTCCTCTCAGATTCCAGAACTTTCTGTCATCGCAATGAGAGGGAAAAGTGTTTTTATGGCCAAATTTGGAGGTTTGCAAAGGATTCTGGGTAACAGAACCTGGTCAGAGCCCCACAATTCACCCCATCTTTTGGATTCCCCTAGGTGTCTAGTTTTCAAAAATGCACTGGTTTGCTAGGTTTCCCTAGGTGACGGCTGAGCTAGAGGCCACAACCCACAGGTAGGCACTTTGTAAAAAACACCTCTGTTTTCTGTGGAAAAATGTGATGTGTCCACGTTGTGTTTTGGGCCATTTCCTTTCGTGGGCGCTAGGCCTACCCACACAAGTGAGGTACCATTTTTATCAGGAGACTTGGGGGAACGCTGGGAGGAAGGAAATTAGTGGCTCCTCTCTGATTCCAGAACTTTCTGTCACCGAAATGAGAGGAAAAAGTGTTTTTTTTGGCCACATTTTGAGGTTTGCAAAGGATTCTGGGTAACAGCACCTGGTCAGAGCCCCACAAGTCACCCCATCTTTGATTCCCCTAGGTGTCTAGTTTTCAAAAATGCGCTGGTTTGCTAGGTTTCCCCAGGTGCCGGCTGAGCTAGAGGCCACAAACCACAGGTAGGCACTTTGTAAAAAACACCTCTGTTTTCTGTGAAAAAATGTGATGTGTCCACGTTGTGTTTTGGGCCATTTCCTTTTGTGGGCGCTAGGCCTACCCACACAAGTGAGGTACCATTTTCATCAGAAGACTTGGGGGAACGATGGGTGGCAGGAAATTTGTGGCTCCTCTCAGATTCCAGAACTTTCTGTCATCGCAATGAGAGGGAAAAGTGTTTTCATGGCCAAATTTTGAGGTTTGCAAAGGATTCTGGGTAACAGGACCTGGTCAGAGCCCCACAAGCCACCCCATTTAGGATTACCCTAGGTGTCTAGCTTTCAGAAATGTGCTGGTTTGCTAGGTTTCCCCAGGTGCCAGCTGTGCTAGAGGCCAAAATCCACAGGTAGGCACTTTGTAAAAAACACCTCTGTTTTCTGTGGAAAAATGTGATGTGTCCATGTTGTGTTTTGGGCTATTTCCTTTCCCGGGCGCTAGGCCTACCCACACAAGTGAGGTACCATTTTTATCGGGAGACTTGGGGGAATGCTGGGTGAAAGGAAATTTGTGGCTCCTCTCAGATTCCAGAACTTTCTGTCACCGCAATGAGAGGAAAAAGTGTTTTTTGGGCCAAATTTTGAGGTTTGCAAAGGATTCTGGGTAACAGAACCTGGTCAGAGCCCCACAAGTCACCCCATTTTGAATTCTCCTAGCTGTCTAGTTTTAAAAAATGCGCTGGTTTGCTAGGTTTCCCCAGGTGCTGGCTGAGCTAGAGGCCAAAATCCACAGGTAGGCAGTTTGTAAAAAACACCTCTGTTTTCTGTGGAAAAATTTGATGTGTCCATTTTGTGTTTTGAGGCATTTCCTTTCGGGCGCTAGGCCTACCCCCACAAGTGAGGTACCATTTTTATCGGGAGACTTGGGGGAAACGCTGGGTGAAAGGAAATGTGTGGCTCCTCTCAGATTCCAGAACTTTTTGTCACCGGAATGAGAGGAAAAAGTGTTTTTTTGGCCAAATTTTGAGGTTTGCAAAGGATTCTGGGTAACAGAACCTGGTCAGAGCCCCACAAGTCACACCATCTTGGATTCCCCTAGGTGTCTAGTTTTCACAACTGTGCAGGTTTGCTAGGTTTCCCTAGGTGCCGTCTGAGCTAGAGGCCAAAATCCACAGCTAGGCACTTTGCAAAAAACAGCTCTGTTTTATTTGTGAAAATGTGATGTGTCCACGTTGTGTTTTGGGGCATTCCCTGTCGCGGGTGCTAGGCCTATCCACGCAAGTGAGGTACCATTTTTATCAAGCGACATGGGGGAACACAGAATAGCAAAACAAGTGTTATTGCCCCTTGTCTTTCTCTACATTTTTTCCTTCCAAATGTAAGACAGTGTATAAAAAAGACGTCTATTTGAGAAATGCCCTGTAATTCACATGCTAGTATGGGCACCCCGGAATTCAGAGATGTGCAAATAACCACTGCTTCTCAACACCTTATCTTGTGGCCATTTTTGAAATACAAAGATTTTCTTGATACCTATTTTTCACTTTTTATATTTCAGCAAATGAATTGCTGTATACCCGGTATAGAATAAAAACCCATTGCAAGGTGCAGCTCATTTATTGGCTCTGGGTACCTAGGGTTCTTGATGAACCTACAAGGCCTATATATCCCCGCAACCAGAAGAGTCCAGCTGATGTAACGGTATATTGCTTTAAAAAATCTGACATCGCAGGAAAAAGGTACAGAGTAAAACGTGGAGAAAAATGGCTGTTTTTTTCACCTCAATTTCAATCTTTTTTATTTCAGCTGTTATTTTCTGTAGGAAACACTTGTAGGATGTACACAAATGACCCCTTGCTGAATTCAGATTTATGTTTACTTTACAGTAATGTTTAGCTTTCTGGGATCAGCATTGGTTTCTCACCCATTTCGGTCACTAACTGGAAGGAGGCTGAAAGCACAAAAAATTGTAAAAATGGGGTATGTCCTAGTAAAATGTCAAAATTGTATTGAAAAATTGGGTTTTCTAATTCAAGTCTGCATGTTCCTGAAAGCTGGGAAGATGGTGATCTTGCCACCGCAAACCCTTTGTTGATACCATTTTCAGGGAAAAAACCACAAGCCGCCTTCTGCAGCCCTTTTTTCCCATTTATGTGAAAAAAACAAAAATTTCACTGTATTTTGGCTAATTTCTTGGTCTCCTTCAAGGGAACCCACAAAGTCTGGGTACCTCTAGAATCCCTAGGATGTTGGAAAAAAAGGACGCAAATTTGGCGTGGGTGGCTTATGTGAACAAAAAGTTATGAGGGCCTGAGCGCAAACTGCCCCAAATAGCCAAAAAAAGGCTCGGCACAGGAGGGGAAAAGGCCTGGCAGCGAAGGGGTTAACCCAAATGAACATTAATTTCTTCACTGGAGTTCAAACCCAAGGGGTAATTTTTGTGGATGTAATACACATTAGGTGTGCTTATTTTTTTATGTGGTGTTGGGATTGGTTTGGTTTGAGTTGGTTTAATTTGTAGGATGGAGTATGTTAATGTGGATTGGGTACATTTGGTAATTTTGATACTAATATGGTGGGTGAACCTGGTTGTGAAAACACAAGAGAATTAGAGATCACCCATTAGAATCTGTTGTTGCCATCTGTGATATGTTCCTTTGTAGGATTGAGGGTATGATTATGAAGGCTACGGCTGAAACGCGTTGTGAGGAGGCATCATATATATATATATATGAATGTATTACCTAGTTATGGTCACCACTAGATAGTTATAGTTAGGACCATGTTTCCAAAGAAAAGTGTTTTTTGGCTTGCCTATATCTTTGGCACCGTTTGACGAATCTTCACTAAATGTTCCAGAAAAAAAGTGCCGCAGTGATTCTTATTGCACATGGAAAGTTTCGGGGTCATCCGTCAAGCGGGGGCCAAGAAAAAGAGGGGGTCAAAAAAGTTGTGTTTCCCATGTTCATTCTCATAGGACCTTTGAACAAGGCTACAGCCCGAACCGCTGGACGGAAATACACCAATTTTGGCAGAAAGCTAGCTTTCGGTATGCAGTCTATGCTTTCACTTATTTGGTATAAATCTGTTCGGAAGTTGGAGATATTAAAGGGAAAACAAATTAATATATCTCTGGCCACGAAGTCTTCACAAAAAACAGACGAGCTTGTGCAGGGAAACAAACAGCTCTAATTGGCTGCCAGGCCTTTATGAGGTAGCAACAATGGGTAACAAGTTTTGGTATTAACTGTTGCTATGTCATGGCAGCGAGTTATTGGATTTTAGAATCTGGGATAAATGATAGAGGCTTTTTGTGGAAGCCATAATTAACATAGAGAATTATAGATGGGTAACAGTGAACTACTTGGTTATTTTTCACCTATGGGTTATGATGATATCAAATAGACAACAAGAGTGAAGCTCGAGTTTTCCATGATGTCACTAAGAACTCTGAGGTGAAAACACCTCAGTACACCTCAGTACTTCACTTTTTACAAATCTAAAATGTTAAGGTATGTATGACCACCACAATCATCTGCCCCTGCTTTTAGCTGCTATGAAGGTCCAGAGGAGTAATGGGTAAGCCGTATAAAATACTGCCTCCCTTCTGTGTCCGAAATGGAAAAAAACTGGCCTCCTGCCATCCAAGCTCAGCAATTTCAGTGCTCTCTCCTCTAGAAGTTGTGCTCCCTGGTTTCTGGTGTGGCTCTGACAGACCCTCAGAGAGCTCAGCCAGAGCAGCCTGGAAGTCCCTTATGAGGTGGCAACAGTAGGTAACAGCTTTTGTTAACAACTGTTGCTACTTCATAGCAGTAACTTACTGGATTTGAATCCAGTTATTCATGCAAGTGACTCTCTACCTGAGCCATATATAACATCCTATCAACCACAGCATGAAATGATTTTCACACTTTTTTTCCAACTCATATTCAGATCTTACCATACGTTATATTCTTGGCGAACTGAATTGTTTCCCTTTGCACTTCTTCTCACTGCTTTAACTGGATTTGTTTCATATAATAACTTACGTTCCAGTCATTGGTTATCACCACCTATCTTTGTAGAATTATTTCTGAGGTTATTCTACTTCTGGTCTAAGCCTTGATTCTTTATATAATATTTTAACCTTTCTCTTGCATGGGTGCCCCTACAACTTTGTGTTTGGCACAATTTATGATGCAATCTGATGGGGTTCGCCAAATCACCATCAATAAACCGTGACAAATGACGATATGCTCCCATTATTCTGAATATTATCACCAAACTATATTGCAGTGTTCACAAAACGTTTCTATCTGAATTATGTTGAGCTAAGCCAAATGGTTGTGTAAATATGTAAACAAGTATGACATTCCTGAACTGTAGGCTAAGCTGAGCAAGTGATCAGACTTCTAGCCCTCTAACCGAATGCATATTGGGCGGCCATTTCTTCTACATCTGAACTTCTCCAGGGTTTTCTGGAAGTGGATGGCAGACACAATGTTCTGTCTGCCAGATACATTTTTGGAAATCATTGGGAAATGTGGGAACACCAGAACACTGACTGGTAATTTCTGGAGATGTTTGTACAGCCCCAAAGAGAAACAATGATGGTAACCCAATAGGCAGACAATTTTCCCTTTTTGGTCCATTAGTGGATGTTTAAATTGACGGGGCCACTGACGAGATTCGCGAGGAAGCATGAAGGACTAGCACAACAGTGTCTGCTGGGTCACAGGTGTGTCATTGTCACTAGTACCTCTTTTCATGGAGTAATCCATGAATCCGGGAAAAAACAATGACAAGCATTTGCACAATGTGTTCCTTTTTTGTGGCAGCTGTAGTTTTTTTCAGCATGTTGCTATGTTATTGTTTGCACTCCTCCATCACCTTGCTGTTTTTGCATTGTTCCTACCGCACAGCTAAGGGAGATTGTTTTGATTGCAACTTGACCTACTTATTCATTGAGCATTCTGGCTTGAGTGCATTTTTAGCATTCATTGCCCACATTCACGAAGTTTTGTTGTGACTTCCAAACTGCACCTGAACATAATCTCCCCTCTGGGCATTTCACACTGACCTTCTCTTCTGAATCCCTTAACGTGGACTGTGCTGCACATCCCATTTCTACCGTGCAAATCTATGTCTCAAGTACATGACTACTGTGTCTCATGAACACTTCAACAATATTTTCTTTTCTTTCTGCTTTAGGGTCAGAAGTGATATTATTGATAAATCTGAATGAAGTGTTTGAAACAATGTGAACAGTGAAGCTGCCATTTTTCAAACTTACTCAGCCACCTCCATAAATGTGACACCCACACAAATTAAAATACATTAATGTCCATTACATGAGGCAAACTCAAGAACTCAATACCCAAAAAAGCATTCTCATTCGACCATTACTCAGAGATCACTAAAGCATCTAAACACTATAAATAACACCATAACTAATTCCTCATTTAGTTCCGAACCTTATGGACAGTTTGCAGTTGTACAAAACTTTCAGGAAATACCGCCAGAAACAACAAGCAATGACTGAAGTACTGCAATATGGTAATACATTCAATCACTGCAAAATCTGCTGCTGAGGCATTTAGATCCTGCAGACAAAAACATCATTAGTGTTCTGGGCCTCTGTTCATACTACACTCCAGTAAATGTAGCTTGTTTTAGTCTTTTTGTAGTGTAAAACTGAAATTAATGCTCAGTTCAGAAAGAAGGATCCGCAAAGCAGAAGTAGTGTGTAGGGTGTGCCTGCCCTCTAGATGGGACTAAGAAAGAGTATATGTCATTAGAACAGGGTTCATGTGCACTGAGCGCTCTGAGCTTCTTCACATATTCTTCATTCTTCTTTGGAATGATTGTCAGTTGCAGAGGTTCACTTTTATTATTAAGAAGTCGCCATTTCTTGGCATTACATCGCGTTATTCAGTTAAAGACATGTATCTCTGCCAGCGTGATGCCACATAATCACACCACATAATCACTGTGTGGGCCAGCAGGCACCCTCTTTGCACCAGCACCTGATGCCGTACTACAGCATGAACACACATGCTGCACCTTTTCCACCCAAAGGTTTCTTCATAAGTGCCACTCAAGTACCAGTGTGTGCTATTGGTCACCCAAAGCCCTGCCATCAGCTGGCTCATTTTCATCGCGAACCTCTTCACTTATCGTAAGACAGAAGAAATCCTCCCATTGTAAAGAGCCTCTTGTTAATTAATATTCTTTTGAAGTATATCCCTATGTGGTGTGTCCTGGATATTGAGTAGGAAACATTATTTTATGTTATATCGTAGCCAAAATATCAAGGACAAAACTATCAACTGGAAATATGTATAAATGTCCTCTGTCTAACTCCACATCTAACTATCTTGATGATGTATGTATTTTACAGATGCATACATGCCGAGTTAAGAGTAGAAAATCTGTACTTCGCTATGCGCACTTACCTTTTGCTATTTTTGTCCTTGATATTTTGGCTATGATATTAAGGTATCTTGATATTCCCTACTTGACATTCTAGACTACAACCTTCCTATATCATCCCTCTGCCTCTCGATATTCCATGCTTCAACCTTGCTACCCACCCCCTGACTCTCAACACCATGAAATGGAGCGCACATCTTTTACATTTCACAGCAAAGTTTGAGCAGATGGTGGCAAGTGAAGTATAATTACAATGTTGTTAGACCACCTTGGCATAAGAGGAGGAGGTTGTCTGAAATGAGTTGGCAGATAGTCACATCACTTCACAGGCAGGGCAGTATTGTTCACCTAAACTGACACAAAAAACAGTCCAATTGTTACAAAAATGGAATGATACAAAGAAAATACATTCCACCAGCACTAGTGTGTCTCCCACGCTGAAGAGAGACTGAAGAAGAGAAAGAGAGGGAACGGTGGGTAGGTCATTCTTAGACTGGCAGCAAACAAAAGTGGTACTGCATTTTCAATTATTTTGACTATTGAGAGACAACTACATTTTGGTGAAGGCGGTATTGCAAGTGATGTAATCTCCACTTACAGTAAGCAGTGACTCAACTTTTTAACTAACTAACACAATTACTTCCCCAACTAACTAATACACTAACTTCCCCAAAGAATGAACACAAAGGCCCTCATTACAACCCTGGCAGTCAAAGACCGCCAGGGCTGTTCTGTCGGAAGCACCGCCAACAGACTGGCGGTGCTTCTCATGGGATTATGACCGCGGTGCGTTGCACCGGCAGTTTCCCGCCACTTTTGTCCCGGCAGTTTAAATCCCCCAGGGCAGCGCTGCCCTGGGGATTACGAGTCCCCCTCCCGCCAGCCTTTTCATGGCGGTATGAACCGTCATGAAAAGGCTGGCGGAAAGGGGAGTCGTGGGGCCCCTGGGGTCCCCTTCACTGCCCATGCCACTAGCATGGGCAGTGCAGGTCCCCCTGCCACGGCCCCATGGAGCTTTTCACTGTCTGCTATGCAGACAGTGAAAAGCGCGACGGGTGCAACTGCACCTGTCGCACAGCCGCAACACCGCCGGCTCCATTTGGAGCCAGCTCCCATGTTGCGGCCGAGATCCCCGCTGGGCTGGCGGGAATCTCAAAATAGACCCCGCGGGAGTGTGGCCGCATTGGCGGCCGCCCGGCGGTTTCAACTTTCAAAGTTGAAATGAGGGCCAAAGTGTTGAACATTACAGATGTACTTAGGCACTTCAGTTATCAGCACCATTGCAGAAGGACATCAGGGGCCAGTAAAAGTTTGTCGTTGCCTTGGTGCCAGCGCATTCTACATAGGAGGGTGTGCTTCCCTATTTGTGACCAGCGCACCTTTTGAAAGGCGCATTGTGGAGCAAACAGGGAAGATGAACCGTATAAATAATACAGCCCCAGGACTTTCCAGTGTTGAGCCTGTCCTTGCTTGTATTTGTCATCCCAGGCAATGAGGCAGTCTCTGCCATCACTTCTCTCACAGCCTGATGTGCTACAAATAATCAATAAACATCAAATGTGTCTGCCCATGTTGTGTATTTATTTATATCTTACTTTTTATGGAATGTGAAGACCCACATGGACAGCTGAAATTCCAAAGGATGTTCAACAGCGTGAAAAAAAACATTAAAATGAATTGATGTGTTTTTAGGAAGCCCATACATTTTATAGGGTCTAACACAAACTGAAATTGTGTGGGGTGAAATCTTTCTAGGGTGGCTTCATAAAGCCGTGCTACCCATGGTGCAGCCTTACTGATTTAAAGCTCAAAAATCTAGACTGAACAATGTAGGCCATATCAATGCTCAATACTGCAGGCTGAAATGACAAGTGAACCTTATCTCAGGATATGGTTGCAAGCAGAATTATATCCATTTTGGGAACTACTTGAACCAGATTTAGCAATCCAGAAAATGCTGCTTATATTGTATGGAGATTAAAGTTTTATTAAGGACTCTATAATCAACTGAACATCCTGACAAACATCTATACAACAATATTCTTCAGGTATTATATTTTGACGTTAATGTAGAACTCATACTCAATAGTAGCATGTAGGTGGGATTGGAACGAGTTACTTTTAACACGTTCAGAGTTTAGATACCTCATTAAAGAAATAATATCTGAAGATAAAGGGGTAGCGCTTTGGAGACCAGGAGGAGGGGCCAGCCGCCACACGTCAGGGCAAGGAGCCCTTTAAAACATTTGTTGCGCTCCCGCCGCCGCGGGTAGCGCTTTGGAGACCAGGAGGAGGGGCCAGCCGCCACACGTCAGGGCAAGGAGCCCTTTAAAACATTTGTTGCGCTCCCGCCGCCGCGGGTAGCGCTTTGGAGACCAGGAGGAGGGGCCAGCCGCCACACGTCAGGGCAAGGAGCCCTTTAAAACATTTGTTGCGCTCCCGCCGCGCGGGACGCGCGCGGGCGACGCCCGGGCCAAGCCCGGGCCAAGGGCGGGCCCGTCCTTGCCCGTCATCGCCCGGAGGAGACTGGGCTGGGCCACCCCCCAAAGTTCTGTTCTTTTGAAATTTGGTGTGGTATAGAGGCCTTAGGAATATCCTTTGCATAGTTTGTCTGGTATTACTTGACCTCGAGCTCCACTTAGCACCAAAGGGGCCAGTGGAGCAAGCTACTACTTCCTCTCGCTTCTAGGGGCTTCTTTTCTTCCTGTTACCACTTGTACTTGATACTAGGAACCAGGGCTGGGCCATCTTTTTCTTTCAGACGTGTTTGAAATTTTCTCAGCTGGGCCATTGGATAGACGATATGGGGAAGAGGAAGGCCGATGATGTATCAGTACCCCAGTCTCGGGTTAAAAAACCCAAGAAACGTTCTGTTGGGAAAGTGGAGGGATGTCCTACTACAAATCTACAGCAATTTAAAACAATCGACTCATTGTTTGAAGAGGTTGAGGCTATACTGAGGAGTCCTTCTGTTGCGGGTCTTTCCATACCGGATACCATTCCTCCCAAAAAGATTCCTGACCTCTTTAAGAAAAAAACTCAGATGCATAGAATAGAGGTTAAGGCTGATTTACATCCCCCTCCCCACTCCCAGGGTGTAATTCCTTCACTCTTGGAGATTTCACCATCCTTGGTGGAAACTAATGGATGTTTATCTGTAGAAGGTGCACCTTATTTGAGGTGCACGTCCCCACCTCCTATTGTCATTCCTTGCTCAAATAGGTTTTCGGTTTTGTCCTCTGATTCTGTAAGTCCTGGACATTCACAAACCTCACTTGTAGAGGGAACTGACAAAGACTCTCTGGATGGAAAGATGGGCAACAACGAAGCTTCTCAATTGACTATCATTTCTCAGAAAATAGATGACGTTAAGTGTTTGTTGGTATCTTTGATGAACAAAATTGCTGGACTCTATGACCAAAAGTCTTGTTGTAATTGCATTGTGCCACATGAGTCTGCCCCTTCCTCTGATTTATTGATGGAAACTAATAAACCTAGTCCTCCTACCGTAGGTGATAAATTGACATCCTCTTCTTCACATAACATCTCTAGGGGAAGAAATGGTAGCTCCCCAACGCACGGTAGGTCTGCTTGTCAGACCATGTCTTCCACCCATGAGCGAGTTCCAAAACTAGGTGTAAACAAGTGTGGATCCATCTCTGGTCGGGGGGACAAAGGTACTCCTTGCCCAATAACCTCTCAGTTAAATCTAGGAGGATTGCCCTCTGCAGCAAGTTGTTGTGTTAGTTCCCGTTCTGCCACTCACCCTGATCATTTGTCACTCTTGCAGACCTGTGACATCAAGGGAAGGTTAAGAAGGAGGAGGGAAGATGCCACCATATATTTGACTAGGGTGCCAAAGCTACCTCAGGGCAATAGAGAGTCGAGTGACTCTCTAACTAACACAGTCATTCATTGGATACGCTCCCAGAGGAACTGTCTCTCTGTTATCTGGTCTGATATAAGTGAGGCACACAGATATAATCAGTTAGGGTCGGATTTTGATTATATTTCGATTCTTTTTAATGATAGTAGTCTAGTTAATGATCTCCTGGCCTTCGATACACGGACAGGTACACTATGTATAGATAGGGAATCGAAACTTAGACTTAGTAGTCAGCCGCCTGGGGCCCCGCTATGTAGAGGATGTTGTACATCTGGAACTATTGTAGCTGGGGTTATTCCCTCTTCAGATAATTCTGCAACATCTAAATCTGAGAACCCTTATCCCTTACTTTCTGACTCAGATTGACTGATTACCCCCTGTATAGTACTTCCTAAAATAGTAAACGACGAGTGTCACCTTATAGGGACTCCATTTCCCGCCTCTTTAATGAGATCCAAATTAACAACTACGCCTCCTAAAATCAATATTATATCTTGGAATGTATCAGGAATCAAGTCAAAGTTGGATGACACGGAATGGGTAAGCCTTGTTAATAAACAAGATATCTGTCTTTTTCAAGAAACCTGGACTGCAGAACAGTTATCCATACAAGGCTTTACAACCTATTTTTCTGCTGCCCAACCTGCCTCCGGTGGTTTTGGAAGACAGATAGGAGGGTTAATGATTTTATTGAACAACAAGCTAGAATGTGACCACTCTATGATAAAGTTTAATTCCTATGATCTGCTGGGTGTGCAACTCACTTTCCGACCCGGATTCAGGCTGATAGTTCTGAATACCTATGCAAGATCCGTTCCCCGTGGGTCAGAATCAAAGGTTCTCACCCTGTTGACGGACTACATAGAGCTTCTGACCCTTCAGATCTCCTGATCATAGCAGGCAATTTTAATTGTTCCTTTGCATTGGACAACACCATCAGTAATCTGACTACTGAAGAGGACGAACATTGGGGTATTCCCCAATCTAAGGAAATGGCGTTTTCTCCCGTTTCCTGTGTTGCATCTCAGTTGTCTTCCCTTTGCCTGAAATATGGCCTGAGAGAATGTAACGGCCACACTAAATCTGATTCAGAGTGAGCCATCACTTTCAAGCGAGGGCTTTCCTTTAGTACTATTGATTATATCCTGGTGGACATTAGGCTATGGTCAAGTTCACTGGACATGGAAATTTTATCTCGCTTGGATAGCGATCATAATCCTCTGTGCCTTGTACTGACTAACCACGCATTTTTAAGAGTCCAGCACACAACGATCACTAATGTCCCACTCCCTTACCTGAACCATAGACGTTCTCGGGTCTGTTGGCCAAAGGTTGAATCCAATCCGTACTTGATTGGGGAAATATATTCATCATTTTTAAAACTCTTCGTAGATTATGAGGAACAAGAAGCCCCTGACATTCCCATTATGGCTATCCACATTAAATTGGTGGATTCCCTACAGGGTATCTTCTATAGGGAAACCCCTTCCAAATCGAGACCTGCTGATACCCCCCGTAGGGATTGGTATAATCAGGATTGTGTGCGAGCAAGATCTAATTTAAACGAGGCTGTAAAAAACTCTACCCAAGTGGCTATTAAGGAGGCCCGACGTAGGTATGCTAATGCCCTGAAACAAGCAAAAAAAGATTGGGATAATGAGATATGTCAGAAGTTGCTTGCAGCAGTCAAATACAAAGATGATAGTTCCTTTTGGCGGCTGTTGACCTCTAGTTCGAAAAGGGGCAATGATGACATCGGTATGTATATACAGCCCGAAAGATGGGTGTCTTATTTTTCTGGTATATACGCTCTGCCTGCACCGCAAGCTCCGGAGGATCCTGGATACGATGAGTGTTGGGCTGTTAACATGACTTCAACTGAGAGCATTGTTTTTACCTTAGCCGAAACAACAGCTGCAATCAATTCTTTGAGGCCAGCTAAAGCCCCTGGTCCAGATAAGATCCCAGGGGACCTGTTTAAATCAGAACCAAAGATATGGGCATAGTACATCAATTTATTGTCTAATGCCATAGCAGCTGGTAGCCCTATTCCAGATTCTTGGCGTGGCGCAGAAATAATACCGATTTATAAAAAGGGTGATGTAGGTTCACCTGCAAACTACCGTCCAATCAGCCTTATTGATATCCTTCAGAAGATGTTTGCTAAGCAAGTCTTAGATAGGCTTACCGATTGGATCCAAAACAACCAAATTTTATCCCCCTTACAGGCCGGTTTTCGGCCTAAAACTAATACCATGGACCAAGTCTTCAGACTGTCATTACTATTTTGGAAGTATGTCACCCTATCTAAGCAAAAACTTTATGTTGCCTTTGTAGATCTGAGATCTGCATTCGATCTTGTCCCAAGAGAGAAACTTTGGGGAGTATTAAACAAAATCGGTACCCCAGGAAACTTAGTGCATTTAATTAAAAGATTACATGAAAAAACATTTGCACAAGTCAGATGGGGTAATCAGGGGGAACTCACCGACAAAATAGAGATTAGGAGAGGAGTGCGTCAGGGCTGTGTTCTTGCCCCAACGCTATTTACATTGTTTATCAATGAGGTGGTGCAAGTCGTTACCAACTGCCAAAATGATGCTCCATCCTTGAATAACCATAAAATTCCAATTTTGCTATTTGCTGATGATTTCCTCCTGATCTCCAGAACTCCTATGGGTCTCCAGGTACTTGTGGATAAGTTTAGTTCGTTTTGTGCTGACTATGGGCTTGAACTCAACCACAGCCAAACTAAACTTATGACCCTGGGCTGTGGCCCCACTAAGAGATACTCAATTTTCTATAATGGAACCCCCCTAGGTATGGTAAGCTCCATAGATTATTTGGGGGTGAGAATTAGCAACAACCTGCATTGGGGGCCCCAAATCGATAAAAGCTTAGCTCTTCTGGCACAGAGATCTGGGGCCATTTTACGCTTCCACAAGTCTACCTCTGAGAGAGTGATTACTCCAACTATTAAAATTTACCGAGCAAAGGCACAGAGCGCTGCGGTCTATGGGGCAGAAATTTGGGGATCCTCGAACACTGGCAAGCTAGCAGTGGGGGAAAACAACTTTGTAAGGTCAATCTTGGCCTGTCCTCGTAGTACCCCACTGCTGCCAATGTTCTGGGACCTCGGCTTTCCACGCATTTCAGATGTAATTGCCCTACGACCATTGCTTTTCTGGGTCCGTGTATGGACCACCCCTGAGCTATCCACATACAAGGAGTCTATTCAAGACATTCTAGATAGACCAAATGTACTTACCATTTCCTGGTTTAACCACATCTCAAAATGGTTTCATAGATTGGGTCTTAGTGAGTTTTGGAGTCATCCAGAAAGTATAAGGAAGGATCAGAAGAATCATCTGAAAACTGTTTACTGGATACATGTCAGGGAAAACTATCTGCTGTGCTCAACACACGGCAGATTGACGTCACAATTCTTTGATTTTAAATGGTATCCATATTTGGAACCATTTATGGATACAATTCTTGATCCATTAAGTAAGAGTTTATATATTCAGTTCAGATATGGTTGTCTGCCTCTTAAATCCTATGGCAGTACGCGGAGTGTGATCCCAAGTCCTGACACCTGCCCGAGTTGCAATCAAATTTCAGAATCTATTGTACATTTTATGTTTATATGCCCTGCTTATTTGATTGCGCGACGGAAGTGGTTACGATCTGTGTGCAGTAATATGGGGGTAAGACATTGTATTGTTGCCTTAAGGATCATGATGAGGGAAACTTCTCTCCCTCTATCTTGTGCGGTTAGCAAGTATATTGTAGCTGCTTGGCATATACGTACTAAACTTTTGGGGAAATAATGATGATGAGGACCAAATGTTTAAAAAAAAAAAAAAAAAAAAAAAAGTGTTTTAGCTGCTAAAGTTTAACTACACACCTAGACTGAAATAAAACCCCATGTTTAATTTAAATGTTAGGTATTAGAGGGTTAGGTGCTTTTTCTAAGGAAAATAATTTTATGTGTTTTAAGGCTGACATATATGTTTTTACCTTATTCTTATCCTTTTTAACCTAATTTCTATCTGCTTTTTCATTTAATTGTTGGTTGTTTTGCTTTTATGGTTGAAAGTAACCGAATAAAGCTATGTGTTGATGATGATAAAGGAATTATTGAAGGATCAGTCACATCACAGGTTGTTTGGGAAATCCGAAAAGCTACTCTGCTAGGTTCTATGACAAAGTTTCAAATTACTAATCAAAATAGGGACCAGATACATTTTTTGGAACACAGACGAGTATTGTAAATTGAAAGGACTCTGAGACACTTATAAGACACACTAACTTGGTACAGTAAAGCAAAAATATAATACTAATAATGTTATGATAGCGCTCATTCACTACTGTGAACACAGAAAGTGTATCACAAGAATACAAGTCCTGTAGGATTTGCTAAAATAAAACAAGACCATAACAGAATCGAATGGCATGACTGTGCATGCCACAGAGCATATTGGGAAATTTTCAATGAATATTATAAAAGATTAAAGGAAAAAATCTTAAAAGTACCAAGTAGTTCCTTTAAAATCTGTCTTAGGGCCTGATTTATTTATTGGCGGACAGGTTATCCAGTCACAAAAGTGACGGGCATACCGTCCGCCAAAATATAAATTCCATTATGCCAATATCTAAATCAGGCCCTTAATTTGATTAGGCCAGGGTAACAAGAGAACAAAAAGAGGAGCCAATTGAAACTTTCCTTCTAAAGAACTGAAAAAAGTTCTTACATATATGCCTTGCCAATAAACCGCTGGATGGGATGTCCCACTGCTGAGGTTTCTAAAACCCTTTCGTACTTGTGTTATGGCTGATTATCTGTTATGCTCTTCAGGAAATGCAAATCACAGGCATAGGGCAAATACAACTGTTTTTTCAAAGTTGACCAAAGAGAGAAATTTAGTCTTATCCCCGGTCCAATCTCATTGATAAATGTTAACACAAGATGGTTACCAAGCTATTGGCCCATGTACATAGTCTACACAGGGCGAGGCCTGTGCCAAAGCCACCCTGTGGTTTTGTGCCAGGGCTCCCAATAAAAGCACCCACAAATCAGGTGGAGAGAGTGATCTGTGCAACCCCGGCAACAAGATGCCATGGCTGCTGGTCCTCCTCTTCAGGAAAAAGAGTGTGAATAATTGAAATGGGCAATCCCGTGGCTGTAATGGAATCCTTTTATTTCCTTGGGCAGTTTATGAGGGCAATTAAACTTTCATATAACAATGTCATTGTCAACATGAAAGCGTCATTGACCAAGGGCCCCACATCCAGCGAGGGCTTTCAATCTTTGCCTTTGATTTTCGCTCTGTATAAGGAGCTCTTATTTACTTGACTTTTTACTTACTAGACCCAATTTGGCAATAGACCGTTTTACATAAGGACATTTTCATTTGAAAGAAACAGTTTTCTTCATTTTGTTTGTGAAAGAAGAGTTTAGTTTTGTTTCTTCTGCATAAGAGCAGTTTTGTTTCATTTTATCCAACCACTGAACGAATCCCATAAAAGAAAAGAAATA
Organism: Pleurodeles waltl; assembly: GCF_031143425.1. Taxonomy (NCBI): domain Eukaryota; kingdom Metazoa; phylum Chordata; class Amphibia; order Caudata; family Salamandridae; genus Pleurodeles; species Pleurodeles waltl. The sequence continues at coordinate 1,019,171,322 of NC_090442.1, forward strand.
AAATAAAATTGCGTGCTCTATAAACATATTAAACACAAGACTGATTGCAACTTTAGTACAGAAATAAATGCAAGGGTATTTGCTTCTTGAATAAATGCCCTAAAATGTGGTGGTAACTAATCACGAACACAAACATTATATAATAATTTATGACTTTGTGAGACGTATATACAAATATATTTTAATATCGACTGCAAACTCCGTAAGACTACATTATCATTACATATAGAGAAGGAGTTTAGTGGCTGACTGAAAGCAGCCAGGGCCCACACCCAAGATGGCCACCATGGACCCTGCGAGTTTTTGTGCTAGAGACCCACATCTTATTGTTGTTACCTCCTCAAGGTCTAATTATTGGGCTAGGTAAAAGAATAACTATGGCAGCCACCTCTGTTGGCTGTAGCATGATTTATGGCTCTGGCCTGCTTACTTTGGTCATCAGAAAGAGGGTGGAGTGCATCAAGCCGCACTGGGGCCGCTACAGGCAGCAATGCAGAGCGCAAAATGATAGCCCCATCTCTGCAGAACATGATGAAGGGGCAGTCAGACTCTAGTAGCTCAGAATGATTCATAGCCCTTTGACTGAATGGGGGGGGCTTTAAGGGTGCACCACCCCCATGCCACAGTGTATCAAAGAGACCTCTGACATATGTATTGATTCAATGCGAATTTTCAAAATTTCTTCGGAATACTCATTTTAAGATTTTTCTTTTCATTTACCACTGATGATGGTAATATAGTGGGCATATTGTTAAATGGTATTATTAGCAGAATTTGGAATGCTCTAATTTAATTTTAATTTTTTACAGATTTACCTTGCTTGCTAAAGCCTTGACTTAATGTATGTTTACCTTGTCTTTTAAATAAACAATAGTTTCTGTTTCTTTTCCTTTAGCAGAATATGCATGATGAATTATCTAGTCGTATTAAATCTATAACAAACTATCTTTATTTAAAAAAAATTAAAAAAACACTGCAATGAAATAGTCGCCGGAGGCACTGCTAGTTAAAACAGATTGATTCGAGAAGGTGTCTCTAGGTGAGGCATTTTCTGAAGTAATCATCTTGATGTTGGGCAAAATTATGCCAAATCGTGTAATACAAAATTATGAGAATTTTATAAATAAACAAAAGTCAAGCAATCAAGCAGCACAAGTTGCAAATTCCAAATGTGAACTGATTATACCTTGATGGGGTCCTGTGACCGAGTCCATCAAGACAGACAGCCTGGTTCACATATATTAGTGGATGAAGTATGGTTACGTCTCCCTGTGTGGAACAAACGAGGAGCCGCCTCTGCTGGCTACTACGGAGCGAACCAATCTTTCTAAACAACAGGAGTACCTTGAAGCAGAATTTTAATTCTGTTTTAGTTTCTCTTTATCATTACAGAAAATAATTGGCCTAACCAACAATTGGTTCTTGCTGATGCAGAAAAAGGTATCTTCTAATTTACCCGGCCATGCTGCTGATGAGAAGCCAAGATCCCATTACATGCAGTAGAGCATCTGGCCATCTTACTCGGTTCAAGCCTATCAGTCTTTCTCCAGGTTAACCCAGGAATTAAGGTAAAAAATGTGTCAATGCTCATAGCATTGCTCTCTCTCCTGCTGCAAAGTGCCAAGGTGAACTAATCAGATGGCATTATAATCTACAAGGACATTCCTAAAAAATTAATTAATAAACTACAGGGAGTACAAATTCAAGTATCCAGAATGTGAACAAGAAGGCATTAATTCATACACCGTCCAACATACAGTTGTGCCACCATTCACAGTGATGTACAGGATAATATTTTAAATTATATGCAAGTATACATAAGGCCTTGTGGGACTACAGCCTGTGTCAATGACGGAAGTTAACACTCACTACATCTGACCAGCAGTACAGTAGCTCAAGCCCCATACTGAAATCTAACAACTAAACTTACATTTTGCTGATATCACAGGCAAAATGGCATCTAACCAAGTCATACAACTCATACTCTAATCAAGAGATACAACTCATCCAGATGCCTTTGAGGAAAAATTGCAAAACGTCTCTGTTAAGAGAAGCCATTGAGCCATAGATGTAAGCACTGGGTCATCTCTGGCAGCTTTTGAAAACCACACCACAAGGTCCAACTGAGCTTGACTCCCATCAGATAACATCTGAGCTACCTCATCACTCAAAGTGAACTGTCTTTTTAAACTCAAGATGAACCATCCGTCTGAATCAAACTGAACCATCAATCCAGCATCAAGCTGAACAATGCCATAAACCTCAAGGTGGCCTACCAAGCCGCACTCCAGCTGAATTTCTACCAGACTCAGGTAGAACTATTCCATTTATCTCCACCTAATCTACCAGGCCATGCTGAAGCTGAACTACTCCACTAGGTTCCAGCTAAATTACTCTATGAGACTCAAGTTGAACTATCTCACCAGACTCAAACTGATCTACCAGTTATACTCCAGCCGTCCAGGCCTGTATGTTCTCTGTTGCACTGGGATAACAAAACCACCTGAGCTGGATTTGTGTTTTCATTGTATCTACCAAGAACCACTCTAAAACGTCCTGAAGGTGGCATGTTTGGCATTATAAAAAAATAAATAAGCAATAAATAACAAACCATCCCGCATAATGTACAACTGCTTCACGGGTAGCAATACATAGTAGGCAGAAATAGAACAATTATTTTCAATAGCTTTACAATTCTCGTGTTGGTGTTATACTCTGAATTTAATTCACCTGCCTTTACAAGGCTTTTGGGGCGTATTCTTGTTCCAGCAAGGAACTAAAATAATGCAGTAAAAATATTCTCAATATAAATTTTAAAAGGGGCAAATCGGCATTATTCTCACATGTTAATATTGGCATCTCATTGTTAAAAGACTTTGAATGTCAACAAGTTTCTGGACATTTTTAGAAACGTAATACGTCTTTTCACATGAAAAATAAAATTAGCTTCATTCAGATTTAACCTGTGACCCTTTTCTTTTCGAGGGTTGAAGCAGTTCACAAACTGGAGGACAACCTCTTCAAGAAAAAATGTTTAGAGATATGCAATAGAAGGAAAACGTTTTTTTATTTGGATATCTAGAAGAACTTAAAACATTAATGGCGAGAAACAGCACATCTTCTATAAGAAATAATTGTTAGCTTTAGGAGATAACTTTACAGTTCTCGCTTTGGTTTCTCAATTTTATCAATAGATTTGCAATCATAGTTTTCTAGTTTTGAATACTGTAGGGTCATTTTTTTTTTTTTTGCCATTCATTTAACTTAAGGGCATCAGAATTTTTTAACACTGACCAATCATCATACACCACAGTGGAGAGTGAAGGCTGCTGAAAAAGGCACTTAGATGACTTCTAGTAGTTGCCTTACACTAGCCAAACGATGGCAAGTCCGCTGGCGCTTAAGGGAACCGTTAAATGGGACAGCTCAAACCAGGTATTATTGTAGATATTAGACATTGTTCACATTTCTTAGCTTGTTAGAGACAAGCTGGACTGCAGGTGTTGCCGCAAGGCTAGGATGTGCTTAACAAGATTGTAATCTAAAAGTGCTCTGACGACAACCTGCTCAAAATAGCCCAATGTCTCCAGACAGAAAGGTAAGAAATGGCAAAGTAAGAAATGGCAAAATATGCATTTATGATTAGTTATTTCCGAGATTATATTTTTTCTGGACTCTTTGTAGTGAAACACTGAATTGAAAGCTTTAACCAGAAAGGTATAATCTTCTTACTTGCAGTGCACACCCTATCAAAAAAACAGTTTTTGATGCATTGCGATCTCTATGGGTGGAGATGTCTGGTAACCATCTAACTAATACTACGTAAGAAGGCTGTGTTGTTTTCTACAAGAAAAACAAAATGATTGTCAAGTGCCCTAAAAGTAAACACACAGAACACCACCATTCTTAATTTTTTGTGCAAATAAACTTTTTTTCATATTTTTAAAAAATTATCTTAAAATTGAAAGAAAATACTTGTGATTAAACCTCTCCGGTTCCTACCCACATTTGAAGCGAACGCATTTATCACTGAAACGTGTTAGGTAAAAGCAATACCAGAAGGTGACAGAAACCAAACACTCCTCTGGTTACAAACACGCACCTCGCAACACAACTACCTAGCATGAGCTACTTAATATCTTTGACCCCAGCCCAGAACTGAGCTCCTTCCCTGTGTCACGTGATAACTTCAGTGTCAGTCGGTCAATAATGGAAAGAGAATTAAAGGTAAGAACTAAGAATAATATTAAAAAACTGTGCACACAGTGTGAATATGACTCTCCCCATTTTACAGTTATTTCTTCCATTTGCTTGACTATAATTAGGACAGTTCACAACACCTGCGATGTGCAAGCTAGATCTATTTCCCAGCTTCATGCTGTGCACCAGGAAGATGCCTTGAGTTGGACGATACATAGACTGCTCTGATGTCCTAGAAACACAAAGCTATGATTGGGCTAGTAGCCATGTTTTCAAAAGTGGACTCAAGTTTTCTCTGATGTATAGTCACATGGACAGGAGGTAGACATGAGAAAGCAGACACGCGGTCTTACAGTTTGGTGGATGGACTACTCTGCTAAAAAGTGACGGATTACAAGTGTCATAGACTATAATGCGTATGTAATAAAGTAGACGGGCATCCGCCATGCTTGCAATGGAGAATCTTATCTCCTGGATAATCATCATCAAATTAATTTTCCACACTAATTGAACACCTCGGATGCAAACTTACCTAGACCATAGAACTAGTTCAGTTTTTTTGCCATATTTTGTGAACTATTTAATTACAGAAATAACTTTCAGTGCCAGAGTGGAAAACGTAGACAATTTATCCACAGAAAGATAAAACCTATCTTCCAGATAATCACTTTGCAGTATGTGTTAGAAATGTTAGAAATGGGGTCTTTGTTTGGCAGTCAGGTTACCCCCTGTCCAAGCAAGGACCCCCACTCTAGCCAGGGTAGGTCACACACAATCCAAATTATCCTCTGCCCACCCTCTGGTAGCTTGGCACTGAGCAGTCAGGCTTAACTTAGAAGGCAATGTGTAAAGTATTTGTGCAACAAATCATGCAATAACACAGTATAGCACCACAAAAATACACCACACAGTATTTAGAAAAATATATAATATTTCTCTGGATAAATGCAGGTCAAAACGATCAAAAGGCAATAAGCATACGTTGAGATATCACTGTAAAAATTATACAAAGTGTCTTTAGTCTCTTTAAAAACAATAAATATCTCTTGCAAGCACAAAGTACCTGGTTTGCGTTCAAAATCTCCGTAGGGGACCGCAGAGGCTGCAATGCGTGGAAAACAGGGAGGTGTGCGTTGGTTTCGCCCCTTCGCACACAGACTTGCTTCGTTATTTTCCACGGGAAGGCTTTGCATCGATTTCTGACGCACAGACTTGGATCCTCTTCAGGTTGCGGGGTTTTCGGACGCCTCGGGGTCGATGCATGGAATCCTGGGCTTGCGGAGTGAAGTCACAGGCGTTGCATCGATTCGGTGGGCGTTGCGTGGAAATTTCTCCCGCACAGCAGGCACTGCGTCAATTCCTCTCTGGAAGTCGGGCTGCGTCGTCCCGGATCGGCTGTGCGTCGATCCGGTGGGCTGTGCGTTGAAGTTCCAGTTGCTACGTTGGCTCTGTGCCGATTTTCTCATTGTGAAGTCGGGCTTTGTCGTTCCGGTTCGGCATGCAGTGAATTTTTCATCGCAGTGCAGGCTGTGCGTCGCTTTTAGCAGGCTGTGCATCGCATTTTCGCTGCACAAGGAGTCCAGTTGCAGGAGTGAAGTCTTTTTTGGTCCTGAGACTTCAGGGAACAGCAGGCAAGCTCTATCCAAGCCCTTGGAGAGCCCTTCTCAGCACATCCAGAGAGCAGCAAGGCAGCAGGGCAACAGCAAGGCAGCAGTCCTTCACAGAAAGCAGTCCAGGTGAATCCTTTGGGCAGCCAGGCAGTTTCTCTTGGCAGGTCTGGTTCAGGGATTCTTCACCAGCAGGTTTCTTGTCCAGAAGTGTCTGTGAGGTAGAGTATCTACCCCAAGAAGTGTCTAAAGTCTGTGGTTTTGGGTGCTCTTCTTATACCCATTTTGGCCTTGGAAGTAGGCTTACTTCAAAAGAAAGTCTCACTTGTTTGTGAACTCCTGCCTTGCCCAGGCAAGGCCTCAGACACACACCAGGGGGTTGGAGACTGCATTTTGTGAGGGCAGGCACAGCCCTTTCAGGTGCAAGTGACCACTCATCCCCTCCCTCCTAGCACGGATAGCTCATCAGTTATGCAGGCTACACCCCAGCCCCCGTTTTGTCACTGTCTAGTGAGAGGTGCCAACAGCCCAACTATCAAACTAACCCAGACAGGGAATCCACAAACAGGCAGAGCCACAAAAATGGTTTAAGCAAGAAAATGTCCACTTTCTAAAAGTGGCATTTTCAAACACATAGGGGGTTATTCTAACTTTGGAGGAGGTGTTAATCCGTCCCAAAAGTGACGGAAAAGTGACGGATTTACCACCAGCCGTATTACGAGTCCATTATATCCTATGGAACTCGTAATACGGCTGGTGGTATATCCGTCACTTTACCGTCACTTTTGGGACGGATTAACACTCCTCCAAAGTTAGAATAACCCCCATAATCTTAAAATCAACTTTACTAAAAGATGTATTTCTAAATTGTGAGTTCAGAGGTCCCAAACTCCACATGTCTATCTGCTCCCATAAGGAATCCACGCTGTAATCACGTTTAAAGGCAGCCCCCAGGTTAACCTATGAGAGAAATAGGCCTTGCAACAGTGAAAACCGAATTTGGCAGTATTTCACTGTCAGGACATAAAAAACACATTAGTATATGTCCTTCCTTAACCATACACTGCACTCTGCCCAGGGGGCTACCTAGGGCCTACCTTAGGGGTGTTTTACATGTAGGAAAAGGGAAGGGTTAGGCCTGGCAAGTGAGTACACTTGCAAGTCAAATTTACAGTTTAAAACTGCACACACAGACACTGCAGTGGCAGATCTGAGACATGATTACAGGGCTACTTATGTGGGTGGCACAACCAGTGCTGCAGGCCCACTAGTAGCATTTGATTTACAGGCCCTGGGCACCTCTAGTGCACTTTAGTAGGGACTTACTAGTAAATCAAATATGCCAATCACGGATAAACCAATCAACAGTATAATTTACACAGAGAGCATATGCACTTTAGCCCTGGTTAGCAGTGGTAAAGTGCCCAGAGTCCTAAAGCCACAAAAACAGGTCATAAAAATAGGAGGAAGGAGGTAAAACATTTGGGGATGACCCTGCAAAAAGGGCAAGGTCGAATAGTATGAAGCAAAGCTGTCGTAGACCCAAGCCCTGGACAGAAGGCCTGAAGTTACTTGGGTGGTTCTCAGCTTCAGTGTTACAGGTTCTTTGTAGATATTGCTTGATTCGTTTCCTGTACAAGTTCCAGATTCAAAGCAATATTTGAGTGTTTCACACAAGTTAAAGTAAAGACCAGTAGTAAGCATTCTTCACAGAAATTAAAGCGCAGTTGAAGTGACCTAGAACATCAGCACTACACAGAGGGGCACATTTATCAATATTTGACGCAGTGCAGCACATCACCTTGCAGCACTGCACTGTGAGAACGGGCAGAAATGTGCCATATTTAACATATTACAGGATATTCCTTTTCCTTTCCTTTTCCTTTCCTTTTCCTTTCCTCCCACTGGTGACCTTTTGGCAGCCTAACGCCAATGCAGACGTCCTTGTGCCATGGTCCACGGGTGACTGCATTGCAGACAAGATTATTCCTGTGAGGAAAGAACATGGAGAAATATCTTTATTTCTCCTCATTACGCCTCACCTGGGAAGGCATAGCATTTTGGCGCATTCTCAGGTCTACCAGTAATGGTAAGTCTGGGAATGCGCCAAAATCTATGGGTTGATGCTTAGGAACACCCACGCTTCACCCATGGAACGCCTCCCTGAGGCAGTGTAACACAATGCAGCGAGTTGCTTTGCGTTACTCTACATTTATCAAGCCACTCTGGGCCACGCAAAGTGGCCTTTCTTGACTTGATACATCTTAGAAGTTGCGTCGCCCTTGCACCCCTTTACATGGTGTAAGAGCGACACGACTACTTGATAAATATGCCCCAGAGTCTTTTGGTCTCATAGAAATCTCTTACTGCCCTCATTCTCTCGCTTTCAAAGCATGCATGGCATACTCTGCCACAAAAGCTCTTCATTCCTTTAGCAATGACACTTTGTAAATCTGTGCAGACAGAAACAAACGCCCACACTGCAGTTTCATACACAGTACACGCAAGGCAAACCTGAGTCATAGTAGAGCTTAATGAGTATTTACAGTGAATTTATTTCAGAAATTTACCTAAGGAAGAATTCTACTTTATCAATAAACAATCAATAAGACACGGAAAAAAACTATTTTAATAATAATCTAATAATCAAGGGTGGGAGGAATTGCATACATTTTTACACACATTTTGAGTAATTCTCATGAAACCTATAGTTTTCAGATGTATTAAGGATGAGCTGTTCATCTGCCTAAAAACTGCAGTAAAGGTATGCCCTTGCATACATAAGACACATAGGCCCTCATTATGACATTGGTGGTAAATCCCGCTTACCGCCATGCCGACTGCCGCCAACATAATGCTGCGGCGGCGAATAACTGCCAAGCATATTATGACACACACATACCAATCCGTCACTATACAGCCACACACACAAGTCCGCCAGACCAAAGGTCAGTGATAAACTGGCGGTATCCAAACCCACACCATTACGCCAACTGAACATTATGACCCACGAATCACTGCGGCGGACATTCAATGGCGGTAAACCATTGGCGGTGCATACCGCCCATCTCAAAATACACACACACTAACAAAACAGCACCCCATTGGACAATTCAAACTACAGACACCTGACACACATGCACACACCACACCCACACCACTATAAAACACACACCCACACTACACACAACCCTTTATGACTAGAAAGAATAGATACCAGAGAGAGACAGCAAGAGCACCCACACAACCAGAGTGACATAACATCATCACCTATACACCATCCACGCACTTTACATCACACACCCCAACACATCACCCCACACACCCTCGCCCTCACCACTCACACTACAACCATGGCACCACAATGACACCCAGATTCTCTGAGGAGGAGCTGAGGGTCATGGTGGAGGAAATCATCCAGGTAGAGCCACAGCTATTTGGAACACAGGTGCAGCAGACATCCATTGCTAGGAAGATGGAGCTATGGCGGAGAATCGTGAACAGGGTCAATGCTGTGGGACAGCACCCCAGAACAAGGGACGACATCAGGAAGAGGTGGAACGACCTACAGGGGAAGGTACGTTCCACACAGCAAGACACCAACTAGCTTTACAGAGGACTGGCGGTGGACCCCCACCTTCTCCCCCACAACTAACAACATGGGAGGAGCAAGTCTTGGCAATCATGCATCCTGAAGGCCTGGCAGGAGTAGGGAAAGGACTGGACTCTGGCAAGTCAAATATCTATTACTATCACCCCCCCTACCTGCATGCCATCACAAACCCCCACTCGTACCCTCACTCCCATCACTTTACCACCTCCCACATACCTCACCATCACAACCCACCCAAGCCCTGCATGTAACACCAATGCATGGACACCCCTCACAGACCTGCATGGACACCTATCACCACTGCATGCACACTGGAGAGAATCACTTACCCCACCAATAGTAACTCACACAAAGGCAAATCTGCCAGGGCAACAACAACCATACAGGGCAACACAACCATGCACATGATGTCACACGCAGAAACAATATCACTGCATTTACATCCCCATAGGTCCCCCAGCCAATGTCACCAGAGAAGAGGTGCCAGCAACAGCCAGTCACCCCCCAGAAGAGGCCCACAGTGATGACAGCAGCTCTGCTCGCCTGGATCTGGATGACCAACCTGGCCCATCAGGGATCTCCCGACAGTCGGTTACCCAGGCACACTCTCACACCACCACAGAGCCTCCCCCCTCAGGAAACACCACCACAGCACCCACCCAGCGGGCCCATAGCTCTGTCCCCAGGACACGTCAATCAGCAGTGTGTCCACCACTACAGGGACCCCAGGCCACCCCACAAACACAGGACAATCAGGGACTTGGGGTCAGTGGCAGTGGGCACACGGGTCAGGGGACAGAGGCACAGGACAACAGGGAAGCTGGGAGGAGTGCTGTGCGACAGGGGGAGGACAGGCCCAGGGAATCGACTCTCCAGGAGGCACTCACCATGATCCTGGGAGCATACCACCATTCCTAGGAGACGATGGGTCAGATACTGGACAGGTTGCAGGAGAACATGGGGCTGCAGGAGGGACAGTACCTGGGGATCAGGAGGACTTGAAGAACATTAACACCACCCTGGTCTCCATTGCAGTGATGCTGGCAGACATGGCCAACACGATGAGGGAGGAAGTGGCATCCCACCGGGCCTCTGCCAATAGTCAAACAGATGAACAGCCCTCCACCTCCGCTGCCGCTAGTGGACAAGAGGCCCAGCCACAGGACCAACAGGCCACCAGCATCCCTCCACCTGCAGAAGGAGAACCACCCCGCAAACGTTCCCTGCAATCCAGGCAGAAGCCAGAGACTATTTCCAAGACCCCCGCCAGGAAATAAGACTCTCCTGATTGTCACCCTTGTGTCCCACTCTGTCACCCTGTCCACCTTGAACTGCCATTGCTCCCCTCCCTATGCCCCCTTGGACAATGCACCTGTGATACAAATAGACTGGAACTATACCCTGGACTTTCCGCCATCATCACCCCAGCCCATTGCACATCCCCTTCTACCTCTTAGCACTTAAATAAACAGCCTTTGAATTCATACAAGTATGGAGTATGTCAAATGATTTAAGTATGTATTAGTTCAACAAGGTTTAAACATTGAAAATCAACTGTACAGAAATGTAAACATAGGAATGACCTGTAGTTGGCTGCAGTCTACACACCAGGAGCGATAGTGGGGCACAAATATCTGCAAATAGAGATGCCTAAGGCTACAGTGAGTGGCCATAGAAGTGGGAAAAACTGCCTGCCAGTGATAATCTCAAACACAAAAATGTCAATTAAATGTGAAGTTACACTATCTTACCTGTGTGTCATTGGAAGTATTGACAAATTATTGCGCTTCTGTTGTCCTCATCCTCATCCTCTGCCTCCTCATCTTCACTGTCCACAGGGTCCACTGCTGCCACACGGCCATCTCCAGCCTCATCCTCCTGCAGAAAAGGCACCTGACGACGTAAGGCAAGGTTGTGAAACATACAGCATGCCACGATGAGCTGGCACACCTTCTTGGGTGAGTAGTACAGGGATCCACCTGTTCGATGGAGGCAACGAAACCTGGCCTTCAGGAGGCCAAAGCTCCTCTCTATAATTCTTCTTGTTCGCCCATGTGCCTCATTGCAACGTTCCTCTGCCCTTGTCCTGGGATTCCTCACAGGGGTAAGTAGCCATGAGAGGTTGGGGCAACCAGAGTCACCTGCAAATATTGAGGGACAATTATTATCCACACACCAACCATTAGGGCCTACACCATACCCATACACCAACATACTGTGACGCAGTTAGGAGCCATGGCCTGCCCACCTCCTGCCCTCTTGAAATGGCATCCGCCTGTCCTCTTTAGAGGGACAGGTGGAAATGAGGTAATTCCACTGACATTGTGCGCCGTTGCAGGAGGCGGTCGAAAACCATTGTGCAACTCCTCATTGGTTAACATTGGGCCCTATGGGTTACAGTGGCCAATGGTGATGTACGCCAGTGGTGGCGGTATGCACCACCGCGGATGTGACTGCCATTTTCTATCTGTTCACTCACTTGCTACCAGACCTTCAACAGGAGAGGACCTACACTGCAAGTGCTGCTGTGACCTGTGTCTGGAACTGACCATGGTTCGTGTCACTGGGGAAAGGGCCCCTGCCTTCACCTCAACGGAGTTGGAGAGACTGGTGGATTGGGTCCTACCCAATGCTGTATGGGCCTCCAGACCAACAGGTGAGTACACCGTGAGTATGATGCATGGGTGTGAATGCATGGAGTGCTGTGGGTGAAGGCCTCATGTAGGGGGGGGTTGGTGGATGGGCCCTGGGCAGCGTGCTGCATGTACGGTGGGCCATGTCTGTGCTAATGGGAATGGGAAGGGGCATGGTGGGCCATGAGTGTAACAGGTAGGACGGTCGGGCTAATATCTTTCCCTGCAGGTCAGCGCCCATCCGAAAAAGGGTATATGGTGTGCAATCGTCAAGGACGTGCGGACCCTGGGGGTCTACGGCAGGCGGAGCACCCACTGTCAGAAACGGAGGGAGGACCTGAGACGCTGGGCACGGAAGACGGCAGAGGCACAGCTGGGGATGGTCTCCCAATGAGGAAGGGGTGCCCGTCGAACCCTGACCCCCCTGATGGCCCGCATACTGGCGGTGGCCTATCTGGAGCGGGATGGGCTTGTGGGGGCATCACAGCAGCCACAAGGGGGTGAGTGAAGTGCCCCAATATACAACTTGCGCATGGTAGGGTGGTATCTGGGTGGGAGATGTGCACCTGTGGGTGCCCCTAGGCCAGGCCTGACATTGCAGTGTAGGTCCCATGTTGGGCAGGGTTCTGATGTAAAATACCTCCAACCAAGCTAGTAGGCATCCACTACTGGGCAGGGGTCTGTGGGTCTCAGGTTTGCTGCAAGTGGCTTTAGGTGTCCCTATCCTTGGGCTGGTGACTAGCATTGTGACTGATAGTGCATTGCCTAGTGCATAGGCCTGTTCCCTGTGTGTGTGTGTGTCGTGTACGCCAATGTTGGTGTTGTTTGCGCCACTGACCAAATGTATCCTTTGTCTCGCCCCCCCCCCCCCTTTTTGTTTTGTCACCCTGTCCTTATGTGCATTAGCATCATCTGGCAGAGGAGCTGAGGCACCGGCGACGGAGGGAGCTGCGTCCCACAGGGCCCAGGAGGCCGAATCCACTGACGGTGAGGGCACCAGTGGGACGGAGGGTGAGGGGAGCACCACAGCAGAGACAGGAGGGGACAGTACTGACACGGATTCCTCCTCCGATGGAAGCTCCCTGGTGGTGGCGGACACCTCTGTGCCACCCCAGCTACAGGTACAGCAGCCACCCCCGTACCAGCACCGCCCTCCCAGCAGCCCCTCAGCGTGTTTCCCGTGCCCACTCACCCAGGACGGTGGCATCTCCTTCGCCCCGGGCAGCTCAGGCCCTGTCCCAGTTAGCCCTGCTGCCCTGAGTGAGGAGGCTATTGACCTCCTGCGATCCATCTCTACTGGGAAGTCAACCATTGTGAATGACATCCAGGGACTGGCTGCCCAATTGCAACAGTCAAATGCATTCCTGGAGGGCATTCATAATGGCATGGCAGCCCAACAGAGATCAATCCAGGCTGTGGCCTCCTCTCTGATGCCAGCCATTGTCCCTGTTTCTAGCCTCCCCCTCTAACTTCCTCTACCCAGTCCCATTCCCCTCAATCCCAACCTATCCCAAGCACACAGTCAGACGAGCATGCACCAGGACAACACACAAGAGTGGACATGGCAAACACAAGCACCACACTTCATCCCACAGGCACTCACACAAACACCATCCAGATTCAGACATACCAACATCCACTGCCTCCACTGTGGCCCCCCTCCTCCTCGTTGTCCACCTCCCTCCCAGTTACATCTACACTCACACCTGCATGCACTACATCCTCATCCAATACCCCCATCACCAGCACACCTATCAGCACACGCCCCTCACTGGCAGTCACCACCCCCACATCCATGCACACGTCCCCTGTGCCCTCTCCCACTGTGTCTGTGCCCCCTCCTCCCAAAGTACACAAACGCAAGCACTCAGACACCCAACAGCCATCCACCTCACAACAGCATCCAGCCCATGCACCTGCACCCAAACACTGCAGACAGACACCTCCTACAACCACTCCCTCTACCTCCACTCCCAGACCATCTCCCTCTTCCCTCTTCCCAATGCCCCTAAGAAGCTTTTCCTCTCCACCTTTGACCTCTTCCCTAACCCTCCCCACCCCGTCCCTCATGTCAGGCCAGGGTGGTCAGAACCCAGGCAAGCACCTCAGCCACCCAGTCCAGGGGCACAGAAGTGTCCACAGCTACACCAGGAGGGAGAGGATCCCGAGCACCAGGCAGCCACACTGATAGGGTGCCTGCACCAAGTGCTGCAAGGAAGGGCAAGGAGGCATCCCCAGCTGCTGCAAAGAAGGGCAAGGAGGCACCCCAGCTGCTGCAAAGAAGGGCAAGGAGGCTCCCCCAGCTGACGCAAAGGAGGGCAAGGAGGCACCCCCCGCTGGTAAAAGGAAGGGCATGGAGCAGTCCCCTGCTGCTGCCAAGAGGAGAAAGGAGCCTCCCCCACCACTGCCAGCACCACTGCCAGCAGCAGCAGCCCGAGTGGGCAGCCGTCCGAGGCTGCAGGGGAAGGGCTGTAGCCTCTCCCCACCACTGCCAGCACCAACACCAGCACCGCCACTGCCACCACTGAGCAGATGTCACAACCGGCGACCAGTGTGTAGTCCTGCATCCATGGGCTGTTGTGTGGCCTGGCCCCTGCAAATCCTGTGGGTCTGACACCCAGGTGAGAGACTGTAAGCTTGCACTCCCCAGGATCTGCATCACAGGGCACAATGCCCCCTCCAGAACCAGTGGAGAAGCCATCCACTCACCGCATCCTTCCCAGGATGAAGCACACTGGGCACAATGCCCCCTCCAGAACCAGTGGAGAAGCCATCCACTCACTGCATCCTTCCCAGGATGAAGCACACTGGGCACAATGCCCCCTCCAGAACCAGTGGAGAAGCCATTCACTCACAGCATCCTTCCTAGGATGAAGCACACTGGGCACAATGCCCCCTCCAGAACCAGTGGAAGAAGCCATCCACTCACCGCATCCTCCCCAGGATGAAGATAACTGGGCACAATGCCCCCTCCAGAACCAGTGGAGAAGGCATCCACTAGAGAGACTGTGGCCTTGCACTCCCCAGGACCAAGCAGTGGGCAAATCACCCATTTGAGAGACTGTTGCCTTGCACTCCCCAGGACCAAGCAGTAGGCAAGTCACCCACTTGAGAGACTGTGGCCTTGCACTCCCCAGGACCAAGCAGTGGGCAAGTCACCCACTTGAGAGACTGTGGCCTTGCACTCCCCAGGACCAGGCAGTGGGAAAATCACCCACTTGAGAGACTGTGGCCTTGCACTCCCCAGGACCAAGCAGTGGACAAGTCACCCACTTGAGAGAATGTGGCCTTGCACTCCCCAGGACCAAGCACAGAGCATGTTGCCCCCTCCAGAGCATGTGGGCAAGTCACCCACTTGAGAGACTGTGGCCTTGCACTCCCCAGGACCAAGGACAGAGCATGTTGCCCCCTTCAAAGCATGTGGGCAAGTCACCCACTTGAGAGACTGTGGCCTTGCACTCCCCAGGACAGAGTGATGGGCATGTTGCCCCATCCAGGACCAGTGGTGTTGTACCATCTTCCTGCAGAGGTGCCCCCCCATTCCACGTTACCCTGAGGTGCCTGTCTATATTTGACCTGATGCCCCTGCAGTGTTCTCGCCATTTTGTTGCAGGAGTGAGGTTGGGCCTTGGACTTTGTGATGTGGCCCTGTGGCCCACGGACATTGAGGACTGGGCAGTGTCCCTTGCATTGTAAATATGTATATACTTTTTTTTGGATGCACGTATTACTAATATATTTATCTTATTACACTCTTTTTACTCTATTTTGGTTGTCCTTGCATTATTCCAAGGGGTACATGGTGAATATGTAATGTTATTGCATCTGGTTGTGTGTGTGGTATGGGGGGTGGAGGTGTTGCTTGTGTGTGTCACTCTCTTTTTCCTCGCCCCCTCCCCTATGTGCTAGGCGGCAGTACTCACCATGGTCGTCTTCGCCAGCGTTGGTGTTCATAGTGGAGCTGAAGGTAGAAGAGCATGGGGAAGACATGCAACTCGGGCTCCATGGCGGCGTGGTTCTTCCTTGAGTGTCCAGAGGTGAGTCGTTTCCCTTCTGAGCAGTGTTTCCGCCACGCTTTTGATGTTGTTGGTACCGCCCCGGAAAAGGTGGCAATTAGGTGGGTCATAGTACTGTGGGTGGTACTTTGTCTTCTGCCTGACTGTTGGCAGTTACCGCCGTGGTGCCTGTAGATTTCGCCCTGGCGGTCAGTGTGTTAACGTGGTTGTCTGTCTGAGCGGTTTCCGCCGTGGCCATAATTTGATATTTCTTACCTCCGGCCTGTTGGCGGTATTACCGCTGCTTTATCACCGACCACCAGGGTTGTAATGAGGGCCATAATATACGAGTTCAATGTATTTTCCATGCCGTTCATAGAAGTTATGAGGTAAATGTTGTTAGTGTTTCACATGTGCCTGCAACACACATCAAGTTTTATGTTTCTCAACTGCATTTTGCACCAGATGTACTGAGCATTTTTGTGGTCGAAAATGCTTCAATTCAGCAGTTGCGACCATAAAAAATGCTTTATCAGATGTACTAATCTCATTTTTTGTGAGTCCTAAAATGACATGGTGGACTGCTGACCCAAGCAGGCCACCATCCCTGTGATGGCCTCCAATTGTAGTGAGTTGTGATTTTCTTAACCCTAATAATGGCATCCTAGGTGAAATTGCTTCTTTATGTAGGAGAAAATCAGTGACATAAACAGCCTCAGTTACCTGAAGATAACCACTAAACTCTACAAGGTCTTTACATTCAACTGAATGAAACAGCACTTTGGTATTGATAGGCAGCTTTTAACTATTGCTGAATGCCCCTTCTTCTAGCAAGATTTGGGATTATCTTCCCTTTGGATACTAACTATTAATTTCACAGGTCTCCACTAACTTATTCATTCAACATCTGAATCCTACACAATGTTTCATTTGTCGATGTGACTATTGTATTCTGGATACTCTCCTGGCAATGACTGATGCAAAGAAACAGCTGATTCTTCAGTATGCGATGACTGGTTTACTCATCATTCCCTGCTTACGTCTCATTTTTGTAAAAATGACACCTGGTATTTGAGATTGCTCCCATCCCTTGTCGTTTGCTTGTGTTTGCCTCATTTTCCATCATACTTTCACATCGAGAAGATTTTGGCTGTTTCCAGCAGCTGAATGAGTGTAAAGAGATCCACTGACCTCCTAATTCCAATCGGGTCACAAACCCATGCCTCTGGCCCCAACACAATTGAGAGTCAACTCCTAATGATGGCCTAGATGTTGGTCTGGGCCCAGAAACTTCATCAACTTGTTTTAGCTGGTCTTCCAACTGATGGGGTTGGAATGCTTCTTCAAAGGTATTCTCTTTTCTTTGTGCAACAGCATCCAAATAAAGCTGTTTATTCCTGACTTGAATTTGAGATTGGGATACACCCAAGATATTTAAGACAGGTGTGCGTTCTGAAGAAATTCCCTGCGAGGACGTTTCACTAGTGTTCTGCAGTGCTTAATTTGTGCTGCAGTTTACCGGTGGTTAGTACCAGCACTCATTTTTTGGGACTGGCAATTATTTTTCATCATGGATTTTGACCCAGAGTATGAAAGAGAAAAGCAAAAAACGGGGAGCTTAGAAGGAAGAGAAACGTGGAAAAACTGTGACAAAGGAAGACACCAGGGATGAAAAAGCACCTGCAAGATTCAGATAACAGGAAGTGTAGGGTAGAGGGAAAAAGAATGAGATGGAATCAGAACGAGCCAGCAGCAACAGACTCCTGCGTGTGTATATGTATATATATATATATATATATATATATATATTTTTTTTTTTTTTTTTTACTACAAATTAATCACTGGCTGTAGCGCCGTGGGTAACAACAGAATTAATGCCCCCAAAACGATCAAATGGGCACATTTCTTCAGCAACTGTGGCCTATACGACTATCGCCTACTCAGTATGCAACGGCGAGTGCAACATCTCGCCAGAATCCTTGCCCTCTCGTCATCTCTTTCAATGTCTCATTGTGTTACTGTTTATTAAACTTGGCCATCCATATAGGTATTTTATTCACATAGTAAGTAGTTACTCTTTCAAGAATCGACCTATCTCCAAATCTGTGTAACGAGACTTCAATGGAAAATTAGTTTAAGATCAGCATTGATTCATAAAATTCCATTAGTTGAAACCTAGCGAAATGACGTTTTCTGTCAGTGGCATAAGAAAAAAGCATATGTACCTGAGTTAATTCACACTGGTCTTTATTAAATGTCTTTCCACTGGGTCTAAGTTGGCATTAAGGGGAAGGGGCAAGTGTATTTCAAACAAGAGCACCTGAGAGAGGGGTCAAAGGTTGATGTCAGGTAACCTTACACTCCATCTTTGGCCTCTATCTAATGTATTGACCCCACCGTCCACCTCTAGCCCAGTATCGTGGTCTTCAAAAATGTTATTGCACGTGATAAAACGTTAATCAGGACTCCCAAAAAGACAATTATTTTCACAAACAAACTATAAAACTTATAGCTCTAAACATGTTTAACAATGCAAACATTGCAGTTATTTTCAGTTATCCCTTTTAAAAAAGAAATCAAGTAGTGATTGCCAAGGTACTATGGAGTGCATGGTCTCCCTAAATTATAAAGTAAGCATCGCGTGGTGCTTTCTCAGGAATGGAGGAGAGACTTTGAAGGTTTTTTTGGGACCCCTCTCTCTTCAACACTTATTGTCAGCCAGGATATGAGTGACAAAGATGTTACTGATGGCCTGTTACAGAGTGGTGTATTGCCACTGAGTTATTTTCACTAAAAACACGTCACTGTTTTCAACATGATGCTTCTCTTGGCCAGACCTCAGTGCCCTCCTCAAATCAAACCGGCCCTCTCCAAGGAGATAAGCTCTTATGGGCAGTGGTACTCTGAGGCTGTGGCTGCCATTAAGTGTTCCTTGCTGTACTAGAAGCTGTGACAACCCAGGCAATGGTCTCACACTCTGGGTCTTACCTTCATTTTTATCCATTCTGTTAAAACGTCCCCACAGGGCTGCTCACGGATTTGTTTTTGATTCTGGGCAGTGGCGACTAGGCCCTAAAATGATTCAAGAATTGCCTACTGAATGAAAAAAGAAGGAAACAGCAGAGACACAGAAACCTCAGAAGGCCTTAGGCCTTCTTCTCTGCTCAAAGATGAAAAAGTGTTCCTATCGGCAGTGTGTCATGTGGAGGCTTCGGAGGACAGATGGAGGTTAGACAAAGGTGGTACAAACTAAGCTGACCACAAGGTTTTGTCGAAGAGGTGGGCAAACATTGAGTGTTTCACCATTTGTCTCACTGTCGGACTGACTGTTGTTGACAAGAATCCTCTAGAGTGACTAGCCAACCATACCAAGGCCTGGGAGCCACTATTGTAATCCAGAAGACCTCAATGGAGAGGTGTGGCATTTTAGCCACATCAGTGAGGGCGCATACAACCTTTGTCAAGCTTTAACATGCATTTGAATGCTATAATAAGACACACCCACTCTCCACTCTTTGCACAGCACCTAGCACAGAGCATCACAGTAGACGATGCCGCTGTAGTGCTGTCTAGCGTCACCTCATTTCTTCTTTTCTGTTTGTGGTGAGCTGCATGCACCATCAGATGCCACTCAAAGCTATTTTGAGTACTCTCGAGCCACAGCACATTTACCAATATGCTGCTTCCCCGCTTTAGAAATGTAGGAGCGAATGCATCCCGGGGACAGGATACACAATTCCCCGTGAGCGACCTCACTGAGACAGCAGTGGGACAGCAACGAGGTAGATATCTGAGTTTCCCCATCCCAGGCGGTGAGAGTATGGATGGATCATACCAGGCCATCCACGCCGGCACCCAGCAGCACATGCCAACCCTTTCTACATCCCAGCAGCAGCACATGCCAACCCTTTCTACATTACCCATATCAAAGTCCACTAGTCTGTCCCTAAAAACATGCACCAATACTGTTCACTCTTCATTTTCCAACTAACATTTAAAGTTATTTTTAGAGGGAAATAATATTTTACCTCTGAAAATATCTTAACATTTTTAACTGAGGATGTTGACAAACATCCTCTTCATATACATTCTTTGTTGGTTGTGGCTATTGACCCGCTGTATGAAAATGAGTGGCAATGACTCGACCTTTTTCAAATAATCTTCACAAACTGCCCTCAAGTATAATACCATAATAAAAATTAAATCACATAAGCAATATAAGCAGTGACCATGACTCCAGTCAAAAAGGAATCCCAGGAGCATGGGGAATGGTTCCAGATAATAGAAGCTACAAATGTGCTATACAAGGTATTGTCTATACCAAAACAAACCTGCAATCATTTGTATATTTTAATCAACTTTATGGATGGTCTCTCTAGTTGCAGTCAATTAACTTTTTGTTTATATCATCCTACTAATGAGCAAGCTGCCTATGGACAGGATGAGCCTGTGCACAGTGTGCATATTTACTGATTAGCTAACATTTGCATCTTTCCTCTCTATGGGAACTTCGTTGCATTACAAGACAGCGCACGTTTTGTATAACACTTCCCAGTTGTATGTGACACATTTTGCTTCTAATTCATTTTCCTAAAGAATTAAGTAAGTAAATAAGTAATCTGTTTATAAAGCGCTTGAATGCCTAAGATCTAGATGGCACTAGTGTCCTCATTCAACATGCAATGAACGGGGATGTTTAATTGAAAACCTGTGATAGCAGCCAGGTTTTTATCCTTTTCCTAAAAAGAAGCAGATTGGATTGGGACCATAAAGACCAGGGTAAAGAGTTCCATAATCTTGAGGAACAGAAGGAAAAACTTCTACCCCCCATCTCATTTTTTTTATTCTCTGAACGGCAACTAGTGCAGCTGAACTTGACCTGAGGGTCCGTCCTGGTAGAGTAAGTAAGGCTCTGGAGTGTGTAATAGGCTGCTCCGAGGTGCATAGACAGCTATACATCGTATCATGAATGGTGCTTAGGGTATTTTCTGTTACAACACACACACAGCTCTGCACCAGAAAGTCCATTTTCATCAAGGCTGAGCCAACATTCCTTGGTAAGGGCCACACCCGGACAGGGATCCCTCAAACAGGCCTTTTCTGCACAGAGGTTTACTTGTGTCAGGATGCAAAGGGGAAGGACTCACCCCATGTATTCAATATTGGATTCGAGCCTTTGCTTCGGAGGAGACCATGTGCTTTGCTGTGGTCTTCATATGTGCGGCAGTCTAGGTGTCGTATCAGGGGGCACAAGTCATCATATCTTTCAACAAAAAAGATTATGAAAGACGTTGGTAGCACTTAAGCCAAGTCTGTCATTACGCCTGCAATTGAATAATTGACTGTCAGCCAAGAAGGGAATCCCTGTGTGTATCCACGAGAAATCGTCAGCCTGACACAACAGACAGAATCATAACTATGGTCACGAGGACACACTCGCAGGTGGGTACCTCCCTACATTCTTGCTTTAAGAAGCAAACAAGAAAAACCTGTACATGTGCGTCTGGTACCAAGGGAGCCTCTAGGCGCGTCCTCCACGACCACACCTCGGTAAGAATCAAGAGGCTCACGTTCTACAGAAACAATAGCTCAAATACTTTAAACCTAACTTCTGAGAGAGAGGTCGGTGTGCTTTGTTCTTTTTAAATACTTCAGTAACCTGACGCTATAGATGTGAACATACAACACAGACATTAAATAACACAATCACTTCAAACAACGGAAGGAAACAAATATAGCTGCATGTATTCCATTATCCTCCACAGTTATTTCCTATGTTCCACTTATCTAACCCGCTAAGATGCTTTCCAGATCACGATCTAGTGCAAATTGAGATCATTTTTCCTTGAAATTTGACAATCCAAAAAATCAAGGCAAGAGTAAGAACTAAGGCCCTCATTACAACCCTGGCGGTCGGTGTTAAAGCGGCGGTAATACCAACAACAGGCCAGTGGTAAAAAAATCGTGATTTGGACCATGGCGGTTACCGCCATCCAAAACCGCCGTTTTAACACACCGACCGCCAGGGTGGTAATGGCCGCTGGGCTGGAGACTTCAGTCTCCAGCCTGGCGGCCATCACCTTCCCACCCTCGGGATTACGACCCGACCTACCGCCATGGTTTCCGTGGTTTCTGTACCGCCACAGAAACCATGGTGGTAGGCACTATCAGTGCCAGGGAATCTGTTCCCTGTCACTGATAGGGGTCTCCCCCGCACCCCACCCCCTCCTCAGAATCCTCCACCACCCTCCCCCACCCACTCCTGCCCCCCTGCACATATACACACCGACAGGCGCACCCATATACACACATGCACACACGTATACCCACCACCACCCACGCATGCAGACATACATACCCACACACCACAACATACACCAACACACCTTGACACACACATGCATCGACAACACACAGCACTCACAATCACTCATTCATGCATGCATCCACTGCGACTCACACCCGCATGCACGCATCCCAAAACATACACCCCCCCCATACACACAACACCCCCCTCTCCAGTCAGAGAACCCGACTTACCTGCTTGCAGGGGGTCCTCCGGCTGGAGAGGGTCCACAGCGCTGTCTGCCAGTAGAACACCGCCAGGGCGTATCATTGCTCAGGATATAGTCGGCGGTGTTTTGCTGTCAGCAGCGCCGCCTTATCGCCGACCGCCGCCATGACCATCGGCAGTGGTCATAATATGCGTTGCCGGCTGGTAACCACGGCGGCGGTGTGTTGGCGGCTGTCACTGTGGCCGTAGGGGGTCATTACCGCCAATCTTGTAATGAGGGCCTAAGTGTGTCCTCGCTCATGAGTGAGTAGCACGCTCTATACATTTTTTTGATTGATTGATTGATTGATGAGTAGAACAGGAAGATGAAGACCTCTCTATATCTAATACCATTCAGGCCAAAACTGCTGATATTGTAAAAATAAATACAAAAAGTAAGTGCAAAAAAATAAAGTTTTTCTTAGAAGCACACAACTGGTGTAGATGAATGCCCGAGTTGCTGAATACTAAGGCTGCTCACTCTTGATTCCACCTGTCCTCCTCTTCCCTATGCTTCCTGTCTTTTTTATCTCACTCTTGCAGGTTATTTTTCACCCTTGTGTTTTCTCTTTGTAACTATTTCTTAATCTTTCTTTTCTCCCTTCCTCCCTTTCACTCTCTCCCATCAAACATAAATCCTGGTACACAACAATGAGTGCTGGTGCCCACCACTTGTAAGTACCTACACAAATTAAGCTTTGTAACACACGTATTTCCATGCAGTGCATTCCTGTATATGATGCACTTCTGCAATACTGGAGAACTTTATCGTTCATTGGATTGTTTCAGTGTGCCTTCATTTTCAAACTCATTTCGCAAAAGACTGTGCAACGAACACAGAGGCACGGTCACAAAGAACCTGACATTTGGCTCTATGTTTCACAAAAGGTTCAGCCTTTGGGTGTGAGGTGCCTCAAGTGAGTCCCACAGTAACTTGGTACTAGCCACAACATAGTCAGTTGGCCTTCAGCATAATTTAAGAGTTACCTCACTCACTACGGTGGAGAAGGAATCGGTGAGAGTAGTAGTTGCGCATGCTCTGTACGCGATATGACGCAGGGTGGTTCATGAGAAGCTGCTGCTCATGCGCAGCTGTTTCTCACAATTTCATTGAGAGTATGAGAAAGGAACAATAAGTATAATTCAGCTGTCCAAAAAGGGTAAAAAGGCCGAGAATCAAAGTAGGCCATTGGAGCGTCACCATATAGAAATGCTAGAAGCTATTCAATGACTTTCCAGAAGGAGCCCCAGTGCCTACCTAAAAACACAGCCTGAGGTGCAGGCACAAGACGTATCTGCTCTGCCTGACATCTCATTGATTTGCACTCTTTTGATGGTATAACAACATGTTGAAAGGAGGTAGGCACGTGTTTCTGCTTCAGCCACTTGTTTGCTTGAGTCGGGTTCATCGTTCTTCTTGTCAACTTCTTGTCTTCTTGTCAACTTTCTACGTTTCCATGCATCTTGTTGTCATTAAGTTCTATCTTGTGAATGAGTCATCAACGACATTCCCTGTAGCCCCTTCTCTATTTCCATTGTCAGGACCTACGCGCCTCACCGCCGGAGGCCTTCTTTGCTCCATCTACCTATCTACATTTTACTTTCTGTACCTCTCAGGGCGGGCCCTGTTGTGGCTCACACCTGCTTGTCTTCCTCTCTTCCTGCTTTTTGTTTGCCCTTCCTTGAGCTGCCAAAGCTGAGTAAGGGCAACTTCCCTTTGAAACAGAGTTAATCTTGGACTGCACTCTTGTAGTCAGGAAATATATTTTGCTCTGGTTAAATCTATTTCTATGAGCGTTGCCTCCCTTTTTATGTTATCTTTTCTAATAACTCTACAAGTTACTTACTCCACAACTTTGTTCTAAAATGTGTTGGAAATGATGAATTCCTGGATTTATGAGTAATTTGTTGTGGAAAAACATAGAACCTAGTGAAATGGTGGATTCGCTCTTGTATATAATAAAAGTGCTTATGGCCGGATTATGAGTGTTCCAAGCAGGACGGAATAATTATTGCATCCGACAAATATTTGACACCTCGGTGTTCAAAATTAATCAAATGTGATAATTATTCTGATATTTTGGGGAATAACATGCAGATATGGGTGCTTACCACATCAAAATCCATGTTACTGTCAATATTGTATACCTGTCCCCTTTTAAAGTCTGGCAAGTTAGACTGCCGAAATCTGCCAAACTTTGAGATCTTTATCACACCGAATGGTAACTATCGGCTGTGGTAAATACCACACCCTTGAGCCCTGGGTCAAGCAGGGGAAAATACCGACCCATTCACAATCAGGGCTTAAGAAAGCTATTATGTTTTTTCCTGGGGGTAGACTAGACCAAGTTCCTATAAAATGCTATTTGGTTCCTATTTTCAGGGAGCATTAACCTATATCTCATTCCAGTGGTGTGTTTTTTCCTCTGTTTTCCAAAATAAGGCACCATGTTTTGCACTAGAAAGTAAATCCTAATTCAACACTTTGCACCGGTTTGCATCATGTTTGGTGACATTACACCAGCGTAAAATATTGGTAAATCTGGTTCATAAAACTTTACCAGGTTTTAAAACTATTGGAGATACACATATCTGTCAGAAATGCAGTCGCTTGGTGGCATGGAGGGGGTGGCATAAATGCTACTGCCAAAGCAAGCAAGGAAAGTGACGCCAGAAAAGGTGGTAAATGACAGGGTGGTGTGGGTGTGTGTGCATCCATGTGAGTGTATGTGTTTTTATGCATCTGTGTTGTGTGTCAAAGATACCACTCACTTAAGTTCAGTTCAAAAGGTTTATTAGTGTTTTGTGACCCTTTTAAAAAAAATGTAAAGCCTTTTAAACGAATTAATTAGCAAAGATTCATAGCTTACGTTTTAGTGCACCAATTGTGAATACCAGCTTCCTTCAAGCAATCGTAGTAAGTGCCGAAATAAAGATATTGGCTAAATACTTGAGCAAGTTGGCTGAGTCTACCACTACAGGGTCAGTGACTTCTTGAAGTGTGAGATGACAGAGAAGGAAGGGATGATGGAGAGGGGGACATACGTTTGGTTGAAGAGGTGACTACATCAGTGTAGATGTCAGGGTCGTACAACGGGGAAGATTGCTGCATGTACTGAGACAAGGATTCCAGGCAGAGAGCACAGCACCCACAGGCCTAAAGGCCGTGATTGAAGGCGTGGTTACCGGACATAGAGCAAGGCGGAAGTCCATTGGATAATGCCAGCACCCTCAGGGCATGGCTGCAGGTCGTGGCCAGCAAGTACTACAGGCAGAGGTACGTAGCACAACGCATGACCCTAGGTTGAGGCATAGCCTTTGCCGTGCCATGTTCCATGTGTCTGCTAGTATGGCCGAAAGCTTGGGTCGGTGTACCAAGCCAACATATCCCCATGGGGAGTGCAAAGCACAAACATTTGTGTCTTTGTTTGTGTCTGTTTTTACATTTCAGTTAGTGGAAAATGAATATCTATCAATCTAGAAGTATTTGAATCTGCATTGGCCAGTCTCACTAGTCGTGGGTAAGTGTCCAAGTGTACAAGTGTACGGGTTACAATTTACTTTCCCAGCTCGTTTAAACCAACACAAATCCTTTAGCTGCGCGTTGTTTCATGAAGTGAAATGTCTCAGTGAAGAACTGGGAGGTGGTTGTGTTGTGTGATGTGTAGAGTTTCTTGGTGAACTAGTCCTATCTATTATACAAATCTCCGTAAAAGACAACGTTATACTGTTTCTCTTATTTAGCAAAAAAAGCCTATTAAACATAAGAAACAAAATACTACTGGCTGCAATCATAACCAAGGTGTCTTTCCAAAATGAATAGATTTAAGTACACTCTCTTTTTATATGGAATTAGCAATTCGACAACGGCATGAAATGGATATGTATCCCGGCAAAAAGACGAATATTTCTTCAGCTAGCTATAATAAGGAAGGTGCATAATTCAGTGAAAACCCAGAGAGTCACAGCTTTGAATGTTTTGGATTCATCTGATTATACTTAATAGTGCCAAATTAGCTGATTAAGATGGACCCCAACATTTAAAATTCATCAGTGACAAACAATTTTGCATCAGTGACAAGCAATTTTGCACAGCTCGCCCGGAAATTTTCCATTAGTCTTGAACCTAAATTTGCAGTTACGGACTGTCTGTCGCAAACTGCTGTTTATGCACGGGTTAATTGGTGCAAGTGGCATTTTATTGCATTTATTTTCGTTGCATGTGTCGCTGCATAATTGGCCGGAATTAGTGCAAAACTGCCCAGCACCAGCGCTAAATTGTCTACGAGTGCAAGATTGCCCAGAACAGGTGGTACTAGAGTGATGGATTATAGGGTTATATAAATTAGCTAACCAGTTGAAGCTGGTCACACTCAAAGGCAAGATGGAGCTAGCTAGACTCAACACCACATGAGATGGATACATTACACAAAAAATATCACAAGAAAATAAATAACCAGGAAAATAAACAGAGATCTTGTTCTTCAAAAAGTTCGGATAACTGAAAAATATTTCAATTAAGTGTAATGTATTTCTTATTGGGAGGAAATATTGTTGATTTTCCGTATTAGCAGCTACATCGGGATATCTTTATTGTTACATGTTGTGATTTATGTAGCCTACACGTCTTATATATTCTATTACTTATTAATATAGCGGATGTATTTACTATACAGTGCATGCACGTTCCCGAATTCATTGATATTATTGGTAACAAATGTTCCCATTGCTTTCAAGTGATTGTTAATCTGTAATTATCATTGCTTCCTCTTTCTTTCTAACTTTAAAACAAAATACCCTCATTGAACATAAAAAAAGAAAGGATATTGAATTGAAACTCCAATTGAGTCCCGTATCCATGAAGCCGAGAATGTTTACGGAATAATTATTACCAGTTCTCAAGCCACAGCGGGGAGGGCTTCGGGGGACAGGGCATGTTTCAACGACAGGTTCGTCGCCACCAGGTGAAAATTCCTTTGAAGGAGCGGATTCCCTGATTCATGCACTTGAGAAAAACAACTTCAACTCGCGCAAGACCAAACATGGCCGGTTTAAGAATGAGGCGCCCCGAGGCCAATGTTTCTGTTATTACATAAAAAACAAATCATCCCTGACCACATATGGAGATGGATATACCCGGGAACATTGTGTTCAGTATTGTCTGGGCTGCGCTTTGAAGCCGGGG
This sequence comes from Pleurodeles waltl, assembly GCF_031143425.1. Classification (NCBI taxonomy): domain Eukaryota; kingdom Metazoa; phylum Chordata; class Amphibia; order Caudata; family Salamandridae; genus Pleurodeles; species Pleurodeles waltl. Next base: position 1,019,199,108 of record NC_090442.1, read on the forward strand.
TTTATCCGTCACACTGAGAGAGCTGAAAAGACTTTCTGCCCCATTGTGAAGCGCAGCCAGGGATATACGAGGGAGAGGCAGGTAAACATGGGCTGCAATAATGCCAGTACAGCATCTACTTTCTTCCATTTCTATGGGCCGCGCGGGAGGGTTGCACGAGCGTTAAACAGCCTGCTGCTGCGGTACTTTTGTTGCCCCGCTTTCTTGCCACAGGAGGATAAACGGCACAGCGTTTCCGTATGGAAAACCTGCAAACTCGGAGATTTGGGCCTCATTACGACTCCTTCTTTCATTCCAGAGGCCTAGTAACGAATGCTGTCTGCCCCACTAGAATTACTAGATGCGAAGGAAAACCGCGGACCAGCTTAGTTTCATCATGAGAATTCGGCTGCTAAAATCTCTGGGTGAAACGCTGCGGTAAAATGAGGAACTACGAGGAAACTACCAATTTCCATGGGCATTCCTTATTTCTAAGGAGCCCACAGGATCCAATTCATAATCCCACCGTAATTACAGCCCACAGTTACCATTAGTCCTGTGGTCATTAACTGTGGGAGGGGGAGATGGGCTATCACACCAAAAACTAAGGAACCTATAATCACTCCCTCATAGGTGATACATTATTACATGTCAGGCACTGAGCCACAATCCAAAACAGGACTATAAAGGACCCAACACAATAGTAAATATACACCAGCAAGCCAGAGCTTGGGGCTTTGGCTACCTCACCCCCAAAGCCTAGAACAAGCTCCCTATTACATTAAAGTTGCCAGCTCCACCGCAGAATTCTGTAAGAGACTGAAAATCTGTCTCTTCCAACAAGTGCCAGGCAGGTCTACACCCACCCCTTCTAAGGTGCAGGATACCCTCCAAGGGGATATGTGAGCCAGAGAAATAGGCATAACATAACCGCTCACAGCTGAAGTGAGTCCAGTACCACACATGATCATTTGGTGTTTGGCCAATAGTCAACAGAAATGTTTGGGGTTCAGAAAAATCATACAGAAGTAAAGTTACATTTTCTTGAGTTCTGAGGTCTGGAAAGTGAATAAAGCATAGTCACGAGACCAGCTCTCATAAGGTGTATCCTTCTCAGCTACTTCCATTGCTTTGATTGAAGCATTTGCATATTTTCAGCGGCTCTTCATTCACCAATCAATGGTATAAAGGTACATCTCATAAATCCATTATTGGACACCTATAAGAGACAGCTGGCACTGTAAAGCAACATCTAAAGTGATTTTTTTGATCCAGCAACCACCCACCCAACATTAGTCACCCAATGGTATTTTTTCTTATAAGGCACTTTTAAATGTGAAGGTAACTGTTCGAAGTGATGAATTGTTTAACAGACACTCTCCCAGGCCTCCTCATATTTAAGTCTTGGGACATCAAACTGTGAACAAAAGTTCCACAATCACTTCCTAGTGCGCCACAGTTTTTGATGGGCTTGCAATGACTTTAAAGGTAACAAGGATTTCCAACAACTTGGAATGGTAATATCCATTTCAACCCTTTGTCTCCTTTTACTATATTGTTCTGTATTTAGTGATATTATACTTATGTTTCAAACTGCTCTTACAAGAAATATTGAGTATGTTACTGTTTAACTGCTAAGCAATTTCTATATATTTCTGCATTTACCACCCTCCCCAGTAAAGTTAATCCTTCGAGGGTGGTCTCTGCACCCTATAAAGGGAGTCAAGTAACACTTCAAGGTGATCATCTGAGTTACCTATGTTTGTACTCTTGTGGGGTATTGTGGAATGCATCTAGTGCTTGTTAAAGGTCTAAATCAGGAATGTCCAAAATTGGATCCTAGACAGACTTTCTGGATACCCACATGAGATATATTTATATAAATTGCGTCTAAATGTTGATCATTACATAGTTACCAGTTATCCTTAAAGTTTGTCATGGACGTTGCCCTCCTCAAACTACTGGACTCCACAGCTCTAGGAATGTTTCCACTTCTATCCTGGCTGCCAGCTTTATACACTTACCATCTCACTTTTATTACTGTCCCTGACCTCATAATATCAAAATTGTATGAAGGATTGATTTGCAAATGATTCAGATACTTAATTTACTGACACTTGGTATTGGAATAGCTGCACAAAATATGCCAAGATGGTACAACTTGCATAATTTTAAAATCACTCATACTTCACATGCTGAACCAGCCATAAGCGGCACGATTCTATACTCCTAATACATATTACACAGGCAAAACATCCCTCCTACAAACGTTAGATTTCAAATTCAGCAAGGATGGAGCTCCTAATAACTGGTGGCTAATCTACTGCCTATCATTCTCATGTTGTACTTACTGCCAAATAAATGTCATGCTTGTTTTATCCCTTGTCTCATCTATCATTCTCACCTTACAACACTTGACAATTTGATGTGATCGTGCACCTTTTAATGACCGTTGGTTACTGTTGCTCATTCTATGTACAACACTTCGCAGTAGAAGGGTGAAACAAAACGATAAACACAAATAGAAGTTAAAAAAATGCTCAGCCAGAGGACCCCATCTTTATTTTCCTGTCCATGACTTACCACTTAGCTGTGTGAAATACACTTTCGTTTCCCATTGAGAAGTCCCCTTCCCTTAATCCACTCATACTGGATGATTCAGTGATGAGCAATGCCAAAAGGCAATTAACTTTACAGAGTGTGAGGTAATTGTTCACACTGCCTAACTCACTGAATAATACACCAAATCAGACTTAAGTTTAAGACCTCATTACAAGCTGCTTGGCAAACCCCGCACCACTAAATATCAATATCCCAGGGCACGGTATTTACCAGGTGCAGTATTTAATGCCTATTCTCAGTTCTACAAATCTGAATGAGATATAACGTGCTGACTCTCTGTTTTCTGCTCAGATTGCTACACGTTTTGTCTTTTTCCCAACCATTTTCATCCAGAAAATGTCAGCAGGTTTTCTTCCTATGTGTAGTTATTACCACAAAAAAGATGAATGCCGAGTAATGTACAAATGGGAGTTTGAGGGCAAGTCGGATTTCCTCATTACTCAAAATAACAGGGTAAATGAGTGACGTCCGACGGTGGCTCCAATCAGAACATAAAATTTAGATTAAGAAGAGGTGCAGGAGACATAACAGAGAACGCGGATCGCCACATCAGTATTACTGAAACAGGGAAGGAAGTCTGTGGTTTATGGAAAAAGGTGCCCAGAAGTTCATGGTTTAGAATATGCAAACGGCAAATTGTTCAACGAAAAAAGGATGTCTTTGGGAGAAAACTAGTTGAGGTCCAATTTATTTGGATGGTGGTTGCCTGACGGTAGTAAAAGTTGAAATCAAGGTAAAGTGCCAATAAGTAACGCTAAAACAGCCGTGGTTACGTACGAGCTGTTCATTGGAGCCTCTGATTTTGGAATATGAAGCTAATGTTGCCCCACTACAGACCCCAGGAGTAAACGTATGGAAATTGAGGCTCAAACTATGTGTGAAATTGTGAAAGCAATTTTTATTTTTTCAACATTCACAGGGGATCCAGATTGGCACCCCAGTACCAGCATTGTGAAATTTAACCAGCCAGCAATCCACCAACCTGAGAATAATACATTTTAAACTCTGTATAGCCTACATTCTGTAAGAGAGACGGGACCAAAAAAAGCAAAAACTAGCTTACACAAGATACTGTGAATGGTATCCGAAAATACAACTCAGTCCTCACGCAAATGTGTGTTTTTTGTTTGGCTGATGATTTTCAACTATGGTCCTTATTGTGAGCAGGCTGAAATAGCAGGTGGTAACTATCACACCAGTAAAATACCAATACCTTGAACTGGGGTTTCTAGTGGCAGCAGTAAATATCCTCCAGTAAGTTTTATAGGCAGAAATGAGGTATTATATAAGGAATCAGTATTTTGCCCTTTACTGTCTGTTTTCCTCCAATAGATTTCACCAGGGATTTCCTGGTAAAAGCTGTTGTAGGACCATTGCTGAGGGCAGTATTTCCCAAATGCGGTAACATGTCATGCCCTTCATGGTACTTACAGCACAAATTGGAGTTTCAGTCCCTGAGAAAACTTCTGCTTGTGATGGAATCTGAAACTAACTCACTGCTCATAATCTGGACATTTGTGACAACGTTTTTGACAGTCATGTACTTTATGAACTGTAAAACCTTCTTATGAACTTAACTAACTCTATATTGGTTGGTAATATCACTTACAAAGTTATGGAATTTACAGAGGACAATAGTTGTTAAATACATGTAGCCACACATGACCACTGAAGGACTTATTCGATTTCTTGTGGCAATGCCACGTTTTGGTGTTAGTATTAGGACAACTGGGAATTGTGATACTACAGCCAATTTACAAGAATAAGGTGGAATAAAATGTAAAGACTGTGTTTTTGTCTATTTTCTAATTCGCTCTTTGCAAAGTTACACCCATTTTGTTGCTGATGCTAATAGGTGTAAATTTCCAATATAGAAAGCCATACACGCTGAATTTCATATGTGGTAATCTAATATTACTTAAAAATACAACGCTTCCGTTTAATGCACAGAAAGCTACTTTCCACTCACCTAGTTTAGATTTTTACACACTCTGACAAACTCTAACCCTACCCAAGTAGTTAAAGTATGTAAAATACTTTATATAATCACATTTTCAGCTTTAGAACAGATTAGAATGTTTGTTCTTCGCACTAGAATTACTCTACTGAATTAGTATTTGCTGCTAATTTGGTTAAAAACAAAATCTTTCCATTTTTATCCCCTAGGCAGCAGAAGGCTTCTTCCTGCTTCTCACTGAATAGAAAGACAACCCTAAAGTTCTGCATGTATTTTGTGCAATAAACATTATACTACACAGAATTAATTTGACTCTTCATGATTGCTATTAATATTTATTTGTTGAATTACATTGGACTTCCCACTTAGTGGTTTAAACATGTAGACTATAGGATGTACACCACACAAATGAGTTAAGCTGAAGAAAATATAACTCAGCTATTTTTTATTTTCAACTCGCAAATGAAGAGGCACGTCATTCTTCACAATGCCCACAGGTAAAAAAAATCCATTTGCTTTGTTAAATAGCCAGCTTAATGGATTATGTAAATTGCTACATAATTGAGGGCTGAGTTTCCAAAAACATTAAAAGTTTTTTAAGAAAATTACTTTTGTTCAGTCATGTAAATATGTGTGTTTTCAGATACATATTAATTATGTCTAATTTTGATTGTGTTTACATTGCATTTTGTTCTAAATCTTATTCCTTGTTTTAATTTAAAAAATGCAGTTATCTCTTTATTTATAACAGTCACCATTTTTGTTCCATTCATTTTCATGTGTCATGATTCCAACACGTTTTAAAGTATTTTCGTGAACAATGTCTTACCATTTAGAGCAATTCCTATTCATCTTGTTAGCTCTTCTAATGCTGTATTTCATTAAACTCCTTATGGGTAGCTGAGTTCCATATATTGTGATGGTTGTTTCCATAGCTTTTCAATTTAAAATTGCCACTAATTTATTGACCTTGCCTTCAGGCCCAATGACCAAAACACCTCACTCTCTTTCACTAATTTCATAAATATGACAATTTTCAGTTCCATTGTTCTTTAATTTCCAAGATTGTCAAACTGTTGTCCAAGCAAGACTTGTTGAAGATATTCTTCATTTTAATTTGGGTATGCTATATTTGATTCTCTTCATGCCACTCCTGGTATAAGGTTCATAAGAGGACACAGAACAGGTGCCCATAGCAGTGTCCTCTATATGATGGTATTGGTCTTCACTAAATATAAGTCTGCTATAATTCAAGACAAATTCAACATGTAACTATAATGTTTCATATATTGAAACGTGCCAAGATTAAAGTCAGAAAATATGTTACATCTATGCAGCATAATGAAAACCCATTGTTTTTTCTTTTTCACATTAGGTAAAAAATACTCTAGAAAATTATTTTTCTGGAAACTATAATTCTTTATATATTATAAAAGTTTGCTCTTTTCCACTCTACCCGTTTTTCATCCAATAGTTGCATAAATTCAACGGTGGCATTCCATTGCATTTGTTAAAATAAATCTAGTTTGTATGCTGTTATGTGTACGTGTATATATACTTATCACATTTTTCGGAATCATATGCTGTAAATAATGTTAAGTAAAGTTTCTTTCATTTGTGCTTATTTTATTAAAATTGTTTTGCAATTGCAAGATTAATTGAAACATTTCTCACTTAGTGATGAGACTTTTGATTCAATGTTCAAATTTCTTTCTTTTTTCAGATAGGGTGCTATTTGTTTTCCATTGCTTACCCCCAAACTTTACCTTTTTCCAAGATTTTTATTATGTATTTTTCTTCATTCCCAAAGATTCACATTGGTTCCAAATGATCTAGTTTTTCTGTGTTTTTGGGAACTCAAGTGGTTTTCCTTTTGGATATTTAAACCGTCTGTGAAATTGTAATCTTCATGCAACTTTGAACAAAGCTATATTTGCCTGAGTAAGGCCATAATGTTTTGCAGGAGTAATAAATATTACCCTAATTTCAAGAGCGTGAGTCCTTGAACTTCTCAGTGCTCTATTAGATAAGTGCTCATTTGCCTTATTTCCTCTTCTGTCACAGTGCCTAGAAAATGAGTTCTCTAAAGTAATGATAAACCCAGCAGTTTTAATTCCTGGGCGTACGGTTCAAAAGGTGTGCTGGAACATACTCGCAACAGTTATTCTTTTGTGAAGCACAGGAAAGTAAATTAAATATAACAGAGAAACCTCTGTGAGAAAGCAGTCAGGGTTTTGAGGAGGAACATAAATCTGGCAGAAGATTTCATTATATACTCCCGCTAATTTAACTACATTTAGATCAGGGCCATTTGCTAGAGGGTATGTGCAGAGTTGTGTTCAGGCACACATTCTGGAGACAGATGCCTATTGTACCACATCTGACCAATACAATGGGTAATTTGTGTTTTGCGAGAAGCAACACAAGTGAGAAAAAATATTTTCTGGCACACTCTCCAAGTCATAGTTTGGAAGATGTCAAAAAGTGGAGGATATCCTGTCTGCCAAATTACAAGTGCCATTGGCTATAATGCCCTTGGAATACTGCAAACAGACATCAGCCACATTTGTGGTGGAGTGTTCTGTTCTCCAAACTCTAAATAATGAACTGATGGTTCAATGTTGCCTTAGGAAGCACACAATTTAACCTCTCTGTTCCGAGGAATACCAGAAATATAATGAAATACAAGACAAAGCAATTAGAAGATGACAGGATCAGCAAGGTGTAGAAACATAATTTAGAGGAATATTTGTGTTCTGGAATTTCAGAAAATTTAGTTAAAGATAGAATATCAATATTTGAGAGATGGCGGTCAGTAGTCCATGTAGGAACACACCTTTGAGAGAAATTACTTTTTGGCCATGATATAGATTAAGGATCATAGTGCTCATGGTTCTTAGGGAATGCACATTTTCTAATAGCAAGGTTTTGGGAAGTTCTTGCTTTCTTTCTTCTCAAAGTTTGTGATGTTTATGGTTACTTTTAACTTCACTCATGCAATAGTTTTAATGAATATCAAGACATTTTTGTCTTCGCTGTAGTTGGAAACAGCCACGCTGTGAAATGTATGCAGGATTGTTCTCTGTTAGGCTATGTTTTATAGACCTTTTTTTCTACAAAGAGACATTTCAAATAAAAAAAAAACACTACAGGGGTTACTCAAAGTTTAGTGAAGGCACACTGTCTGCCAAAACAGGTGTGTATTGTCATGTATACACACTAAATTGGATAGGTAGGACATCCACATATTTTTGACCGATATCCTGGATCTACCATTCTCTTAAAAACCTGAATGCTATTTTCTGCACTTATGTCTTATACACAATAATAGTGTTAGTGACTATGCATAGGTGTACCTAAATTGTCACAATAGTCACAGCAAATGCAGATTTGGTGAAGAGAAGAAGTTTGAATAAGTAGTAAGGTTTTACACTTTCTTGAAGGTTGCAAATATATTTCTTTGCGGTTTCACACACCCCTAATTTTTGTATGAAGAAACAATCTTAGGACTAATTCACATTTATTTAAATGTAAAACTATGGTTGCATAAGGGACACTAACATTTAAGAGAGATAAACTTACTGTCACCCAACTAATTCTATAAAACAAAAGGTAAATTCACAATTTTTTAAAGAACAATGTAGATTTAAATAATTACAAAACTAAAGTGTTTGCCAGAAAGACTAGCCAAAGCCTGTTGTGTTATAGAAGACACAGTAGAGGTATATTATTTTCACAACACCAATGTCATTAAATACAACACACAGGCATTTATAAGAAACAACAGCTAGGGTTTATTGTGTATATGAAAATCTGTTTGAATGAGATTTGGTTTCTGCAATATCAGTGATTCAGTTATGAGAAGGTGGAGATCCTTTCCAAAAATCCTGAATCCATACCAAATGTTTAAAACAAATGAAAGACTAAGGACCTGATTTAGATTTTGGCAGATGGGATGCTCCATCACAAATGTGATGGTCTCCCATCTGCTGTATTACAAGTGCATTATATCCAATGGCATTCGTAATACAGTGGATAGGTTATCTATGTCATTTTTGTGATTGAGTAACCCGTCCGCCAAACCCTAAATCAGGCCCAAATTCTAAAAGACTAGGCTTTTTGCCAGAGGAAGTAGTCAGGAACTGAGGAAAGGCATATCACCAATTGATCTAACTCAAGACTACAATATTGTATCCAAATCTGCTAAATGCCATGGGGCATGAGAAGGTGAAGGCAAGAGTTTAGTGAGGCCTTTGCTGAAGTTAGTAATATGGTATTTGCCCAGTAGCAAAGCAGGTTTTCAGGTATCAATACCATTTCCACAACATTGGTCATGGACAACTGCCTCATGATCAAACAGGCTTTTGTGCAGGTATATTCATGGTGCCCGGTATGATAGTGCCACCATAGCAAGAAGGAGTCTACGGTAAGGGCAGAACCATAATCCTATATATTTGTGGATTACTCATTCTTGATCACCACACACTTTATGATAAGATGGTCTTTTGGGTGCACCTAGGATATTGTAAACAATCATTAGTGAAATGTGTTCACAAAATGTGGGTTACATTAGGCTCCATGATCCAAAATCAAACATTGGCAATGCCAATAGATCTGGCTTTAATGTGCCAATGTATGCATTCACAAATCCTGTTTCCATGTTTTGCTTGCAAAAATGCTCTTCCATACATTAACACTAGGCCCCTTGGCTGTGCCAACACCCAAGGAAAAAGTTGCAAAAAATAATTACTTTCTTTATAAAATGCAGATAGGAGAAAAAGGGTAATATCCCTCTGTATGTAGCCAAAGCCCACTATGTGTATATTTTAAAGAATTGTTAACACTAGATCCTGCAGACAGCTCTGCTATAAATAATTAAATTCAGTGATGATTTGTTTATTGGTCCCCCTTTTCCACCTAGACCTGGCCATATGTTTACAAGTATCTGTTATGCAAATGTCATAATGCTTCTTCACTTTACACTACTTTGTTTCCAGCAATCTTCAATCACCGTGCATGACAATGAGGACAAATCTCACTCATTGCTCATCTTTTAAACAATCACATTCTTTATTTTGTAAAGATGGAAAAGAAAAGGGTTTGGTATGTGAATTGGTTAAAACTCCAGAGGGTGGTTATATTTTATCTGTTTGAGAATACTGGTGAATAGAACACTAAATGCATGTCCACACTACTTCATGAAAAAGAAGGGGCCTCAGATTGGTATCCATGTGCTCGCCAGAGTTAATAGCAGGTGTGAGGATACCTACTTGAACCTTTGCACAGAGCATAGTAAATGAAACTGGCTTTTTTCTTCATGTATGGTGATTCAATTTAGCAGCCTTGTAATATTGACTGATTATCTACAGCCAACAACCCTAAAAAGATTTCGTAACCTACCAAGTATGACCCTTGCAGGGGGGATCAGATCAAAGCTAAATTTCTTCTATGTGTAGCCTTTTAATGTGTCTCAGGATAGTTAGAGAGTATGTTTTCCTGAAATTCATTTACAAAGACCTTGTGTTAGGATTTCATTGAGGAACACACTAGGAGGGCACAAGTGCATGTCTGTCTGGATTAGGGTTAGAAGATAACGAAAGACCAGGAGGGAGTGGAGACTCTTGACTACCTGGCTCTTGGCAGCTGGCTCACAAGTCGATACTTAACAACAGACATTTCCAGTTCAGGGCCAGAAGAGGTAGCACAGCATCTCATGGTCACTGTGAAAGGGTCACAAACTACCGAGATGGTGCCTGGCAACTTTTCTCACGTTATATGGCTCCCTCTATCACTTAGGTTGTCATTGCATTGAGTTTCCTTGGTTGTTGTTGTATTCTACCCTTCTACGGTTTGCGCCTCCTTTTCCCTGGTTGTCATACCTTTGCTCCTGCTATGTTCCTATGCTCCATGATTCTTTGGTATTCTTAGTCCCATCACTGCTGCCTGCTTTGCCTGGCAGTCCTCTGCGTGCTTCGTAGCACCTGGGTGTTTTCTGGTGTATTCTGGGCTCTTTACCGACATATCCTCTGAAGTACAGCAGTGAGTTCCATCGCCCTACCTGCCTGTTTATCATTTCAGATCCTTCAGCCCATACTCTGAGATTTTGTACTACAGCTTCATTCATTCGCGGAGGGGCTACTGTGATGAGCCTCTGCCTGGTGTGGTGTCTTTCCTTCTCACTTTGTCTTATCCCTTATCCCTCTTTCCCTGTTCTGGACTGATCCAGGTAGCTTAGGTCATCCTTCCACCTTTCAGGAATTTCTAAAGGGGAGATAGGTGGATTATTGCCTACATACATAGCCTGACTTTCTCATTGAAATGGGTGTACTCCCTATTCTTTGGGAAAAACCTGAGCCAAGGCTTGAGACTTGTGTATCTTTGTGCTCTGATTGGTTATCAGTTTTGTTCTGTAAATTAACATTCGTAGTCATGCTGAGAACATATAACATATCTGAAATGTAATAAAAGTAATTATATATCGATTTTCTAAAGAAGCTGACAATCAAGTAATTGTGATGAAGTAACCTCATGCTCTATCTGCCACATTGACCAATTGAGTCTTATCCTCCAATTATGAGAGGATTACCATAAATTCCAATTTAAGGTTGCAGTACTGGAGGATCGGTTTAGAACTTTTATGGAGCAGAAGTGTAAGGGAGCTAATGAATACTGAAGATAAAGATGTTGTTAAATATACTAGTAAATTCTGGAGATGTTCTAAATATGCTCCTGAAGTTTGTCCAGTGCCTAAACCATAAAGCACTTTCTAATGCTAGTAGATTTATGTTTTGTACTTTGAAAATGTGTGTACGGCTTAGTTGTAACTAACAATAAATATAACTAAAAGATAAAAAGGAACACTTGGGCTAGTAAGAGCACCTCATCTTTGATGAGCCATATGAAGCACAACAGCAGGAACACAGACAAAAGTTCTATTTAATAATAATAACAGTACGTACACTTATAAAAGGCACTCTGGCCCAAATTTATGAGATTTTGGCACAGGGCAGCATAGCAAGTCATCTTGCTGTGCTGCCCTGCGTCAAAGGGAAAGGGCAGGAATGCAGTATATCTAAGGCATACAGCACATTCTTGTCCTTCCCCAATGCAGGCAACATGGTGCAAGGGTGTCAGCTTTGCAAGCAGGATTGTTTCTGTGCAGAGAGGAACGGCGTCATGCACAAAAACAAACCCGGGAGGCTTTTTCCTCTTTCTATATGTGCTAGTGCAGAATGCAGCACCCATAGAAAGAGAAAAAGATAAGGAGAAATAATTATATTATTCTCCTTGTTGTGCCTACCCTGGGGAGGCGTAACGTTTTGGTGCATCCTCAGGTTTATAAGGTCTTGTAAATCTGGGGATGTGTCAAAATCCATAGGTGTTGCATGGGAACACCCACCGCAGCATGCATGGAACAAGCAGAGTAGGGCAGTGCAGCGATTTGTGCTGCTGTGGCTTACTCCCTATCTATGACGCCATTCAAAGCCACACAAAGTGGCTTTGCGTGGCCTCAAAAATATGATTTGGTGATTTGTGCCACTGTTGCGTCACATAAAGTGATGCAACTGCGGCATAAAAGACTCATAATAATGGGCCTCTGTGTTTTGTCTAATCTCTATGCATTGACAACAGGTGTTAATTAGTATTATAATAATTGTTTTTAACCTTGGAATGATGAAATGCTGAGCAGACCTGCAGGGATGCAAACCTGTGATCTTCAGGTTACACACAGACTTCTACAATGCATGCATTCGTCCACTCACCTATATTACTAGAGTGCCTGAAGAAAAGGTTCAATAGAGAAGATTCCCTTACCACTTATCAATCTTCAATGTCTTAAGGGACAACAAGATGTCATTGGCATATCATCAGTTAGCACCAAAGAGAGTGGTAGCATGCAATCAGTCATGCATGCTTGAAATCATTGGGCCTGGAACTTGTAAAGTAAAAAAGTTGAAGATACCAATCACAGATAGGGTAAAAGTATTTGCACATTCCATGTCCAATGTGGATTTAAAACATTAAGGGCCAGATGTAGGAAGCAGTTTGCACGTCACAAACAGCGAAATTCGCTGTTTGCAACATGCAAACTGCACTTTGCAATGCACAAAACCCATTTTGCGATTCAGTAACCTGGTTACCGAATCGCAAAACGGGTTTGTTAGTTGCAATTAGGAAGGGGCGTCCCCTTTCTAATTGCAAGTCGCAGTGCAATGCAGGATTGCTTTGAGACCGCGAACGCGGTCGCAAACCAATCGCAGTTACCACCCATTTCAAATGGGTGCTAACCCATTCGCATGGGGACCCCTTCCCCGTTGTGAATGGCACTGCAAGCTTTTTTTCAGAGCAGGCAGTGGTCCTATGGACCACTGCCTGCTCTGAAAAAATGAAACAAAAACGTTTCATTTTTCGTTTTTGTAATGCATCTCGTTTTCCTTTAAGGAAAGCAGGCTGCATTAAAAAAACAACTGCAGTCACAGGCATGGTGGTCTGCTGTCCGCCACTTGCATGAATGTTAATGAGGTGGGCCTTTGCGACCCCCTTGCCATTCGCAGATGGTGTCAGGGACACCATCCAACATCCCGAATTGCGACTCGCAATTTGGAATATTGCTACATCTGGCCCTAAATGAGCCACAACGCAGCTTGATAGAACAGAGGAAGGTTTCCTTGTGTTGATGGGAAAGTGGCTGACGGTGACTAGTGGTACTACTGAAAATGCAATTCCAGGTGAGGGACAGTGGATAAAACTATTATACTGTCATTTGGATGTCTAAAGCTTCTTGATGAAGAGGTTTTACACCCTGGAACATGGATCTTGGGAGGGGTGCCATTTTCACAAATCAGTTTATGGCTTGAGGACCTTTAGTGTTTATGGACAGTAATTTTTGTCTCTTAGAAATTATTTTGCCTGTACATAGTGACTTTAAGCATGCCATTGGAAAGCTTTAGGGTCTTTGGTTTAGAGTCAAACCATCTTGCCCTAAAAAGGCAGCACAGCCCCTTTTTAATGAGGTCAATGTGGAACCAGGTGGGTTTTTGGTTTGTGTGGTGGAGAGCAGAGCATCTCTCTCCCCAGCTGTCTAAGTTGGAAGGTTTTTGTTTCTTATGTAGGGAGAAGGACAGTGGGGATAAACATTTCTGGACCACCCAGATGTCTCCATGGCAACCAATCAAGAACTGACCTATTATAAGAAACTCACTAGAAGTCCTATTTTCACTGGTCAACAGATACAGGTGCTGTCATGAGACTACTTGACATTTTGCAATACAAACCTGATCTCCACTTCCAGTCAAATTCAGTGGTGGGTCCCTACTTTTGTCTGGATGGGTATGTCTTACATGTCCACATATGTCGCAATTGTGGAGGTGAAGAAGTTAGATGATGTACTAGGATGAGCCAGTAAATGATGGATGTGTGGACCATTGGCTGAAGTACAGATGCACTGGCCATTTCAGTTCTCTGTGTTACCATTCACAATATTTGCCCTAAAGAAGGATTCCCACAGAGATGTAAATTTAGGGTAGGCAAGTTAAGACAGATGGCACTTCCAACTGTAGGGATTTCTTATAGAGAAAAAGATGACTGCAGTAGCCTTGTGTACTACCTTGATGACACTGATCTTTAGGTGCAATCCCCCTTCTCGCTTTGCACAAATCTTCCACAATGTAGCACGCAATTTATAGATAAATATAAACCTACCCTCATGTTACTTTGTGGTAGCCCTTAATGAATACTTACAAGTCAACTGTCCACTTAATGTATTATAAAGAGCTAACGTGAATCAAAAATGACCACAGAACTAGCTGAAACTGGCAGGATTCACGTGGTATGATTTCACACTGCATTTGATGGACTATAGTCATGAGTAATGTTGTCCCATAGGAATCTATAGCCAAGGTCACACAAAACCATAACATGTTTGTAATGCACATTTTCACCTCTTGGACCAAATAACAGATGTTTATTGTTACCCAATACTATTGTCCCCATATGGATGAGAAGCAGAGTGGAAGATCCAGTATTTTAACCTGTGACCATGAGGTTGAGCACAGACTAATGAAGGGGATGCATTAGTTAACTCAGCCACCAAACCTAACTACAGCAGTCACAGTATCTCAGGGGCAGTGAATGAACAATGACTAGTCACTGTTATGGCTTTCAGGGATGACAGCCTCCCAGGTTTGACATTCTAGTGCGCAATTCCATGAAGTAATGACGAAGAGGCATTTTCTGGCAAGACTGTAATAGCCTTATATTCCATTGGGCATTTCCCCGGTGCGCTGGAACCATTAAAAAGCTGGTTTTGAAAGCCTAGGGCTGCTGCTGGCGCTGCTGTCAGAACTGAAACAGTATGAGGAATAGATGAGGACTTGGAGATTGTAGCATGATTGTTGTCCCTAAGAGAAAAAACACAACTAACTCACCTCATGTGTCAGGCCACTCTTTCTATTGAATGAAAAAACATTCAACTTATTTGGGAGGAGGCCTTCCTTTCTTTGCTAGAGTCCAGAACCTTGGCTATTTTTTACTTTGAAGTTGATTCAGTATTATCTTCCTTATAGAATGAGGCAATGGCAAGGATTCAAATAAGGATCCTTGCTGACAGCATATAGATGTAGAATAGCCTGGCAGAGAGTTGGGAGCTGTCAGCTTTGGAGCGGCCAGCACGTTATACAAGTTGTTCTAACAAAAAACAGACCTGGTTGAACTCTCAGCTTTGTTGCTGCTTAACAGCGATCCAAACCTGTTGAGGCTGGCATTTTTTCCAAGGCTTAATTTGAGCTGGTGAGTACAGGTGGGGCCCAAGAGCATTAATTTTGGGTACTTTCCTCATCAGACTTTGACCAAAAGCACGACAATGAAAACTACAAAAAGGGGAATGAAGGCCGAAGAGAAAGACAGGAAAGGAGAGACAAACAAAGGAATCAGGGATGAAAAAGAAGCTGGAGTGTCTGTGATGGATGAAAAAGGCATGAGGTGGAATCAAGACTATGCAGCCTTAGTATCCTGCACTCTGACATTTAGTAGCCCCTACCGCGGGCTCAGAGCCAAACTTTGGGCCCTTGCACTTATCCCCTTACCCATTTACAAATTAAGCATTGATTTTTCCAGTGGGAAGTACACAAACAGCCTGCTTGAAATCATTGGGTATGGAACTTGTAAAACGGAAAATTTGACGATACCAGTCACAGATAGGTTAATAATATTTGCACGTTGCATGGCTAATGTGGATTTATAACATCTAACAAGCCACAGCACAGCTTCATAGAACTGAGGAAGGTTAAATTGTGTTGATGGGAAAGTGACGGATGGTGACTAGGGGTAATACTGAAAATAAAATTCCAAGCGTGGGGCAGTGGACAGAGCTATTTTACTGTATTTTGGATGTCTAAGGCTTCTTGATAAAGAGGTTTTACCCATGGCACATGGGTCTTGGGAAAGGTGCAATTTTCACAAATTGAATTATGGCTTGAGAACCTGTAGTTGTTATGGATAATATCTTAGAGATTGTTTTGGGCCGTACATAGTGCCATGCAGTATGACATCAGAGAGTTTTAGGGTCTCAATGTCTTTGTTTAGATTCAGACCATATTGACCTAAGAAGGCAGCACACCTTATTTTTTAATGAAGTCAATGTGAAACTGGGTGGGTTTTTAGGTTTGTGTGGTGGGGAGCAGAGCATTTCTCTCCTCAGCTGCCTCAGTGGGCAAGTTTTTGTTTGTCATGTAGGCAGAAGGAAAGTGAGGATAAACACTTCTGGATTATGGACTTGAACTAAAAGGAGAAAAGGCAGGCTGCCATTTAGTCTAAATTGAGGGTTAGATTTACCAATCTTACCCTCAACAAAATGCAACAAGACAACTTGCTGCACTGCAATGGGCTGATTCGAAGGTAAAGGGCAGAAATGTGCCATATTTACAAATATAGCACATTCCTGCTCCCTGACTGCACTGGTGCACAATCTGCTGCCTAGTGCCAATACAGGCACATTTGTGCCATGGTGCATGGGTGCCTGCACTGCAGGCAGGACTGTGTTTGTTCATAAAGGGACACCTTCCTGTCCAAAAACAATCCACTGAAGCTTTTTCCTCTTTCTAAAAGAAAACAACAAGGAGAAATAAAGATATTTCTCCTCATGGCACCTCCCCTGGCAAGGCATATCATTTTGACACACTCCCAGGTTTACATGTCCTGGTAAATCTGAGAATGTGCAAAAATCCATGGGTGGAATGCGTGGGAACACCAGCGCTCTACCAAATGCCTTCCCAGCGCACAGTAACGGAAGTCAGTGACTTGTGCAGTGTTCAGTTACTCCAAATTTGCTAAGCAACGCACGGCCAAGCAAGGTGGCCTTGTGTTGCTTGGTAAATCTTACTTTAATATTGCATTGCCTTTACAACACCATGCGTGACACAAGGGCAATGCAATACTATGATGAATCTGGACTTGAGTTTGAATGTGGTTTTACTTTTACTGAAAGGGCACTTGTTAGAAATGGGGTCTCTAGTTGGTACTGGTTTGCACCCTGTCCAAGTAGGGACTCTGACTCTCCCCTTGGTAGCTCGGCACCAGCAGTCCGGCTTATCTCAGAGGCAATACGTAAAGTGTGTTTACATACACACACACAGTCACACATGAAAAACCTACAAAACAACTCAACACCAGCTTAGAAAAATAGCCAATATTTATCTGAGTAAAACAAAACCAAGACCACAAAGATCCAACATACCCAAGAAAAGATACAAATGTCTAAAGATTAAGGGGGTCATTACGACCTCGGCGGTCTTTATGCAAGACCGCCGAGGGACCGCCGTGCGGAAGACCGCCTGTGCAGGCGGTTTGCCGCTCGGCGTATTATGACTGTTGGCTGCTCTCCGTCGTTATTCTGACGGAGAGCCGCCAACAGCCATGTTTGCGGGCGGCGGGGAAGTGGAGGTTGCTCCACCTCCACTGCCACGCCAACAGAACACCGCCCAGCGAATCACGTCCTGTGATTCGCCGTGGCGGTGTTCTGTTGGTGGTGTGGTGTCGGCGGAGCTGCCCCCATGGCTCCCATCCCCTCCCGGAGGATCGACGGACCAGGTAAGTCGATCGACCGTTAGGGGAGAGGGGTGGGGGGTGTTGGGTGTTGTGTGCGTGCATTGGGGTGTGCGTGTGTGTATGTAGAGGGGGTGTGTGGGTGCGTGTATGCTTGCGGGGTGGTGTGTGTATGGGAATGAGTGCGTGTATGGCTGTGGGTATGGCTGAATGGATGTGTGCGTGTATGTCTGAATGTGGGTGTGCGTGTCTGTGTGTGTGGATGTAGGCATGTATGTCGGGGTGTGTGCGTGTGTGTGTTGGTGGTGCCTGCATGCGTGTCGGGTGTGTATGAGTAATGTTATGTTGGGGGTCGGGGTGGGGATGGGGGCCCTGCCACTTTTGGGGGGTGGCAAGGGTGGTGGGGGGTGTAGGGGAGGGAGTCGGGGTGGGGAGACCCCTGTCAGTGCCAGGGAAGGAATTCCCTGGCACTGATTGTGCTTACCGCCATGGATTTCATGGAGGTTGAAACCGCTGGAAATCCACGGCGGTAAGCCGGATCCAAATACCGCCCCCGGTATACTGACGCCCGCCAGGCTGGAGACCCAGGTCCCCAGCCCGGCGGGCGGGACGGAGAACCAGCAGATGACCATGGCGGTAACCGCCATGGTCATAATTCACCAAGGTAAGACCGCCAGCCTGTTGGCGGTCTTACCGCCGGTTCTCCTCCATCCGCCAGGGTTGTAATGACCCCCTAAGTGTAATATAGTGCTTAGAACCACAATAGCTCCAACTGGGAAAATAGCCAATATTTCTCTGAGTAAAACAAAACCAAGACCACAAAGATCCAACATACACAAGAAAAGATACAAATGTCTAAAATTAAGTGTAATATAGTGCTGAGAACCACAATAGCTCCAACTGGGGCTACCAAAATGGCTTAACGGAGTAATTTCCAACAGTCTGGCTTAAACCGCGAGGGAGCGCGTGCTGGCTACGGAGTCAAATAGGCCCTGGTTACAGAACGTTGGAAAACGATGAGGAAACAAAGACGTTGCATGGTGTCGGGGAGCAGTAGCATCGTTGGAGTTGGTGTGGCACCTGTTTGTTACTGCCACGGGGAGGTGAGGCGTGTGTTCCTTACTGCGAGGCAGGGGAGGTGAGGCGTCGGTTCCTTATGGTTGCAGGGAGGTGATGAGGCGTTGGCGGCAAGGCGTCGGCCCCTTACAACAAGGCGGGTTGATGAATCCAGGAGGTCAAGGTGCAAGGCGTCAACTTTGCGATGTCACGATTACACTACAGGCTACAAGTGCTGCGGCGGAGTCAGGTGTCACGGATGTCAGTGACACAGCACTCTGGACTCACACTGTTGCAGGACTTTGGAGACACAACAGCGGCGAAGGGGCCTGCGTTGTAGGTCACGGTTGTTGCACTCAGTGGGGACCACAGCTCCAGTGCAGGCAGGACACGAGGTCGGGGAGTGACACCAGTTCTGAAGTCGCTCTGGAAATCGAAATACCAGTTTCTTCCTGGTTGCACCAGAATTCACTTCCAAGGGCCCAGGAATTGGATTTGGCACAACTTGGCAAGTCAGGACTCTCAGCAAGACAGCCCAGGCGCTGGCAGATGAAGTATTTAATGGCCCTGTGACTTCTTAACAGGAGGCAAGCTCAGTTTAAGCCCTTGGAGAACATTGGAAAGCAGAATGTTGAAAGCAAAGTCCAGTCCTTTCACTCCCAGGACAGAAGCCGCAAGCAGCAGACCAGAATAACAAAGCAAAAGACAGAGTGGCAGTCCCTCCTACAGCATCCAGCTCTTCACCTGTCAGAATGTCCTCAGTCCAGAAGTGCTCTAACTATGTGGTGTCTGAGGTCCAGTACGTATATCAATTTCTGTCTTTGAAGTAAGCAAACTCAAAGAGAAGTCTTTGTAGTGCATGAGACCCTACCTTCCCCTGCCCTGGCCCCAGACATACTACAGGAGGTTAAAGACTGCTTTGTATGAGGACAGGCACAGCCCTATTCAGGTGCAAGTGTCAGCTCCTCCCACCACTCTAGCTCAGGAAGACCCATCAAGATAAGCAGGGCACACCTGAGCTCCCTTTGTGTGACTGTCCAGAAAGAATACACAAACATCCCAACTGTCATCCTGACCCAGACATGCATTCAGCAGACAGGCAGAGGCACAGAATGGTTAAGGAAGAAAATGCCCACTTTCTAAAAGTGACATTTTCCAACTTACAGTACAAAAAACAACTTCACCAAAAGATGGATTTTTAAATTGTGAGTTCAGAGACCCCAAACTCTATAGCTCTAACTGCTCCAAATGGGAAATTACACTTAAAAGATATTTAAAGGCAACCATCTTAATATCCTATAGGAGAGATGGGTTTTGCAATAGTGAAAAACAAAATTAGCCGCATTTCACTATCAGGACATGTAAAACACACCAGTACATGTCCTGCCTTTTAAATACACTACACCCTGCCCAGGGGGCTGCCTTGGGCCTAACTTAAGGGTGACTTACAGGTAATAAAAGGGAACGTTTGGGCCTGGGAAGTGAGTGCACTTGCCAGATCGACAAGGCAGTTTAAAACCGCACACACAGACAATGCAAAGGCAGGCCTGAGGCATGTTTGGAGGGCTACTCATGTGGGTGGCACAATCAGTGCTGCAGGCCTACTAGTAGCATTTGATTTACAGGCCCTGGGCACACCTGGTGCACTATACTAGGGACTTACTAGTAAATCAAATGTGCCAATCATGGATAAACCAGTCGCCAATACAATCTAGACAGGGAGCACTTGCACGCTAGCACTGGTCAGCAATGGTAGAATGTCCAGAGTCCTAAAACCAACAAAAACAAAATTCAGCACAGGATCATAATCGGGAAGTCAGAAACGAAAAGACAGGGGAAACCACGTCAAGAGCTGCCAGGTTTAACAGCACCTATTTGCAATATGTGTACGATCTGTCAAATTTGATTTTCCATTGCAGTGGTGGATCAGGAGGCCCTCAGTGCAGCCAATAACAATCAATCAATTGTCCATTGAAAATTTAAATTGACCCAACAGCACTGACAGATTGGCAAGTGATACCAAAGTGACTAAAAGAAAGAACAGCTTCTTGCTATCTAATCTAGAAAAACGGGTGTTTATGGAAAACAAATAAATACAGCACCAGGCAGTACATGTAAAGACCTCCGTGCAACAGCTGCAAATACAACACAACTCTGAAGATGTCTGTGACTCAGAGGGTAAACCGTCTTCTAATGCAAGGGGAATGCAGAGCTGTAAGGGGCTGTGGGGTGTGCTGTAGGCAGCCACAGAAACGACAGCAATAGCTTAGTGATGATGAAGAGGACTCAGCCCAACTGCCTTTCAACATTTGCCCACAGAGTAGAGTGGCACCTGTACTGTTTTCATTCTGTCACTTATAGCTGGGTCTCAGTTCCTATGTCTATCAGCTAAATGGGCACCACATCTTGAATGTTTCCTAGCTGTACCGTTGAGCCAACTATACAATGTTTCTGGGTCTTCCTCACTGATATAGCGCTTCTCGGCTCTCACACAAGTGAGGACAGCTACATTGGTTATTATTTCCCTCGTAGAAGAGATTAAAAACCACACTGTTTACTTCTCCCACAGAGAGTAGTCACGGAAACAATGTATAATGAATCTCTCTTAGACGACATTTGAGAAGGAATGAGCGGAGAAATTAAAGAATATTGTCAGCCACAAGGCTGACCTCTGTTCCTTCATGCAGTAGGACTTCCGTTTAACTTTGTTTAAGAATGAAAGCAAAGCCGTGGAAACTGCTTCGCCCCATCACGTAAACAAATGGGTCCACCACCAAGTTCGATATTTCTTATGCAAAAATATGACTTGGTTCACTTCCGGATTTCATCGAATTACAGTCCTTACCATGCAGCAAGTTTGGCGTTTTAATTTTTTGAAGGCTCAATAGAAGATTTAACATTTGCAGGCCCTCTAATGGTATAGTATAAGACTTCAATATTAAATGCTTATTCAGGAACAATAATTACTCTTCACCAAGCAAGAGAGAAAATATTTAGGACAGTAACCAACTTGTTTGGTATTTTTCAAAAAGTGTGTTTCATGTAGATGCTTTAGGAATATTTGTCATTTCTGGAGACGCTATACTTTACATACAATTTTGCAATCATTTGTTTAGTTTGGTATAAAATAATTGGAAAATGGAAATCCAAGACTCACCGGATCTCCAAGTAGTGTGGCTGCTTCTCTGCATCATTGGCACGTCATCACTTTTGAAGTGCCTCCTCAAAATTTCTTGTGCCCCCTCAATGGATGATGTCTGTGGATGGGTCAAGTCCCTGCCACCCAGGCCCAGCAGAAAAGCGTTGCAGCTGCAAATCTTTTAACAATGAAAGGATAATAAACCAAGGCCCATATTTATACTTTTTTAGCGCCGCTTTTGCGCCGCTTTTTGATGCAAAAATGGCGCAAACTTACAAAATACAATTGTATTTTGTAAGTTTGCACCGTTTTTGCATCAAAAAGCGGCGCAAATGCGGCGCTAAAAAAGTATAAATATGAGCCTTAGTATCTTTTTGTTGTTAAAGGGGCGGGGCATTGGGGATGACGAGCACTGAGGGGAGTGCACTGTGCACTCCTCTCAGTGCACATGTGTGTTTCGCCGGCCGTCTTGGGCCGGCTAAGCACACATGCAAACTATCCTCTCTCCAGCCCGGCACTGTGTTGCCGGGCTGGAGAAAGCAGGCACAGGCTCCCAGTATCCCAGCCAATCCTATAGCTGCTGTGAGCAAAGTTAGGATGGGCTGCAGGGCAGGCTGAGAGAAGGAGGATTGGTGGCACGGCGTGCAGGTATGTATTTTTTAATTGTATTAATATTCCCCCTGCGCGTGCCCAGTCCCCTGTAAGCCCCAGAGCTACGACTGCCAAGCCCCCTTCACCTCCGACCCAACAGGCAATAGCACCCATCTCGCCGCCAAAGTCTGGAACACCCTCCACCGCTGCACCTTGCCCTCGATGACAGACTTCAGAAAAGGGCTAACGAAACGGCTCTTCGAATGAGACCCGCAGCTAAGTGCCTGGAAACCCTTGGGGTGACAAGCCACGCTATACAAATACTACCTGATTGATTGAGAGGAGTGAAGCAGTGTCGGTTTGGAAGTGAAAAACATTTACAAAGCCTATTGCTCCAATGCTTGGCCAAAATGCAGGTAGAGCTAAAAGGGAACATCAGCCCTGATGTGCCACCGACAGCCCCTAAGATGCCAAAACATAGAATGACACATGTGTAATTTGGTCGCATTTCAACATACTAACATCAAGGCAAAGCCAGTTTGAACATTTTCACCTCGGTGTGTAAAGCATTGTTGCGTGTGAGTTTCACATGCTTTCTTCCTTCTCCACTATGTAAAGTATCTGTGCCACGGGATTTTTGATGCACTCCGGTCATGCCAGCTGGCACCCAAACAGTACATAATATGGAAAACACCACTGCCAATCCAGTTTCAAAACCCAAGCGTGTGATGTGTGACTACTGTGTCAGTCCCACGTTTGTAAAGTACTACCGTCATGTCACCTGTTCCTCCAGCCGAAGTACATAAAGAACCATTGGTATGGTTGCCCCTTAACTATAGAAACATTGTCATGGTGGTATTTACATTTCCCCACTAATTATTGCACGACAAGAGTAACGGCTGCTTCTGACCCTAGACTATACCCTTACATGATTTCTACGGTAACCCTTCACAACAGCATCCTTACAGGGATTTCTGGGATGCCATTCGGTGATCAACAGTGTTGGGCATCTCCTGACAGTATTCCCCTTGAGCTAATCACTATACCCTTACCATTACTATGACTCTTTACTGGGAAAAGCCTAAACAATGACTACTGAACAACAAGGTGCATTGTCCACGAAAGCGGAACAACGTTTTCGTGAACAACAACTCTGTTTCTCTATGCCTTAACCATGCATGTCCTGAGCAACGAACATGCATGGTTGAGACAGAGGAAAACAGACTCTGGATCGGGAGAGGACGCGGTCAGGTAAGGGGGGCTGGGGTAGGGATGGGGGGTAGTCTTAGGGGCGAGATGTGGGTAGTTTTAGTTTTAGAGTGGGTGGGGGGCTGGGGTAGTTTTAGTTTTTTAGGGTGGGGGGTTGGGGTAATTTCAGTTTTTAGTGGCAGGGGTGGGGGGTCGCAGTTGTTTAAGTTTTAGGCACGGAGGTTGCAGCAGTTTAGGTTTTAGGGGTGGGGGTTCGGGGTAGTTTTAGTTTTAGGGGCAGAGGTGGGGGGTTGGGCTTGTTTTAGTTTTTAGGGGTGGGGGTTGCAGTAGTTTTAGGGGCGGGGTGGGCGGTCGGGTGATTTTAGTTTTTAGAGTTGGGGGAGAGGGGTTGGGGTAGTTTAAGTTTTAGGAGCGGGTAGTTTTAGTTTCTAGGGGCACTGTGGGAGGTCGCTGTAGTTTTAGGGGTGGGGGTAGTTTTAGTTTTATGAGGCGGGGTGAGGGTCGGGTAGTTTAAGTTTTAGGGATGGGTTGGGGGTTCGCAGTAGTTTTGGGGGGATGGGGTTCAGGGGTAGTTTACGTTTTGGGGTGGAGTGGGGATTGCAGTAGTTTTAGGGGCAGGGGTGGGGGTCAGGTAGTTTCATTTTTTGGGGCAGAGTGGGGAGGTCGGGTAGTATTGTTTTTAGGGGCAGGGGTAGGGGGTCGGGGTTGGATTGTTTTTAGGGGCTGGGATAGAGGATCGGGGTAGGATTGTTTTAGGGGCAGGGTGGGGTGTAGGGGTAAGATTGTTTTAGGGGCAGAGGGTCGGGGGGTCGCATGTTGGAACCACGCATGCCATTCCACACATGCCTTTACCAGGCATGCCTTTACAATGAACAATTGTTGTTAAGGCATGCGTGGTAAAGGCATTTGTGGTAACAACGCGGTCGTTGTTCCGACCGCGTTGTTCAGGCATGCGTGGTTCGTGCAGTGGAGCAATACCACTGACCTGGTCAGTGCACTGCTCTGCCTCCCGTGGCTCCACCTTGCAAGTAGAGCCCTTTCCCTGGCTCCTCTGAACTCCTGACCCCTGTCAGGAGTTCGAGGTCCTCCTCCACCCGCAGACTTCTGCCTGTGTCTCATCCCTGGTGTCTAGTGGGAGAGCTCTGCTTTCCTACTAGGCTATCTTCTGCCTCTCTCCTCCTTTTCTCCTCCTTTCTCTGCTTTGCCCTCTGCTCTGCTTCACTTCTGTCCCTTTGTGCTCCTTTTGCTTCGTGCTACTCTCTTCCTTGTTTTTCTCTCACTCTGCTCTCTCTCTCTCTCTCACTCTTGATCTCACCCTCTCTCTCTCCCCGTCGCTGCTGCCCCGCCCCCTTTTTGCGACCCTGCCCCCTTTTATATGCCGTTTTTCACCCCCGCTCCCACCTCCCAGCTGTCCTCTCCTCCCCCCCCCACCTCCCTACTTAATTCCGGCCGCTGCACGGCTGTGCCGCTGGCGCGCCAAAGGCAAGCCTGTCTGCTCCTGTCCGCACCTGGACCGCGCCCAGTGCCTGAACCTCTGGCTCCCATCACCACCACCACGCACGTCTTCACTATGATGCCGCCACCCTCTGCTCCCTCAACACCTGCCACTCTCCCGCCTGCCTTCAAGCCTCCCCGCAGACCACCCGCGGACCCTTCTCCTGCAGGAACTGCACCTTCACCAGCCTCAACGCCAACGACCCACCACCAAGGCAGGACGCAACCATCTCAGATGTATCCTACTCAACACCCGCTCCGTCCACAAGCATGCAGTAGAGCTATGGAATCTACTCAACTCAGCCTCCCCAGACGTCACCTTCCTGACCGAGACCTGGATGAACCCCTCCTCAGCACCTGACATCGCCAGGAGGAGGCCTCGCCATCATCCACAAGAACACCCTCAGGATTACGACCAGCACCGAAGACACCCTCAGCACCGCCAAACACCTGCACTTCCAGATCCACACTGACCCAAACACCACCCTCTGAGGAACCCTCATCTACTGGCCCCCTGGCCCACGACAGTAGTTCAGCGACTCCATCACGCTCTCGCATCCACTGACTACATACTCCTCGGGGACTTAAACTTCCACCACGAGAACACCAACGACAAGAACACCGCCACCCTGCTCGACAACCTCTCCAACCTTGGCCTCAATCAGCTCGTCACGACACCGACCCACTCCGCAGGATACACAATCGACCCCATTTTCTCCACCAGCAATCACGTCTCCTTCAGCCACACCACCGAACTCCACTGGACAGATCACTGCTGCATCCACTTCTTCTACAAGAAACCCCCAACACACCACCACCCACAACGGATCCCCCACCGCAGTTGGAACAAGGTCACCGAAGACCAGCTTATCGCGACTCTCTGCCGGAACCCACCCATTGACACCACCAACACTGATGCAGCTGCCCGCAACTTCAGGCAATGGGTCGACACCTGTGTCAATACTCTTGCCCCAATCAAGAATCCCTCCAACAGACGCACCAACAGAAAGGCCTTCTGGTTTACCGCCGACCTCCACGAATCTAAGCAAACCTGCTGAAGACTCAAAAGAAAGTGGCGCCAAGGTCAGACTCTGTACAACCACAAAGCCTTCAAAAACGCCATCCACAGACACCACCAACTCATTTGAGCCGCCAAGAGAACGAAGACCGAATCAACAACAACGCACACAGCCACAAGGAGCTCTTCAACGTCGTGAAAGAACTCTCCAACCCCAGCTCCAACACCAATGACATCCCGCCATCCCAAGACCTCTGCGACTCCCTAGCCTCCTACTTCCACCGCAAGATTGCAGACATCCACGACACCTTCAGCACCCAGGCCCCCCCTGACAACCACCAACACCACAGATTCACCTCCGACCAACCTCCTGCTCTCCTGGACCCCCATCAATGACAACATCACCATCGAAATCATGAACACCATTCACTCCGGCTCTTCATCTGACACCTTCCCTCACCACATCCTCAACAAAGCAAGCTCCATCATCGCACTCCAACTATGGAAGATCATTAACAGCTCCTTCGAGTCCGCCACCTTCCCAGAGAGCTGGAAACACGTCAAGATCAACACCCTCCTCAAGAAACCCAAGGCAGACCCAAAGGACCTCAAGAACTTCCGGCCTATCTCCCTGCTCCCCTTCCCGGCAAAAGTCATCAAGAAGGCTGTCAATAGACAACTAACCAGCTTCCTGGAAGAGAACTGCACCCTGGACCCTTCCCAGTCCGGATTCCGCAGCAACCACAGTACCAAAACCACCCTCATTGCCGCTACCAACGACATAGGAACCATACTGGACAATGGCAAAACCGTGGCCGTCATCCTCCTGGACCTCTCGGCCGCGTTTGACACCGTCTGCCACCACACCCTACGCTCACGCCTCAGCAATGCAGGAATCCACGACAGAGCACTGGACTGAGTCTCCTCCTATCTCACCGGCAGAACCCACACAGTCCACTTCCCCCCATTCCGCTCGGAGGCCACCAAAATCATCTGCGGCGTACCCCAGGGTTCGTCCCTCAGCCCGACCCTCTTCAAAGTCTACATGGCCCCGCTCGTTAACATCGCCTGATCCCACAACCTGAACATCATCTCATATGCCGACGACACCCAGCTGATACTTTCCCTCACCAAGGACTCCGCCAAGACCAACCTCCACGAAGGAATGACGGCCATTGCCAAATGGATGAAGAGCAGCTGCCTCAAACTCAATTCCGACAAGACGGAAGTCCTTAGCTTTGACTCCACCCCCTCTACATGGGATGGCTCCTGGTGGCCTGCCACTCTCAGAGCCATTCTGACTCCCACCGACCACGCACGCAATCTAGGATTCATCTTGGACTCCTCATTATCCATGACCCAGCAAGTCAACGCCATCTCCTCCTCCTGCTTCAACACCCTCTGCATGCTATAAAAGATCTACAAATGGATACGCACCAAAACCAGAAGAACAGTCCCCCACACCCTTGTAAGCAGCAAACTGGACCACGGCAATGCCCTCTACGCAGGAACCACAGCCAAACTCCAGAAGAGGCTGCAACGCATCCAGAACGCCTCTGCACGCCTCATCCTGGACACCCCCCGCCACTGCCACATCACAGACCACCTGAGAAAACTGCACTGGCTCCGAGTCAACAAGAGAATCACCTTCAAACTCCTCACCCACCCTCACAAAGCACTTTACAACACCAGACCAGAATACCTCAACAGACGGCTCTCCTTCTACACCCCGACCCGGCATCTCTGCTCTGCCGACCTCGCCCTCGCAACCATCCCACGCGTCTGCAGAACTACAACCGGAAGTAGGTCATTCTCGCACCTCACCACCAAAACGTGGAACACTCTTCCCACCCACCTGTGCCAGACCAAAGACCTCCTTACCTTCAGGAAACTTCTCAAGACCTGGCTCTTCGAGCAGTAGCAGCACTCCTTCCCTTCCCCCCCCCCCTCCCACCCTCCTCGGCACCTTGAGATCCTCACAGGTGAGTAATGCGCTTTACAGATTCCTGATTGATTGATTGATTGATGCGTTGTTCCGTCGTATATTCCTCTTTACTCAGGCTTGGCTTAAGGCTCCATGGACTAATGTTTCATAGGAGGGTATACCTTCTGTTATTGGAATCTGGTGCTGTCTCTCCTCTGAGGTCGAAAATGCAGATTATGGCTCCAGCTCGTTACACTGGGCATATGACACCAGGATTTAATTGGTGAACACTCAATGCAGTAAGCGAGGATTGTGTCAATTTCCGATAATACACTCTGTCAAGTTACATATACATGGAAAAAGTGGTGATTAGATATAGAAATAATTTTGACACCCAGTCGAAATTAAATGGACTATATATTGTTTTTTGGAAGCCCAATGGATGGAGGGATAAAAGTGAGCTCTGCATTTAAACTATACACCATGCAATACTAAGAACAGTTTTTATGTTGTCCTATAAATCACTTGGTAACCAGTACTTGAATCATCTTGTTTATTTCCAATAAGGGGCAGTTTAATGACCCTCATACTCTACTGTTACCATACATCCCTACCATGGCGCAGCAGCAGTAGTCACTGAGCTGTGAGTTCGTGCTATCTGGCTGCACAAGCATGACTTTTCGGAGGGTGATACTAAGATCTCCCCACTGGCTGGATTTGGGCTGTGTATGCCTGAAAATCCAACCAATGTACTTTCATAACCCTAGGCAGAGGCCGTATGCACACATTGAAAAGGACAGGAATCTTCACCAAAGACAGCGGGCAGAAGTTGCTCTGCGCCACAATGTAGTGCTGCCATCTTTGATCATAAGGAGCGGGCAGAACTTTGTGTTTCACTTCCAGACTTTTCAGTAATTTTCACCTGGGGCCGTGCAGTGATCTTTGAATATATGGATAGGACAGATCCTTGCTGAGCACCACATTGAATTGCCATGATGTCTGGACAGAAGGCAGATCTTTGCAGCACACTAGAATGAAGTGCAGTGATGTCTGACCATATAGATAGGACAGATCCTTGCTATACACCACTCTGAAATGCAGTGATCTTCGTTCACAAGGAGGGGGCAGGTTTTGCAGCACATCACAATAAAGTGCAGTGCTCTTTGGATGGAATGGGTGGTGGAATCTTACTTTTAAATTGCAATGACGTGGTATACTCGGCTTGAAGGAGAGGGCAGAACCTTGTGGCACACCTCAATTAATAGCAGTGATCTTTCACCAGAACATGAGGAGGTTCTCTGCTGAGTAGGATGTTACAAGACGATTCACAGAAGCTTGAAAACCAATGCCATTCCTTGTTATACTGGTAGACTCCATACTAGCTTTTTGCAGGAAAGATTGATCTGATGTGCCAAAGATGGCAGACAAATGAAATAGTAACAGAACTGCTGACAGGCCCAAGTCCATGGCTCTGAGAAGATTTTCTCCTCCATCCATTGTTGCAAATTTTCCACGGTGGGCTAAGATGCCAAAGCATGTGTATCCAGAGAGCCCTGCAGTTGAGTGTGGCCACTGACTTTGGCTTCTACCCGCCTCCTGCAAGGTTTGGCACACGACTAGATGTGCTGATGGTCGAGTATGTGATTTCAACCTTAGAGAGTGAGCTTAGTCTTAAAAGCTTTTTAAAAGAAATACAATATTTTATCTGAAGACCAAATATACCCTGAAGGTCCAATAGTCCCAGAATTATACTAGACTTGACTATACTTTCACCCTTTATAATTCTTACTGCGTCGGTTCCTCACCTGTCTCCCTGTCCAGCACTGCAGCCTTTGTCCCCAACTGCAAGGTGTGTCGTATTATGTTATTGACACTGGTGTCAAGCACACAGATCGAACTGGCTCCCGATGGCCAAGAAACGTCTTGAAACTAAGCCTACATGCATCGTCATTACTGACAATGTTGGGAAGGATATTCAGGTTTTGTTCATTCATTCAGTGCATGTAACACTAGCGAGGTCTGCATGGTTACATTCAGATGTCAGTTCATGTAACTTATTGGAGGTATATACAGTCACATTCAGAGGTCAGTGCATGTCACACAATGGCAGTATGTGCAGTCACATTTAAAGATCAGTGCATGTAACAAAATGGATGTGTGCACAGTCACATTCAAAGGTCGACGCTTGTAAAACAGTGATGGCATGTACAGTCACATTCACAGATCAGTGCATGTAACACAATGGATGTGTGTACAGTCACATTCACATGTCAGTGCATGTAACACAATGGATGTGTGTACAGTCACATTAAAAGGTCGGCACATGCAACACAGTGATGGCATGTACAGTCACATTCAAAGGTCGGCGCATGTAACACAATGGAGGTATGCACAGTCACATTCAGAGGTCAGTGCAAGTAACACAGTGGCGGTATGTACTGTCACATTAAAAGGTCGGTGCATGTAACACAATGGAGGTATGCACAGTCACATTCAGAGGTCAGTGCATGTAACACAATGGAGGTATGTGGAGTAAAATTCAGAGGACACTGCATGTATTGTTATAGAGATATGTAAGGTCACAATCAGAGAGCAGTGCGTATAACACTATGGATGCCTGTAGTTTCACATTCCGAGGTCAATGAATGTAGCACTACGGAGAGATGTAAAGTAGCATTCAGAGATCAGGGCAAGTAACACGTCAGAGGTCTTTAAGACAGAACACTGCAGTGGCCATGTAAGACAGCATTCAGAGGTCAGTCAGGTAACAATGTGGAGGTCCGTAGCATAACATTCAGAGGCTCAGTCTGGTTTACAATATCTAATATTCCGAGGTCTGTGCCGTTACTGTAACATGAGGTCGCAGCAGTCCCACTCGCAGCCAGTGCTATGGACACTGCCCAGCTCTGTTGGGCTGAGGAGCCAAAAGTCGAACAGTCTCAGCGGCCAACCCCCTGTAGTGCTGAGGACGTGACCTCGACTGCCTGAACAATGCAAGCGTCGATCTGCACAACCTGCGCTATGCAGCACGTGCAGCTAATGAACCGTCTCGCGGAGGGTAAATCAGGCTCTGTACAGAGATGATGACTCACTCGGCCTAACATTCTGTCTGCTCATCTTTGGAGGCAGGCTGGGCTCTGATTGCATTGGCCGCACCTGCGCCATTGACATTTTAAATCCGCCATTTCTGGATTGCGCACATTGCAGCGGTGCGTTCATGCACCGGTATTTGCTTCGCCCGTGCAAAGAAGCTGCAGTGACAGGGCGAGCTTTACCACGCGCCTTGAAGTCTTACAATCGTCCGGGCGCTATACTTGGAGACCAGCCGCTAGAGGATCACATTCCACTGGCCATTGATTTCAAATCACGACGGTGGCGCAGATGCTAAACTTGTCATCCGATGCATGTGCTGCCCGTTCTGCTGCTTCGCTCTAAGCGAGGTTTGTTGCTGCGTACGAGTCGTGCATACTGATGGCGCGCTTCAAAAGCGAATTACCATAGAAAGAGGTGCATGGGCATGTGAGAGCCAATGGAAGGCGCATAATGAGGCGGGGGTGGGGTACCCCACAGAGAGCTCCCTCTATTTCAGTGCATGGGCTAAGTGAGACCGAGTCACAGACGCCCTCCATGACTCGTGCATAGAAAATCGATGACGTGAACTGTCTGCCGAAGTGAAATATGAGGAGCAGAACATGCACAAGTGCTATTTTTATTAGAAGAAAAGTGAACACTGAGCTCATGACATCTAGGACTGGAACCCAATATCACCCTTGTCGAAAATGTTAAATCAGCCCATCATTGCAAGGGCCAGTCATAAGAATGAGGTATGGAGCTTTCATGGTTGGGTCATGTCTAGGGGGCCACTTGCCACAGAGGCAAATTCTGGGCAAGGACTGTAAAAATTCAAGACAAAGGGTCAAAATTCATAACAAAAATGCAGGATAAATGCTCATTGTTGCAGACACATTTGCATAAGTCAATCAGTAATATAGTAAGTACACCGAGAGCATGGGGCACTACCTCTAACAGAACAGTGTGCCATCACTCACAGCACATTCAACTATAATCTGAGGGACGCTGCACAGTCATTCTCAGAACCGTGTACTAACACCTGTGGCAAAGTGTATCCTTACCCAAAGAGTAATGTACTCCCACAAGTAGCATACTGCACCAATATAAATAGCTCAGTACACAACTACCACAAACTAGTGGACATTTTACAGGCTTATTTTACAGAAAGTTCATGTAATTACTGGAACTGTGCGCAGCCTACCTCAAGAAGACATTCAAGCCACTGGACTGGCTGCCAGAATAGAATTCTAGCAGCCAGAGCAATAAGTAATAGTTTTAGCACAATGCAGGGTGTGGTCATCTTTCACTTTGATGACCTGAGAGTTTTTAACAACATCACAAAATAAAGCGATGGACTGAATGTGGAAACCTTTCAAGCACTCATACTCAGTGACAGATCTGGGGTAACCCATTCTTATGTTGCTCACCACATTACCCCAGTTTGGACCCAGCCATATGCAAATCAGTTTTGACCATGCTCCCCATGGCAACAGTCCAGCCGAAATTGCCAAGCCAGGTCCTCCCTGGAACGGAAACAAGCATCCTGGGACCAGTTTTGGGGTATCACCCCTCATCAGCCAAGCTAGCTTGATTACAGTGGTGCAGTGTGCAAGGGACCACATCCGGACATACCCTAGCCACTTAGGGCATACATAGCAACATCACAAAATAAAATGATGGACAATGTGTTGAAACTTTTCAAACACTCACCCCCAGTCACAGATCTGGGTTTAATCTATCATTATTTTGCTCACAATGTCACCCCAGTTTTAAAACACTTTTTCTGGGCTTAAAATGCTGACAGGATCTTAACACCACCTTCCCATCCAATGTAGGTGAGAAGGCCGCTGAGCCGAGACCAAGAGCCTTTTCCAGGGAAGGGAAGTGGTCTTGTGTAGCACTAAGCAAACAAACTTTATAATGATGCTGTGGCATGGTATAACCATACCATTGACAGGATCCAAGGCTTGTCAGGTGCTCACTTTGATTGTACCAACAGAAGCCTAGAGAGCTCAGTGAGTGCATGAACGCCTTCAGCAGTTTCAAAGTACCTTAAGTGTTTCTCACAGACTTTCTTGATATTTATATGAGTAAGAGCAGCTTCTTTATATCAAAGTCCAAGCCAGAACCCCCTTACCTATGGCAAATACATCTAGCTGCAGCTCCTGGTATATTGGCGCTCTGCAGAGAGGTTAAATCTACATTGTTCTGAACATGGATAGTATGCAACAAGAGATTGTTCATATTCATCCATCCATCCATCAGTTCATTTAGGCATCTACCCAGAGCCATTCATTCATCCAAGCACCCTTTTGTTCATCCATCTATGTACCTACCAAACGCCATCTATCAATCCGTCCATGCATCCATCCACCCAACAACCCAGATCCTTCCACTCAACCACAAACCAATTTACACAGACCCACACCCTCTTCATCCATCCATCTATTTAACAATCTACACCTTCTTTGTTCATCCCCACAGTCCCTGCCCATCCACACCATCTTCATACGTCCAGACACTATACAAACATCTGCACTTTAATTCACCCCCAACACTCTCCATCCATTCATTTACACCCTCTTATCATCCTCACCCTCATCAATCCATCCATTTACACCCTTCCTTCACTCATCTCTAAACTCTTCATCATCCAGCCATCCATCTTTCTAAACAATACAACCCATCACCCATCCACAGGTCAACATTTTGCCTCACTAAAATGTTTAAGGAATTGTTTTTTGTCTAAGGGCAATTCGAGGCTTGGACACAAGAAATAATGCAGCATTTCAGTGCAGGAATGAGTGTATGTGTTTAGTTTAAATACAACACAAAAAATAGATAATCTCTGCTTTTTAAAAAATGTATCGTAATACAAGGCAAAGCCAGATAGCAGAAGCCTAACCTAAATCATCATAAAATGGGCATCTTTATGTAAAATGAATATGTAATCTGGTGATGTTAACACACAGAAAAAAGGCTGAGGAGAAAACGGTTTTCTTCTCTGGGAATATATAGCACATAAAGATATCACATACAGTTTAAAGGCTCATATTATTTTGGAAAAGTGGAAATTCGCTCAGAAATTGTACTGAACCTCTTTGCTTGATCAGAAGTATATTATCTGGGGGAGGGGTCGCACAAACGATGGGAACTTGCTCCATTATTAGGTGTTAGTAGGGTGTCTGCATGCATCTCTTCAGAGGGAGGGATGTGTGTGCACCTCTCTGGTGAGCACCTACCATGCTTTGATTCAGTTCCTTATATATGGCTCAGGTTCAAAAGAGGAACAATCGTCTCTTACCCCCTTCCCATTCTCTCGCTTCAGTTGTCTGGACACAAAGGAGCCCAGACAGCAGTTATCACTCTTTAACTAACTAGTTTTTAAAATGTTTAAAATCAATGACGGCCCTTAATATTTTGAACAGATACAGCACTGAGATTGGAACTGCACAGCGCCAGCAGAGAGCGCTCATTCAAAACCTTTTCAGTGAGGTTGTTGACTGTGCTATTGTCCCGAGCACAGGTACTTAGGCTGTGGCTAGACTGCTCCAAATAGTAATGACCTGCTAGGCAATGACTACTTCTCAATACTTGGAAAACCAAAGAATCAACGCAAGAAGCAGGTCTCCAAGCGACAGCTGACATAGAATATCGCCTATGTGAAAATGGTGTCAGAACTCGCAATTCACTCAGTCCTCCACCTATACATTCTTCTCAGTGAAGTAAGCATTTCCTCCAGATATGTGCCTGTAACCTAAATGTCACCCCTGCCTTAAGGGAACATTTTGTGTGTGTGATGAAAGCAGATATTTTTTTCAAAAGATTGGAAGATTGCACTTGCTGTCTTCTGTGAGAAAAATAAACTAGCTTTCATGGACCATGATGGTAAATTATTGCGTTGCTGCTGCTGTACAAGTCATGTTACTGTTTCTGCCCAAGGTGCACCTGTTTCATTAAGAAGGGACGACTCCACTGCCTGGCAAGTTTTCTGGATCCATGCATGATGTGCTGCTCCACCCCAGGCTTTTTCTTTGAATACTGAGGTTTGTAGTCGTAAATATTCCACCAAAAAAAAGAACTACAAGTCCCAGAATTCAAAGGCAAAAATCTAGATAGGAGCAGTACATCATGCATGGTCCTGGGAAACTTGGCGCCTATGATCCTCCTGGTAGAGCATTTTAACTCACCCATGAAATTTAATACAAGTCTAACAGTTTTAAAAAGGGAGAATATAAGCGTTGACATAAGGGACACAATCGCAACCATACTAGGGAACTCACAAGCAGACGACTGTACTGCCAGTGAACAGTAGTGTTTTCAATGCTTCTCAGTGCTGGATGTGAAACCCACTGATGAAGCATACCATGCTATATAGGTGAAGGTGCATACAGGAAATGTTTTGCAATTTAAAAGAGATTTTGAATGTTTATTCAAGGGGCTTTGTATGTCTTGTATTTTGACATCTGTGTACAGAGAGCATACAACAGTTTTTTAACTCCTCTCACTCCTGCTTTAGTGTGTTCACTATTTATGATCTACCTGTCCTCTATCAGTGAGATAATCGTGTGATGTTTGTCCTTCTATTACCATGAGTCCTTTACTTATTCTTTGCTTTAGAGAACGTTTCACTGCAGCTGTCCATGTATTACATTTGTTGAGTTGTGAAAATCAGACTAAGACTTTCTGCAACATAAAAGAGAAAACAATTTGCTTTCCAAAAACTAGTTTTAATGCATGATGTGAATGAAAGTGTAAATCATTACAAAATATGTGAACAGTTTCACATATAAAACTTTTAGTTTTACATGTGAATCAAGGACTTTTAATGGACTAACGTACTTTGTAAAATTTTAAAATATAGCTGACAAGGGGCTCCATGACACGTATAACACTTTCAGCCACTTTCAACATTTTAGCCAAGAGCACTTTGTCACCTGGGACTTTGAACCTGATGAAAGCATAAGTATTAAAAGCAAAATTATAAGCCCTTATAATACAAGATACTGTTGTCTGATAACCCAGGTATGGCTGATCATATAATATGCAACACAAAGATCGGCCGGGACTGTTCCTATGGGGAGCAGGGTCCCTTGCTCACTGTGCCACTGAATTCAAGTTAGCCTGGCTGATGAGGGGTGGTACCCTGAAACCAGTCCCAGGATGATTGTTTCCAGTCCAGGGAACACCTGGTCTGGCGGTTCGGACTGGACTGTTCCCATGAGGAGCAGGGTCATTATTGATTTGCATATGGCTGGGTCCAAACTGGGGTGGCATGATGAGCAAAAGAATGATGGATTCAACCCAGATCTGTTTGAAAAGGTTCAGCACTCCACCCATCATCCTTATGTGGTGGTAAAGTCACTGTAAGTGGCCAGTGTATGCTTAGATGTGGGCCCCTTGCTCACTGTGCCACTGGATTCAAGTTAGCCTGGCTGATGAGGGTTGGTACCCTGAAAACGGTCCCAGGATGCTTGTTTTCGGTCCAGGGAAGACCTGGCCTGGCAGTTCGGGCTGGACTGTTTCCATGGGGACCAGGGTCAAGACTGGTTTGCATGTGGCTTGGTCCAAACTGGGGTGGCATGATGAGCAAACTAAACAATGGATTTAACCCAGATCTGTGACTGGGGTGAGTGTTTGAAAAGTTTCAGCATTCCGCCCATCATCCTTTTGTGTTACTAAAATCACTGTAAGTAGCCACAGTATGTCCAGATGTGAGTCACTTGCTCACTGTGCCACTGGATTCAAGTTAGTCTGGATAATGAGGGGTGATACCCCGAAACCAGTCCCCGGATGTTTGTTTCCGGTCCAGGGAAGACTTGGGATGGCAGTTCAGGCTGGACTGTTCCCATGGGGAGCAGGGTCAAGACTGATTTGCACATGGCTGGGTCCAAACTGGGGTGGCATGGTGAGCAAAAGTACAATGATTTCCACACAGATCTGTTCCTGGGGGTGAGTGTTTGAAAAGTTTCAGCACTCTGTCCATCATCCCTTTGCATTAATCATACAATATGTCATCATGCCACCTGGCAGGCTTGAGAAATACAAAATAAAATGTAGTTCCTGACTATCTGTCATTTTAGGTCTCATCTAAGAGAGGGCATGTGGTGTCTGTTGTGAGGTGCATTGTTAGCCTCTAGTGGGCTTAGAGCCCGCCCACTGTCACTCCTATTTGCTTGCTTCTTATTCATCAGCTTATGTAGGCTCTCTTTCCTTTTCTTGTGTGTGTCTCTCCCCTGGAGCATGGGCTCATTACTTGTGTAATTCCACTGCTCATTTTTCATGCACTACTTTTTTTCTTTTTGTTTTAATACTCTACAAGAATGCGTGTGTTTTCCAGCTTTCTGCCTTGTGTACTTCCCCCTCCATGTTCATCTTTCTTGCCCTCCATCAGTTGCTGTTCTTGCTTCCCCACCACCCCCTTGTCTATTTGCTCCCTCAGGCCTTTCTGCCCACCCTCAGTCTGTGTATCACCGTCCCATCCTACCTGTCGTTGCTCATGTACTTCCCTATTATCATCCACCCTCCATTGTCAGCATGCTGCTCCAGCTCTCCGACTCACCCTCCATTGTCAGCTTGCTATCCCATCATCTACCGCCCACCCTCCATTGTTAGCTTGATGCCTCAGGACTTCCCTCCCACCTTACACTGCCAGCTTGCATCCTCAGCACCTCCCAACCACCCTCCATTGTCATCTTGCTGCCCCATCCCCTCTTATCCCCCCTGCGTTGTCTGTTTTGTTCCCCAGCTCCTCCCATCCTTCCTTTGTTGTACATGTGTTTCCATACTGCCGCTTGCATGTCCTCACCACCCACTCACATCCGCTTCGCCCACCCTCCAACTCTCTGTTTTGCCTCGTCCCCAACCCACTCCCCCAGTTGTTAATTTTTTAAATAAAAAAGTGCATTTGCACTTGCCGAATCATAGCACTTTTCAAAAAATGATATTTAGCCATAAAACTATTACCAAAGCCAATAGCTCTCATAGGTGCAATCTATTGGCTTTGGCAGTGCTTGTTTTCTTGTAGGCAGTGAAGGGTTAACTTCAAATGTGATCATATCTCCTAATAGCCCATCATTAACACTCCTTGGAAAAACAAGGGGCGTTTTTTACCATAACAATGCAATTAGCAGCAACCGACCCTGTCCTAAGAAACACTGAAAGGAAAAACAATGTGCTGGCACCTCTCTTACTGAGCCTATCAGTGGGCTAGAGGTTTGTTTAATTTAGGAGGAATGGCTGTTTAAAAAAATGGAAAAAAGGCATCTGTAATGGACAACTTATGCTTTCAAGACCACGGCACTCAAATTTAGCACAGTCCGTGCGCAATATGGCCAGGCGATCACTCCAGTCATTACAGCCCACTCAGCTCTAAAATCAGCCCCCTAGCACTCTCGAAACAGCACGTGACATAGGTCTTGTAGTCCACGTCCCGACTTTGTCAGATATTGCCGGGATGTGCTGGAAGCAATTTACTTCCAGAGCGTCCAGGAGAAAGGACTCATTTTAGGGAAGTCTTTGTTTGGGGGTGGGGGTTTTAAACATAGAACACACACAGGGAGAAAGAAAAGAGCTTTGGGGCAGCGATTGTGAAGCAGAAATCTACACCACTGAACCACCTGGGCATTTTTTTGGCTGGGGGAGCGGCCCCTTGGGCAAGGGTCGCTCCCTTTATGGGGCAATATTTTGTTGCATATTTTGGCCAAATCCAGAGGGCAGATCGGGGGGGGGAAGACCAGTAGGTATTTTTTGTTGCTGGTGAAGTGACCCCTTGAGCAAGAGTTGCTGCCCTAGGGGAATAATTACTTTAAAATGATGCCCCCCTCAGAGTGCAGATGGACTTTTTTTAGGTCAATCTCCCTCCCGGGTGGAGGTGGCAGAAGCCCACTAGATACCAGGGATAAAGTGTAGAAAGGGTGCTCCTCTTGGGGGCTTTTTTTTTTGTTGTTGTGTTTGAATCCCTCTTTTCCTCCAGGACAGATTCGCAATATGTAAGACCTCTGGGTGGGTGGTAACGCTTGAGTCCGCTGGGACTAAGATTATGTATGTTGTAGAGTAAGGTTTGCTTCCATCTGGTGGTTTCTTTTTTTACCTTTCTCACACCTCCTTTCAGGGGAATATTAGTGTCTTTTGATAGAATTTTTGTTATTTTTCTTTGTGTTCTAATTTTTATGTATTTCTTTTTTTGCAGATTAAATCGCTTCCTTTGTTGTGGTGGGGGATCCTGTTTTCGGGTGCAGCTTTAGCAGATCTGTTGTTTGTGCAGTTATGGTTGGTAAACAACTCATTTTGTAATCTTTTTGTCTAATGTGTATGTTTGGCCAGTTTGTTTAAGTTGTTTTGACTGATGCACTAATGTTTGAATCTTTAGTGTTTTAGTGTTATTGTCTTTCAAAGTAGCATACTAATTTGTACAGGTTCTATACTGCCTTATAATATGTGTAATGTGTTTTTTTGTTTTTTCCCTTTCCAGTGGGACTTCTTTGGTGCTTGCTGTGTCTGTGCAGAGTAGGTGCAGTAGATCCTCAGACTTGCTGTCTCTAGCAAGTGAGTGGTATTGTTTGTGAGTATATAAGTCTTTGTGTGCTTTGTATTGATTGGCTTTTCCTTCCAGATTACTATATGCCAGTAGTTTTACTTTCTCTTTGATAAAGCAACAGTTTGTTGATTACTTATTTTATACAGTTTGGGTTATTGTTGATTTATTTGTTGTGTTACTATTAGAAGCAGGGGTTATGGCTAACCACAGGATTACTGCTCAGCCTGTTGTTGGTTTGCTTTTCAAATCTTCTTCTGAACAAGGTTCTGAGACTGACTCTGAAACTGAGGCAGAGGAGAAAGTCCAAGATTATGGCAGTGAAAATGTCTGAGAGGATTCATATGACGATGAAGACACTCTCATTGCGGCGGAAGTGCCTCTTTTAGAAGAGGATGCTGATATGCTGATAGTGCAGCAAAAAGATTCTGGATTGTAACTGGAGCTGAGAGTCCTCCCATTGGAAGTGCTGAACTCTGGGTTGCCCCAAACATGCTCCAGCCTGTGTTGCCTGACCTTAGTGTTGTCTCAAGGTGTAGAGTCAATACTGAAACCTTTTTGCCTTTAAATGTCATTCAGTTGTTTATGGATGATGTACTTTTGAATGAGACCGGTGACCAGACTAATCTGTATGCTGAACGGTATTTGAGGGACAGCAGTGCCAGACTTAAGCCCCATTCTAGAGCTAGCGGGTGGTCTCCCACAAATCTGGATGAGTTGAAGAAGTTCTTGGATTTAACTTTTTTGATGAGCTTGATAAGGAAGCTGCCACTGTCTTCACATTGGTCTACCAGTTCCTTGATGGCAACTGCTATATTTCCTGTAACCATGAGTCATGATCGCCATTTTCTTCTGCTTTCTGCATTCTGTTGATAATGCTTCAGCATTGCCACAGGATCACCCTGATTGATTGTGTTTGTCTCTTCAAGATTCGGCCTGTCCTTTATCATTTTGTAGATCGTTTTTCAGAAATCGATGTTCTAGGCAAAGAAATAGCTGTGGATGAGCCTTTGGTCCTGTTCAAGAGCCGTTTATTTTAGGCAGTACAACCCTAGCAAGAGGGCATGTTATGGAATTAAAATGTATATGCTGTCTGAGAATAGTACTGGATATGCTTATAATTTCAGGGTGTAGACTGATAGGGATTCTTCTATTGACCCAACTGGCTGTCCCTCCACTTTTGGAGTCAGTGAGCAAATTGTGTCAGAACTTGGTGGAAAATGTTTTAACTAAGGTCATCATTTATATGTAGATAACTTCTACACTGGTGTGCAATTGTTCAAAGAATTGTTCAAAGTGGACACTGCTGCATGTGGCACAATCTGCTCCAACTGTAAAGGTTACCCTGAAGAGTTTGTATGTAAAAAACTTCAGAGGGGACAGTAAAGTGCTTTGCGCAATGGTGAACTTCTGGCTGTG
This sequence comes from Pleurodeles waltl, assembly GCF_031143425.1. Taxonomy (NCBI): domain Eukaryota; kingdom Metazoa; phylum Chordata; class Amphibia; order Caudata; family Salamandridae; genus Pleurodeles; species Pleurodeles waltl. Next base: position 1,019,240,165 of record NC_090442.1, read on the forward strand.
AAATTTTCAGGCAGGAGAGATGTCCACATGCTGACAACCATTCATGATGAAAGTACTTCATCTGTGATTGCTTGGGGTGAGGTTGATGTAGTGCACAAACCTTTGTGCGTTTTAGACTACAATAAGCACATGGCTGATGTAGATGGAGTAGATCAGAGGTTGGAACCTTACACTGCTGTTCGTAAGTCATACATTTGGAATAAGAATTTGGCTGTCTTTCTGATTAATTTGGCAACCTTCATTCATTTTTTGTATTCAGGATTGTTTTCCAGATTACTTTTGTTCAGTTTCAGGAGCCTTTAATAGACAGCCTTGTTGTAGTGGAGCAGGCAAGTGTTCCTAGAGTTGGAGTGGTGGAGGATGTGGCTAAATTGAAAGATCACTACTTTCCTGATTACATTCCTCCCACACCCAAAAAAATAAATTCAGTTTAGGAGATGTACAGTCTGTGTCAGAAGAGGCCTGCAAAAGGGGAGGTGTATGTACATCCACAAGTGTCATTGTAATCCTCTTCTATATGTGCCCACATGTTTCAAATTGTACACACACAATTCAAATATTGGGAGCAACTGTAAGGGTAAAAGTGAACTTACTGGTCTGTATCGGTTTATACTTTTTGTTCAGTTTCACAGTTGGCGGTAGTTTGATGTATTTATTTAGACCTGTTGTGTTTGTAGTCATAGTTGTTTTTTCATCTCCTTCAAATTGGTTTGTGTTTTCTTTTTTGCTAAAAAAATGTGAAGGCAGTGTGTGTGGACTAGCGCTTGGCTAGTGATGTGCGTGGACTGGCGCTTGTCTGGTGGTGTGTGTGGATTGGTGCAAGGATGGTGGAGTGTGTGCCGGGCACTTGGCTGGCAGTGTGCATGAACTGGCATTTGGCTGGCGGTGTGTGTGGACTGGTGCATGGCTGGCGGTGTGCGTCGACTGCCACTCGGCTGGGAGTGTCTGTGAGCTGAATTTGGCTGACGATGTGTGTGTAGTGACTTGCTGATGGTCACTACAAACACATTGTCATTGAAACACCAGTCCACACACTACGTCAACTGCTAGGAGGTGTGATTGCTGTGTCAGTCCTGTTTGCATATGAAAGTGATACACTTTTGAATGGTGCTTTTTGTGCTGTGAGTGTTGCAATGTGCTGGGCCCACGGCTAGAGGTGTGAATGGTTTTGTGTGTGTCACGCATGAAAGGTGTGTGAATGGCCTGTAAAGCAGTTGGTGCCTTGTCGTGGCTTTACAGTTCATGAGCTGTGTGTCATTGGTTGAGCAATTCTGAACTTTCAGTTATTAACCCTGAATTTAATTTTTGTGAAATCTTTTGTTAACAAAATTTTATTTTTGAACTTTTCAATCACACTTGTGCCAAATCCAACCAGTTTGTTTCCACTTGAGGAGTAGATCGTTGTGCTGTTTTATCTGTCTTTTCTGTCTTTCTGTGTCAGGGTGTACATTGTCTCTAGAGATAATCTACCAACTCTAGATATTTTTGTAAACTAGACACCGATGGGCTCCAGGGTGGCTGCAGGAATGCCTAAAAGTCCTGGAATCTGCTGTGAGCCTACAACTTCCTTCCACTCAGAGGTCACACATATTTCCTGTTAAAAATGGTTCCTCACCTGTATGGATGGGTCTAGAGCCGGAAAAAGTGCAGGGTCCAAGACACAATGTGGCAGCTGCAGATTTTGGCCATGGGTTTGACAGCCACACAGCAAAACCTAGAAAACTCATGCATTTCTGAAAACTATACACCCAGGGGTGTATGGGGTGGTGTGCCTTTCATGTATACTATAAAGCTTTCTTTCCCACCTTGACCTGCAAACCTCACAATTGACTAAAATCACACATTTTGCTAGCATTTCTGTGATGTATCCTTCCAGAATCAGAAGGAATCCACACACTTCTCACCAGCCAGCATTTCCCCACTTGTACCAGTAAATATGCTACCTCACGTATGTGGTTGGGCCTAGTGCATACGAAAGGAATGGATGAAACTAAAATCAAAAAAGAGCCCTCGCAAAGGGACACTTGTGTTGACCTTGGTTTGATCTGTTCTTGTCATGGGCAGTAGGCCTAGCCACACAAGTGGAGCAGCATTTTTACTGGGATAAGAAGGAGAATGCTGGATGGAATGAATTTTGTGGATTCCTCCAAATTCCAGAATATTTTATCACAGAAATGTGAGCAAAATGTATTTTTAGTCAAAGTTTGAGGTTTGCGCGGGCTTCTGGGTACAAAAACCTCCTGAGAGCCCCACAAGTCACCCAACACTGGATGCCCCGAGGTGTCTAGTTTTCAAACATGTTCAGACTTACCAGGTTTCCCTACGTGCCAGCTGAGCTAGGGCTCAAAATCTACAGCTAGGCACACTGCAAAAAAGGGTCAGTTTCCAGTGGAAAAATGTGATGTGCCCATGTTGCGTTTTGGTGCCTTTTATTTAACAGCCACCAGCCCTACCCACACAACTGAGGCACCATTTTTATTGAGAAACGTGGGCTAATGGCAGGTGGTGGGAAATTAGTTGCTCCCTGCAGATTCCACAACTTTCCATCACAGAAATATGAGCAAAATGTGTTTTTTCAGTCAAATTTTGAGTTTTGCAGAGCTTCTGGATAAGAAAACCTGGCGAGAGTCATGCAAATCAACCTGCTCTTGATTCCCCAAGGTGTCTAGTTTTCAAAAATGTGCAGATTTGCCAGGCTTACCTAGAGTCCAAAATCTACAGCTATGCACATTACAATAAATTGTCAGTTTTCAATGGAAAATGTGATGTGTCCATGTTATATTTTGGCGCCTTTCGTATTGCGCCCACTAGCCCTTCCCACATAGGTGAGATACCATTTTTATCGAGATACTTTGGGAAATGGTATGTGGTAGGGAATTAGTTGCTCCCTGCAGATTCCAGAGCTTTCCATCACAGAAATGTGAGGAAAATATGTTTTTTCAGTCAATCTTTGACGTTTGCATGGGTTTCTGGGTAGGAATTTCTGGTGGCGGCCATACAACTTGCTCCATCCTGGATTTTCCTAGGTTTATAGTTTTCAAAAATCTGCAGGTTTGCTAGGTTTCCCTATGTGCCAGCTGAGAGAGGGCCCAAAACCTCCAGCTAAGCATATAATGTACTGGTCAGATCCCACAGCTTTTGTGTAACTTCACTGTAGGCAACATTCATTTTCAGGACAAGTGTAGCTCATTAACATTTTAAACATATTTTCTTTAGCCAATCTCATATTCTATCAAGCTTTATTTTGTAACTGGATGTTTGTGCTTTATTGGTAGAAGTGCAAGGAAGAGTGCCTTAAAATGTGTTAATTGTTTATAGAGCGTTTTTGCAATGACCACTTGTTAAGTAACTACATTAGCAGAAATGGAGAATAATTGTACGTCCTCCTGTGGAACAAGCAGGGATGTAATGACCAACCATGGTGGAGCAGGTACAAAGGCACTAGGGGCTGGTAGGGACCCTCCTTGCCCCAATTATTGAATCGCTTCTTACTACTCAGCAAAGAAATACAAATCTGCCAACTCACAAAGTGCCACAGTGTGTCACACAAATTGCAGCCCTTGGTCTTCTGGTGAAGAGTCAATTTCACATGGTAGCATAAAAGATGAGCTGGACCCCCATTTCAGAGTGGATTATCGGCCCCTGTTTTGGAGGCCTTGCAAAGCTGATGGCCAATGTCCATTATAGAGTTGAAACTCCCCAAGACATAGGAGGCAGGCTTAGACGTTTTTTATTTTGTTTTATTTTTTTTAAGTGGAGGTGTTACAACAGGGGCGTAGCTACCATTGGTGTAGCAAATACAGTGGCATCAGGCCCACTGAACCCTGATAATTGCTGTATTAAAGGGGATAATGTATTTACTTACACTGGGGACCATTAAATTCTTGCTATGCTACTGAGTTAGGTGGCAAGTAGAAGTGCCTCAGGCTGTGCCAGTGCTTAATTTGAGTCTGTGGTTTCCAGTGCTCGGCATCAGCACTTAATTGTCAATACAGACACCTATGATACCTGCCACGTGGTGGTGCTGTTTGTGTAATTTAAAGATGAGCAGAACAACAGTTACTTATTAATTCAATATACATTGAAAAGAACTAATACTTGCCACCCAAGCCAAACTTATAGCTTTGGTGCCCTCAATCAGTCTGAACTGTCACACTTGTAGCAGTGCGGTGGTTAGTAGTTGTGTAGGTACAGTCATTGGTAATGCTGGCAATGCCAATAGGCGGTGCAAGCTGTGGTGGCCTCCTTCATGGGCGCTGGCACTTATTTTTTTTTTACAAATTGAGTGCTGGCCTGTGCATGGCAATAAGCCCTGAGCCATCCAAGTCTCTGCCCCCTCCTCACACACACTGACATTTTTTTCAGAAGTTGGCAGGCCTGAAATAGGGAGCCTCTATTTGACGCATTCATTAGGGTCCCTGACCCACTTGGTACACACATGGTAAAATAAGCATGGTTTGTGACTCCTGTATCTCTTTATTGAAAGCTGCCATATTGATGGAGTGCAAGGACCAAAAATTCATAAGTCACGTGTAAATGTCATACAAGTGTTATGTTTTTCTGCTGCACACAAAGAGGTCTCATAGGTTCCACCTTTTCTTGTATTACGAGATCAGTCTTCTAGATATTTTTCTGCTCGGCATTAGGACTTGTATTCGTGTGGCTTGATTTATTGGTAGGTAAAATCCCCCCATCACCTCTAATTAATTAAGAGTAAAGCAGCAGGGTGCCAGCCGGTGCTGTGTGCACTGCTAAGGCACTAGATTTGATTTACAAAGAATAAAAAGGACTCCAAGATCTGATTTAGGATCAAAACTGCGGAAAGCTGGAGTGTACTTCCTACATTTTAGAAATAGATGTGGCAAGACAGGAGGACACCATAAAACGGGCCTGCTCACATGAACCAAGTTTTGTCTCCTATGAATTCAAATGCACTTGTAGGCACACTTTCACACAAGACCTCTGCAACACACACCAATGCCGCAATAGCTACAGCTTCACATAGTCACTACAAAAACCCTATACATTTTAAATAGCCCAGACCTATTGGCTTGTTTAATACATCGAATTTGCAGCTTGTTACAGAGCAAAATATACTAAAATATTCTGCTAGACTAAACCCTCAAAGGCCTGTTACTCAGCGATACCTGAACAGGCACATGAGCCCCCTGACTTCTCTTTGATGGATTCACTTCTGTGAACTACAGCATACAAACAGTTCTCTGCGACCGGCACTCCAGGAACTGAGATGTTTTAGTAAACTTGAGACATCTACTACGTTGTAATGAGAAAACTTGTGGAAGGAGAACGAAGAAGCATTTAGTTCAGGATATGATTGTCAGACTATTAAAGATAAAAATATTTTTGACATAAATATTGTTTGCAAAAATATTGCTACATTTTATCTGACATAAATTATGAGGCCTATTGTATTGTCTTCTAAAATGTTGCTTCATTATTTGTAGATGTTTTATTATTAACTGCAATAGGACAATATTTGTTATGAGACATTTAATACACATAATTTTTGTCAGTCAGTACTTAGACAACGATATACGAGTACCACACCTACACCATAAAGTACACACTCCAGCTTGAAAAATAGAAATTAAAATACTCCAACTCAAGAGTGCTTAATCAGCCACTAATAGATTAAATGAGCAGACTATTCGGCTGATATTGCAATATGTGGTTTACATGCGGATCACTACACCGTGAGCAGTCCTCCAGTGAGCTATTTTATCACGACTCACATCTTTCCTCGAAGATTATACAAAATACCTCTAAAGTTGGCCGAATATCACTTTCCCAACACCCCTCCCAAACGCCCAGGGATATTTCACTATCATCCATGTGTGTGACTTGCAGATTACACAAGAGGTCTAATAACCCACCGAGATACTTGAATAGGATTTAACAGGTGACACGCTGTTCCATTTCCATTGTATTTATTCATTCTGCTTTGCAATAAAGACACAGAATAATTAGACATAATATTTACAGATTAGATGCATGTGATGCATTAAAACAATACATAATCCATGCAATACGTAATTTAACAGACATTCCCTCAAGCATGCTCCCTTACTACTAGTATGCTTCCCTCCTGCATACCCTTGGATAGAAATTACAGCCTGGATGGGTTGTACACCTCGGTGGGTTTACAGTTAATCCGCGTAGCTTGCCTTTATAACACAGGGCTGGTGCAAGACATTAATGTGTCTATCAGCCTCCAACCATTTCAGCGCAATTAAAGTGCAGTATTACTAGGCAGGAGGCTCGCAATAACAAATAGTAGCATAAACAATGCTTCCAGTTTTCCGTTTTTACTGATTTTCACAGATAAATACAGACAGAAAACAATCAATTTCCTGTCTGTATTTTTTTTAATTGGAAAAATAGAGAACATTTAGCTTCTTCTGGCACTCCTTGTTGTCCTTCATGAGTTTCAGACCAACTACTAAGCAGATGGACACTGTGGGGGTTTAAAAACAGGATGAGATTCCCTTAATTACATGCATATGTTAACATATATTTGTATATAATGCTAATAGTTACCTGTTGGTTTAGTGTTTTGTTATATTTGGCTGCTTAATTCACTAGAACGTGACAGGCATCAAAGTATGAATGCAGGTTTATCAGTCAAATAAATGTGGAAATAGGCCAATTTACAACTCCATTTATTTTCAAAACATAAAATAAATATGGATATATATACTAATACAATAACCCAAAAATAAATATGGATAAATAAAGACAGAAATGTTAAAAAAATACATGCAATAAAAGCGGAAGCCCTAAGCATAAATAAGTTAGGTCAAAGGTGCATCTCCAGTGCCGAGAGGAACTAGAATAAAAAAAAGCGTTTCCACTAAAATGAGAACAATAAACCTTATTGTACAAAGGTTAATGAAAATAAAAAACGGACAGGTAGTGATATTACTGTGCAGATAACAGGTGGAGTGCTGTGTATGGTGACAACAGTTTTAGACCGTCTCAAAAGCTTTATCAGTACAAACCAGTGGTTCCCAACCTGTGGTCCGGGGACCCCTGGGGGTCCGCGAAGCCTTCTCATGGGGTCCACGAGAGCCTAGAAAATTAAAAAATATTAACAAATATTGAAAAATTAGGTCCCCAGCTTCCCGTAACGACTCAGGAGGGGGTCCCTGGATTCCCATGATGATTCAGTGGGGGTCCCTGGGTTCCATTAATGTTAAAGTGGGGTTCCACGGAAATCAAAAGGTTGGGAACCACTGGTACAAACAGATTTTACAAGAATGTCTGCTGCAATTGCAATACGTTCCTGGCTATCCAGGCAAGATGTAATCTTCGACCTGCAGGTTACACAAAAGCCTCTGTGGCAGGCGCAATAACCTGCTATGCTATTTTAATAGTATGAAACCTGATGGTCTGCAGATCTTTTCAAATATCTGCAGCAGCTACAATAGTCTACTGTGTTAACATAGCAGCGTAAAATCATGTAACCAGCAGATTGCATGAGAAAAACCGCAGTGTGTGTAATATCCTGCTGTGCTATTTTACGAATGTGCCACCCTGTGGTTGTACATTTTACAAAAGATCTTTTCAGTGGGCGCAATCACTTACGTTGCTCCTACACCAATATAAAAACTTGTATTTGCATATTACACAAAGGACACTGCAGGTGGTACAATAACCTTCCAAGCTATTAAGCAAGTGTGCAACCTCGCGACCTGTTTATTACACGAAAGACCCCGCAGCAGGTGTAACAACCTGCTGTGCTATTTTACCAGGTTGCACAGCTATGCCCTGCAGATTGCAATAAAATGTCTGCAACAGATGCAATATCCTGGTACTACCAGGGTGCACAGCAGGGGGTAACCTGCAGATCATAAAAAGATCTCTGCCTCACTCAAGAGACATCAAGTAACCATTTCGACCTATAAACAACGACAGCAAAGGAAATCAGAGGTAGCTTGGTCCGAAACAAACCCCTCCTTTCACTGTATTTGCACTGAGCTACAGACATAGCTCCCACATCGTTGCACAGTTTGGCCGGTGATTACAGTTGAACTGTGCGGCAGAAGTGTTGCCCAAAACTCCTCAAGTGTCCACCACAGTAACACACAACTTCACACACCTCCAGGCCACGCTGTGCGTGCTTTCAAACCATAGCCCTACCGTCACACGCCTATGGGCGCGCACAGCAGGCCTCTGTAATCACGCACATGTGCTACACGCTCGGGCGAGTGGCTCGCGGCCTACTGCTACCACTGCCAGATGGAGAGGGATCGCTGCCGGGGGGCACGTGACCTCACTACGACTGATTAAACGCGTGCTGCCACTTCCCACAGCTGTCCAGGGCTCGCGCATCCACGCTGGGTCTGAGCATCGCTGTCCTCTGCTCAGGCACCTACCTTTAGGTTAGCCCCGTTTTTGTGTGCATTTGAAGGCTCGCGTTTTTGCAGTATCTAGTTAATTACAGGGTTTCAGCGCGCAGGCTTCTGCGCGAGCTAGTGGCATTAAGATCTGCTCAAGAGTTGGGCGCCTCGGTATCATTTAGAACTTTGGGTGCCAGGATCCCCCCTGTTGGCATAGAGACCGAAGGGATGCGCTGAGCATGTGAGCGGGGTCAAGGGGCAGGGCCGTGAATGCTACAGACCCTGCCATTGAGTGTCAGTGAACTTTAAACCTGATGGTCGCTTTCGAGATTTGTACGTAAGCAACGAGGAGGAACGAAATCGAGCCCTCTCGGACCCCACACGGCCTTGGCCACAGCAGGAAGCACAGGTCATGGAGTCCTTTCCCATGTGGTCAACTGAGAGAAGTCTTGTGCGCTTGTAGGTTAGATACAGGGGGTCAGACGACCCAGGGGCAGTCTAATCAGGACACCAGACCGTGAACAGTGCTGACATAAGGACTGGTGTCCAACCTGTGGGTCTACAGAAAAAGTGCATGAGTATCACAGCACCACGAATCCCTTATAAGTGCAAGTGGATGGAAGCACATGCCGAGCGCACCCTGGCTTGTTCACAATGGGAGCACAGCATATACTGTGAGCACTGCCACATGCAAGTGCTGACAGCACCGCCACACGAACACACTGGGAGCATCTTGAGAGCACCGGCGCCTGCACACAGAGGGAGCTATACTACACGTACACACCAGGAACACGGGAGCACCGCCGCACACATACTGGGAGCATTATCAAATGCACGTGTGGGATGGGAGCATCGCTGCAGGCCCATACAGGGAGCACCGTTCATGCACATACTAAAGCGCTGCCGCGTGCTCATACTGGGGGCACGTCATGTGAACATACTGGGAGCACCGCCACATGCAGGGAGCACTCCCACATGGGCACGAGGGAGCACCACCACATGCACATATTGGGATAACCACCAAAAGCACGTATTGGATGAGAGCCCCGCCGCCTGCGCCCACTGGGAGCACCCCCAAATATACATGCTAAAGCACTGCCACTTGCACATACCTGGAGCTTCGTCACATGTACATACTGGGATCACCCCACATGCAGGAAGCACCCAGACATGAACATGCACTTCGCACCGCCACAAGCAAATGCTGGGTGCACCACCAGTAAACATACTGGAGCACAGTGATATACTAAGAACCGAAGGCTCTGCTCCTGCTTGAATTTGTGAACTGCTAAAAGGGGTGCACTATTACAATCACAGGGGTTCATACCACATTTGGACTTGTACTAAACAGGCCTGTGCGACAAATAGGACAGTGGATGACATCCAAAGACTACAAATCGAAACTTTCTGTGGCACATTTTTTCCATGGCACCTATTGATTTACGAATAGTGTGTATATTTACGTCCTTGTCCTCGGCTGCACGCTTACATGCATGCTCCCGGTCACAGCAGCTGTCCTGCTGCTGTCCCTCGGTACGTTGCAGTAGTCATGCACGAGCCACCGAGGAGCCGCCACACAGTGGACACAAAGCCAGCCAATGTCGGCACAAAAAATAACACACTGGCCTTTTGGGGGCTAGACCTTCTGGCAGTGTCCTGTTGCCAGTTGGGTCGTCCAATACTGCTTCACACACCGCACCAGGAGAAAGGCGGCGTTTTTATTTAAATAAACCGGCTACAGGCCAGGACTGCCTGCTTCACGTAGACATTGAACGACGCCTTTGTGCGTGCACCCCGTCTTCTCGAAGGAAGCTCGTGTATCGTAATAGCGAGGACAACCTATTGCACGAGCTCCCCTGTACACGATGGGTGTGCTTAACACAGGTAAACATGCAGAAATGGCGTCACCTGCTGCCATCACACCTGGACACACAGCACAGTGACGCGGGGGGTCCCACTGCCCGAATAAACACACATAGACGGCCTGTAGAACAGGCTAGCCCTGCCTCTCCCTAACTCTTGTCGGCCGTTGCTGGTGGAAAACCTGCAGAGGAGAGCAAGGTGTCTCCGGACAGCAGCTGGGAGTGAGCCTCGCAGGAGAGCGGGAGGACAGCTCCAGCTCGAGCCTGCCAGCGCACGGCAAGGAATGTGCTCGCAGCCAGACACACAAGGTAAAAGAAGCCCGTCTCGACCAACCAGTCCGGGGGAAATGTAATCAGCACGGGCTGAGGTAGATGTGACAGGCAGGGGAGCTGATCGCTATGGCAGGGAGATGGGGGGCACTCATGTGAAGAGATGCACTGCACATGTACACACGTGTATCGCCGTACACCACAGGCTTCACGCATATGACCTGAAGAGGACAGCTGTGCATCGCACGCTCACTCCACTTGCCCACGTGTGAACAATAGTGCCCTGCAGGCTCGATGCCCATATATACACATATATACACCACAGCGGTGCACTATAAACTAGCAGCGCTCCGACTGTACACAGCGGATTCATTGTTCTACACATGGCACACGCTACACATATATTTACAAACATTTGCGTGCACCCCAGGCTCGCTGAACATACACAAAATACACTGGGTACCGGGCAGTACAGTAGTAAGCGCTATATAAGTACAATCACAAGGCAAGATAATAAATGCAATACATATATTCTGACTCCTTATTTCACACCGGCATGTAAAAGCCACAGCAATACACCTTCGCTCGTTGCTCATGTATATTAAACAGGACTGGGTACAGCTGGTTCGAGGTACCGTCCTCAGGAGGGGGTTCTTTGTTACAATATATATTTCATTCATCTGAAAATCACTCACCCATCTGACAGAGGATGAAGAGCTGCAAGCCGCCGAGGAGGCAGCGCCGGATTAGCATGTTCAGCTAGTCCTCGGTTTCTCGTCCCTGTCAACAGCTGAGTGTGGGCTCAGTGAGAACCTGCTCCCGAGCTCGACCAGTGGTCCCCAGAGACAGTCCGTATCCCTTCCTCTGACCGCGGCCTCGTCCTGCGCCAGACGCTGCACCGGGCGATGAAAGGCGCCTCTTCGGCAGCGCTGCTACAAGGCAGGCCGGCCCTGCACCTCTAAGCCACACCCGCTGCCTCCATTGCTCAGCCCATTCACTTCAGCCTTTTTGGTATGCCCAGTTTGGCCACGCCCCCTTCATTCACACCAACCCCTGCCCAACCTGTATTGTATAATCTGCCACGCCCCTTTACCCTACTACTGGGGCTCTCTGCAAAATTATCCCTTCAAAGCACATGCGACACCTATGTCGCATAGCATGTCCCCTACTTATATTGACGCTGCACTGCCTGCGACCTTCAAGCTCCCCACACCTGCCTCTTAGCGTGCCTGATGAAGCCAGCTCCTCGCCCTCATCAGAGGAACTCTTCCGAAGATCATCTCTGAGAATCGCACAGACACCTGTAGTGTCTAGTGCAAGAGTCTCCAACCTTTTCTGTAGTAAGAGCTACCCATGATCAATGACAATCTTCCGGAGCTTCTAATAGTAATTGTGCTGAAATAGCGACAGCATCAGACAAGATTACAATAGTGTCCACACAGTTCAACATTAGTAGCATGATCACCTCAGTGTATCAGGCAGGTCACTAGCAATAATGTAAACAAACATTGGTAATTGGCTTTGGCAATGTGATTTTGCAATTTATATTGTACATCAGTGTGGCTGCTGTTCAGCATGGCTAAACGTTTGTGACATGGAGTGTCACAGAGTGGAGTGGGGGAAAAGTGTGGAGTAGAGTGTCATAGTGGAAGAGCAGAGCTGGGTGTAGTCCTGGTGACACCCTGGTCAACAATTTTTTTGGGTGCTCCCCCCATGCCCCTCACCTCTCCATCACGCAGCTCCCACACTTTGGACTAGAGTGGGATGGACTGGAGTGAAGCGGTGTGGTCTGGAGTGGGGGTTCACTGGATTGAATTGAGGTGGGGGCACTGGAGTGGATTGGAGGGGGTGGATTTGATTAGATTAGATTGGGGTGGATTGGATTGGTGTGAGTTAGACAGGGATGGGGTGGATTGTACTGAGGGGGAGTGGATTGGAGTGGGGTAAATTGGATTGGAGTGCAGTGGATTGGACTGGATTGGGGTGGATTGGACTGGAGTGGGGTGGATTGTGGTGGGATTGAGTGGGATGGACTAGATTGGAGTGGACTGGAGTGGGGTGGACTTTATTGGGTGGGGTGGATTGGTTTGAGGTGGACTGGATTCGGGTGAACTGAACCGGGGTGGGATGGATTGGATTGAGGTGGATTGGAATGGGCTGAGGTGAATTGGGTTGATGGGCTGGATTGGATATTTTTGAAATGGGGTGCAGTGGTTTGGATTGGAGTGGACTGGATTTGAGTAGACTGGAGTGGATTGGACTGGAGTGGAGGGTTAGACTGGGGTGGATTGGAATAGAGTAGAGTGTATTGCTTGAGTGGAGTGATTTAGGGTGGATTTGTTTGGTCTGGGGTGGATTGGACTGGTGTGGGATGGATTGGAGTGGAGTTGGTTGGACTGGAGTGGGGTGGATTGCGGTGGTGTGGATTGGATTTGGGTGGATTTGGATAGAGTGAGGTGGATTAGAGTAGAGTGAAGTGGTGTGGATTGGAGTAGAGTGGGTGGAGTGGAGTGGGGTGAGGTGAAAGGTGAGTGGGGTGGATTAGATGAGGTGGACCGGATTGGGGTGGGGTGGAAAGGATGGAGTCCATTGGAATGGGTGGATTGGGGTGTGGTGGATTGGAGTGGGCTGGATTGGATTGGTTTGGGGTGGGGTGGGTTGGATTGGATTGGAATGTGGTAGGTGGATTATAGTGAGGTGGAATGCATTGAGGTGTGGTGGATTGGATTGGAGTGGGATGAGTTTGAGTGTTGTGAATTGGAGTGAAGTGGGATGGACTGGAGTGGGGTGGCGAGAGATGGAGTGAGGTGGATTGGGATTGGATTGAGTGGGGTGGATTGGATTGGGGTGAGATATATCAGATTTCAGTGGGGTGTGTTGCGTTGGAGTGGGTTGGATTGGACTGGAGTGGGATGAACTGGAATGGAGTGGATTGGATTGGTGTGGAGTGGGGTGGCCTGGATTGGAGTGGGTGGATTAAGGTGCTTTGGGGTAGATTTGATTGGAGTGGGGTGGATCAAGGTGAACTGGATTGGACTGGAGTGGATTAAGGTGGATTGGGATGGAATAGTGTGAGACGGGTAGATTCAAGTGTGTGGATTGGGTGGGTTGGATCGGAGTGAGGTGGGTTGGATTGTAATTTGGTGGTTTGAAGTGGGATAAATTGGATTTGAGTGGGGTAGGTTGGACTAGAGTGGGGTAAATTGGACTGTAGGTTGGCAGGTTAGACTGAAGTGTGTTGGATTGTGGTGGATTGGAGTGGGGAAGATTGGAATGGAGTGGGGTAGTCTGTATTGTGGTGGATTGGACTGTCTGGATTGGGGTGGATGGGATTGGGGTGGGGTGGATTGAAGTGGGGTGAATTGGGATGGAGGTGGGTGAATTGGGCTGGAGTGGACTGGAGTGGAGTCAGGCGATGTAGAGTAGGGCGCACTGGAGTAGGACTGATTGTTTTGGATTGGAGTGGGGCAGAATGTTTTGGATTGGAGTGGGGCAGATTGTTTTGGATCGGAGCGTGGCAGATTGTTTTGGATTGGATTGTGGCAGATTGGACTGAGCAGATTGCTTTGGTCTGCAGTGGGGCAGATTGGAGTGGGGCAGATTGTTTGGATTGAAGTGTGGCAGACTGTTTTGGATTGGAGTTGGCAGTTTGGTTTGAGGCAGTTTGGTTTGGATTGGAGTGGGCAGATTGGAATGGGGAAGATTATTATGGATTGCAGTAGGGTGGATTGTTTTGGATTGAAGTGGAGAAGATGGTTCTGAAGTGGAGTCGGGCAGATTGGAGTGCAGCAGATTGTTTTGTATTTTGGTGGAGCAGATTGTTTTGGGTTGGAGTGGGACTGACTGTTTTGGATTGGTTTGGGACAGATTGGAGGAGAGCAGATTGCTTTGGATTGGAGTGGACAGATTGTTGTGGATTGAAGTGGGAAGATTGTTTTGGATTGGGGTAGATTGGATGGGGTGGTTTTGAGTGGGGTGAATTGGAGTAGATTAGACTAGACTGGAGTGGGGAAGTTTGGAGTGGACTGGAGTGGGGTGGATCTGATTGGATTCATTTGATTGGAGTGGGGTGGGCTAGACTGGAGTGAATTGTGGAGTTGATTGGACTAGAGTGGAGTGGATGGACTGGAGTAGGGTGGGGTGGATTGGATTGGGGTGTAGTGGGCTGGATTAGACTAGAGTGGGGTGGATTAGACTAGAGTGGAGTGGGTGGATTGGAGTGGGGTGGAGTGGACTGGAGAGAAGTGGGGTGGTTTAGAGGGGTGGATTGGAGTGGGGTTGACTGGATTAAGATGGGGTGAGTGAACTGGAGTGGGGTAGATTGGAGTGGGGTGGATTCGATTGGATTGGGTTGAGGTGGAGAGGATTGGAATGGGGTAGGTTGGATTGGGATGGGGTGGATTGGGGTGTGGTGGATTGTACTGAGGTGTGATTTACTGGAGTAGGGTGAATTGGAATGGAGTGGGGTGGATTGGACTGGAGTGGGTGGATTGGCCTGGGATGGTGTGAATTGGACTGGGGTGGGCTGTTGTGGGGTGGGGTGGGGTAGGGTGTAATTGAGTGGGGTGTACTGGATTACGGTGGATTGGATTGGGGTGGGGTGAATTGGATAGTGGTGGACTGGATTGGGGTGGGGTGGATTGGAGTGGGGTGGATTAATTTTGGAATGTAGTGGGTTAAATTAGAGTGGATTGGATTTCAGTGGGGTGGATTGTGGTGGATTGGACTGGAGTGGTGTGTACTGGACTGGAGTGGGTTGGATTGGACTGCAGTGGGGGGTTGGAGTGGGCTATATTAAAATGGAGTGGGATGGATTGGATTGAGTGGAGTGGATTGTGGTGGATTCTATTGGTCTGGGGTGGATTGGATTGGTGTGGGAAGGATTAGGGTGGTGTGGGTTGGGGTGGGTTGGATTAAGGTGGTGTGGAGTGGGGCAGATTGGGGTGGATTGCACAGGAGAGGGGTGGATTAAGGTGGACTGTATTGGACTAGAGTAGGTGGGTTAAATTGAATTGGATTGGCATGGGACGGATTGGAGTGGATTGGATTGGAATGGGGTGGATTGAACTGGGGTGGTGTGAATTGGATTCAGAAGAATTGGGGCAGAGTGGGTAGATTGGAGTAGAGTGAAGTGGTGTGGATTGGAGTGGTGTGGCTTGGAGTTGAGTGGGGTGGTTTGGAGTGGGGTGAATTATTTTTGGAGTGTGGTGGATTGAATTAAAGTGGACTGGATTTCAGTAGGGTGGATTGTGGTGGATTGGACTGGAGTAGGGTGTACTGTACCGGAGTGAGCTGGATTAGACTGGAGTGGGGATATTGGAGTGGGCTGTATTAGAATGGAGCGCGGTGGATCGAGTGGAGTGTATTGGGGTGGATTTTATTGGTCTGGGGTGTATTAGATTGGCGTGGGATGGATTGGATTGGTGTGGGTTGGGGTGGGTTGCATTAAGGTTGTTTGTAGTGTGGTGGATTCAGGTGGATTGGACAGGAGAGGGGTGGATTAAGGTGGACAGTATTGGACTGGAGTGGGGCGGGTTAAGATGAATTGGATTGGAGTGGGATGGATTGGAGTTAATTGGATTGGAGTGGGGAGGACTGAACTGGGGTGGTGTGGATTGGATGTGGGAGGACTGGGATAGAGTGGGGTGGATTGGAGTAGAGTGACGTGGTGTGGATTGGATTGGAGTGGGGTGGATTGGAGGAGAGTGGGGTGGATTGAAGTAGAGTGGGGTGAAGTAGATTTGAGTGGGGTGGAGTCGATGGGGGTGGACGGAATTGGAGTCGAGTGGATTGAAATGGGGTACACTGGATGGAGTGGAACAGAGTGGTGTGGAGTGGGGTGATTGGATTGGATTGGAGTGGGGTGGATTGGATTGGTTGGGGTGGGTTGGATTGAATGGAATGTGGTAGTTGAATTGGAGTGGGGTGGAGAGGAATGGAGTGAGCTGAATTGGATTAAGTGGGGTGGATTGGAGTGCTTTGGAATGGATTGGATTTGGGTGGATCAGATTGGAGTGGGGTGGATTGGACTGGAGTGAGTTGAATTGGATTTCAATGGGGTGGATTAGATCGGTGTGTAGTGCAGTGGTTTGGATTGGTGTGGAGAGGGGTGGATTGGATTGGTGTGGAGGGGATGGATTGGTTTGAAGTGGGGTGGATTAAGGTGAACTGGATTGAATGGGGTGGATTAAGGTGTATTGGATTAGAGTAGGATGGATTAGAGTGAGACGTGCAGATTTGAGTGGGTGTATTGGGTTAGCTTGGATTGGGGTGGGTTGGATTTGAGTGGGGTAGGTTGGATTGGAGAGGGGTGGGTTGGCTTGGAATTTCGTGGTGTGGAGTGTGATGGGTTGGACTGGAGTGGGTTGAATTGTGGTGGATCGGAGCAGTGTAGATTGGAATGGGGTAGAATGGATTGGGGTGGATTGGATTGCCTGGTTTGGGATGGATTGGATTGTCTGGATTGGGGTGGATTTGATTGGTTTGGGGTGGATTGTGGTGGATTGGAGTGGGGTGAAATGGGATGTCGGTAGGTGAATTGGGATTGAGTGAACTGGATTGGAGCGCAGTGGTTTAGTGTAGGGCACACTCCAGCGCAGATTGTTTTTGATTGGAATGGGGCAGATTAGAGTGGGGCAGATTGTTTTGGATTGGAGTGGGACAGATTGTTTTGGATTGGACTGTGGCAGATTGTTTTGGATCAGAGTAGGGCAGATTGGACTGAGCAGATGGTTTTGGTTTGCAGTGGGGCAGATTGTTTTGGATTGGAGTGTGGCAGAATATTTTGGATTGGAGTGGGGGAGATTGTTTTGGATTGGAATCGGGAATATTGTTTTGTACTGGAGTGGTGCAGGTTGTTTTGGTTTTGAGTTGAGCAAATGGTTTTGGAGTGGAGAGGGGCAGATTAGTTTGCATTGAGTGGAGCAGATAGTTTTGGATTGGAGTGGGGCACATTGGAGTGGGGAAGACTGCTTTGGAATGGAGTGGACAGATTGTTTTAGATTGGAGTGGGGCAGATTGTTTTGAATTGGAGTGGGCAGACTGTTTTGGATTGGAGTGGGGCAGATTGGAGTGGGGTAGATTGTTTTGGTTTGTACTGGGACACATTGGAGTCAGACAGATTGTTTTGGATTATAATGGGGCTGATTGGTTTGGGTCGTATAGGGGCAGGTTTTTAACATTGTAGTGGGGAAGATTGGAGTGTGGCAGAATGTTTTGAATTGCAGCGGGCAGATTGTTTTGGATTGGAACGGGGCAGAATGTTTTGGATTGGAGTGGGGCAGATTGTTTTGGATTGGAATGGGGAATATTGTTTTGGATTGGATTGGGGCAGATTGTTTTGGATTTGAGTTGAGTAAATGGTTTTGGAGTGGAGAGGGGCAGATTGTTTTGCATTGAGTGGAGCAGATAGTTTTGGATTGGAGTGGGACTGATTGTTTTGGATTGGAGTGGGGCACATTGGAGTGGGGCAGACTGCTTTGGAGTGGAGTGGACATATTGTTTTGGATTGGAGTGGGGCAGATTGTTTTGAATTGGAGTGGGCATACTGTTTTGGATTGGAGTGGGGTAGATTGTTTTGGTTTGTACTGGGACATATTGGAGTGGGACTGATTGTTTTGGATTATAATGGGGCAGATTGTTTTGGTTTGCATAGGGACATGTTTTTAACATTGTAGTGTGGCAGATTGGAGTGGGGCAGAATGTTTTGAATTGCAGCAGGACAGATTGTTTTGGATTGGAATGGGGAGAATGTTTTGGATTGGAGTGGGACAGAATATTTTGGATTGAGTGGGGCAGATGTTTTTGGATTGGAGTGGGGCAGATGGTTTTGGATTGGAGTGGGTCAGATTGGAGAGGGCAGATTGTTTTGTATTGGAGTGGGGCAGATTGTTTTGGAATGGAGTAGGGCAGATTGTTTTGGATTGGAGTGGGGCAGATTGGAGTAGACCATCTTGTTTTGGATTGGAGTAAGGTGGATTGTTTTGGGTCGGTGTGGGGCATATTGGAGTGGGGCAGATGGGAGTGGGGTGGATCGGGGTGAGTTGGACTGGATTGGAGTCGGGTGGACTGGATTAAATTGGATGGGATGGATTGAATTGGAGTGGGAGGATTGGAGTGGGACAGATTGTTTTATACTGGAGTAGGGCAGATTGTTTTAAATTAGCATGGGGCAGCTGTTTTGAACTGGAGTGTGGCAGATTGTTGTGTATTGGAGTAAGGCAGATTGTTTTGGATTGGGGTGAGGCAGACTGTTTTGGATTGGGGTAGAGTAGATTGTTGTGGATTGGCGTGAGACAGATTGCTTTGGACTGGAGAGGGGCAGAATATTTTAAATTAGATTGGGGTAGCTTTTTTTGGATGGAAGTAGGTCAAACTGTTTTGCACTGGAGGGGGCAGATTGTTTTGGATTGGAGTTGGGTAGAGTGTTTTGGATTGGGTGGGACAGATTGTTTTGGATTGGGGTGGGCAGATTGTTGTGTATTGGAGTTAGGCAGATTGTTTTGGATTGGGGTGAGGCAGACTGTTTTGGATTGGGGTAGAGTAGATTGTTGTGGATTGGCGTGAGACAGATTGTTTTGGACTGGAGTGGGGCAAAATATTTTAAATTAGAGTGGGGTAGCTTTTTTGGATGGAAGCAGGGCAAACTGTTTTGCACTGCAGTGGGGCAGATTGTTTAGGATTGGAGTGGGGCAGAGTGTTTTGGATTGGGTGGGACAGATTGTTTTGGATTGGGGTGGGCAGATTTTTGTGGATTGGAGTGGGACAGAGTGTTTTGGGATTGCTGTATTAGAGTGAGGCAGATTGTTTTGGATTGAAGGGGGAAGACTTAAGTGGGTGGGTTGGGAGTATTGGAGTGTGGTGGATTGAGACAGAGTGAGGTGGATTAGAGTGGGGCAAGTTGTTTTTGATTAGGGCAGATTGTTGTGTATTGGAGTTAGGCAGATTGTTTTGGATTGGGGTGAGGCAGACTGTTTTGGATTGGGGTAGAGTAGATTGTTGTGGATTGGCGTGAGACAGATTTTTTTGGACTGGAGTGGGGCAGAATATTTTAAATTAGAGGGGGGTAGCTTTTTTGGATGGAAGTAGGGCAAACTGTTTTGCACTGCAGTGGGGCAGATTGTTTAGGATTGGAGTGGGGCAGAGTGTTTTGGATTGGGTGGGACAGATTGTTTTGGATTGGGGTGGGCAGATTGTTGTGGATTGGAGTGGGACAGATTGTTTTTGGATTGCTGTATTAGAGTGAGGCAGATTGTTTTGGATTGAAGGGGGAAGACTGAAGTGGGTGAGTTGGGAATATTGGAGTGTGGTGGATTGAGACAGAGTGAGGTGGATTAGAGTGGGGCAAGTTGTTTTTGAGTGGGGCAGATTGTTTTGTATTGTAATGAGGCAGATTGTTCAGGACTGGAATTAGGCAAACTGTTTTGGATTGGAGTGGGGCAGATTGAAGTGGAACACGTTGTTTTGAATTGGAGTGGGCAGATTGTATTTGACTGGAGTGGGGAAGATTGTTGTGGATTGAAGTGGGGCAGATTGTTTTGGACTGACGTGGGGCTGATTGGAGTGGAGTGGGTTGGGATGATTGAAGTGTGGTGGACTGGAGTGCATTGAGGTTAGTGGTTTGGACTGGAGTGGGGTGGATTGGATTAGAGTGGGGTGGACTCGGGCGTACTGCATGATTATGTGTTAAAGCATAATTTTGAAAATTACACATAAGAAAGAAACAATGTTGCTTTACAATATTTAGAACAAGATAATATTCATCTTGTGAGAATAGCACCCACAAGCAAAAACAAAACAAAACATGAGTGCAAAGTGACAAAAGAAAACTTCTAAAAAAAAAGTAACTTTATATTAGTTAATACAACTTTGCAGTTTTGTTTGACCTGCTGGTACATTTTTGCTAGTCACACTCCTTCTGTTTGCAGCGCACTAGAAGTTAAAAAATCAAAACATGATTACAAAATGAGAAAACAAGACTTAGCAAAATAAAAAAAGTTAACTATAGAGAATACAACCTTGCAATGTTGTTTGTCCTGCTGGGCATGTTTTTGCCAGCCACACGCCTTTTGTTTGCAGTGCACTAAAAGTTAAAAGAATAAAATAGTATCTCAATCACATTGGAAGCAGCAGACAGTGCTTGTTCCCTGCTCCACGGTCAGGAACAAAAATTATGAAATGCCAGGCATGACCAATTATGAAATTGTAAAGAAGAGTGCCACACAATCCAACAAATGATAAACAGCAGGCGGACTCCAAGTCCTTTACTAAATACAACAGCGTCTCACTAGCGATACACATGTCCTAGCACATACTATCACAGGCT
This sequence comes from Pleurodeles waltl, assembly GCF_031143425.1. Lineage (NCBI taxonomy): Eukaryota > Metazoa > Chordata > Amphibia > Caudata > Salamandridae > Pleurodeles > Pleurodeles waltl. The sequence continues at coordinate 1,019,260,981 of NC_090442.1, forward strand.
GAACCCTAAAAAAGGCTTTTATTAGTTTGGTATGTCTTTACATAGGTAATACATCAGGAGTGCAACTAGGCCTGAACTTCACAAGGAGCTAACAAGTCAACCAATGTAGGCGGGGCTAACACTTAAAACAATGGGGCGGAGCTGCCTTTGAAGCAAATGGAAGAAAATAGAGAGATAAATTGTACATTTTAAGTATACCGATCAAAAGTGATTTGATTATAACAAACTTGTTTTAGTGGATTTGGCAATGTTTATGGACTACGGACAGAGAGCTATCACAAGGGGAATAAGTAAGACAGCCAAAAAGCACCTTTTATCAATTTTAATCCAAAATACTTTCGAACCAGTTTTGGCAAAGGTATTTCAAGACAACAGCCCTTTCAGACAATTCTTCAAAAAATGTCTTCTGTGAAATGATGAGGGAAAATTTTCAATTTCTAGTGTTCGACTGTTGAGTAAAGGTACGTTTTCCTAATGCCTCTTCCATTCCTCCTGAAATTGAAGAAATGAGTGCCAATCCGTTGGAATTATTACAAACCTGTTAATTACTCTGACCGAAATCTGCAGTCTTCAAAATCAAAACAAAATAGTTATTGTCTCCTCACACATTGAGCATTTCTCATATGAAATTACCAAGCTACATCCAGGAAGGGTGCCACCAGGCCTACAAAATGACAAAATGTAGTTACCTTGGAATGATTTTACAATACAGTTCTAGTATACAAAGGACATATGTATTCCTTCAAACACCAGAACTTATAGAAAGTTTAGCTGATGGGTAATGTCCAACAAAGAGGTCACTCCAATAGAAACAGAAATAATGTGACTTAAACAATTGAAAAAATATTCTGAAGTCCCAGCACATAAAGTAGTAAACCCACTAAAATATCAATATTGTGCAGAGGCAATGTACATTCTAACATGCAACATATGAATAATAAAATGAAACATTTATTACATATTTCTCCAAATTTCCTTTGAAAGGCTGACTATATTCTCTATAATGGTTGTCCATAAAGGCAGTACTTATTATAGTAATTAGCCAGGCCTGGGTAGAGAAAGAGACATGCTTGAATGGGCCACAAGAGAGAAACAAGGTAGACAACATGATTACACGTTTTTCATGGTAACACAGGAACATTGTGCAATGCCTTTGCTCTTGTAACATATTACACCAAATGTCAGATGTAATCTGCTTTTGAATGACCCAGTGTGAGAAAATGGGTTGTTGGTTGACTGGGGTGTGTGCCCTGGTCAAGCAACAGCCACAATCCCTTGCAGAGTGAGACACAAAAAGCCATTATTTTAACCTGTGCTTAACCCTGGGTACCTTCGCACACAAAGCAGTCAGGATAAATTTAGAGGCAACGTATTAAGTATTCATGCAGCACACAAACAGCAATACATTTAAAAACAACACAATAAAAATCACAAACCAATTTAGAAAAATAGAGAAAAATAATTAAATTAAATTATTTGACAACAAAACCATCAAAATCCAATGAGTAGAACTGGAGTTGTGAATTTTTAAAGTTTTAAGAGCAAAATAGCTTCTGGTGGCACTAGACCGGGACAAAGCCAAAAGTTAAGGCCAACCACCATGGCGCGCTGTTCAGATACACAAAGTGGACTGGGCCCAGTCATTACTTACCATCAGCCTTCAAATTGTTTTTAAGAAACAGCCTCTGAGAAGGTAGAAGTTCAGCTAGGCAATGCTGCAGGAGTGTCCGAGGAGGAAGCGTCATCGTCGCAGAGCCATGGAGCAAAGCCATGGTGAAGATTTTTACCTTCAGACTTAGGCCCTCATTCTGACCCTGGCGGTCGGCGGAGAGACGGCGGTCGGACCGCGAACAGACCGGCGGTATTAAAAATGGCATTCTGACCGCGGCGGTCCCCGCCGCGACCGACCGCCACTTCTCCACTCCGACCGCCACGGCGGTCATGACCGCGGGGCTGGAGTTTGCGCACTCCGGCCCGGCGGTCGTCCCAAGACCGCCAAGGGTATTATGACCCTGCCTACCGCCGCGGTTTCTTGCGGGCGGGAACCGCCGTGCGAACCATGGCGGTAAGCACTATCGGGGCCAGGGAATTCCTTCCCTGGCACTGATAGGGGTCTCCCCCACCCCCCACTACCCACCCGAGTCCTCCCCCCACACCCTCCACCCCCCTGCCACCCCCCAGAGGTGGTACGAACCCCCTCCCCACCCCCACCCCGACATGCACATACATGCACCCCGACATGCACACACCCCCAACATGCACATATACACACCCCCTACACACACATACACAACGGGGACACATACCCGCACACATACATGCAGACATGCGCACCTGCCGAACAGCACACATTACCCATAGACACAGCAGCACCCCCCGCCCGCATACACGCACTCACACACCCCCTCTACACACTCACACGCACACCCCCATGCACGCCCACATCACACAACACCCCCCCACCCCCTCCCCTCACGGACGGTCAACTTACCTTGTGCGTTGGTCCTCCGGGAGGCGACGGGAGCCATGGGGAGGTGACCGCCAACAGAAGACCGCCAACAGAAGACCGCCACACAGAAATGTGGGTCGTAATTCTGTGGGCGGTGTTCTGCTGGCGGTGGAGGTTGACCAGTCTCCACTTTCCCGCCGACCGCCAGTGTGGCTGCTGGCGGTTTTCCGGCGGAACGCTCCCAGCGGTCAGAATGCGCACAGCGGCATACCGCCGCGGTCGTCGGTCTTCACCGCGGCGGTAACTCGGCGGTCTTGCGAAAAGACCGCCAAGGTCAGAATGAGGGCCTTAGTCATCGAGATGGAAGTTGACAATCTCCAGCATGACAAAGCAGAAGGCTGTAGCCGAAGACAATTCCACGAGGTTGGCTATCCCTTTCAAGAAGGACCGCTGAAAAGCATTTGCTGCTGTGAAGAAGAGCATAGCGGTAGAAACTGCAAAGTCAATCTGACTGGCGATGCACCTCAGGAGGATAGGCAAGCAGGTTAGTCTTGGTGTTATCCTCAGTTTTGGAAATTGGTAATCTGCATCTTTACCACCACAACCAAGGGTCCAGGAGTGAATGGAGACCTCTTGGGGGGTTCAGGACTCAGTCAGGCTGGGTCCAGGTGCAGGTTGAGGTGGTGGAAGCCTGTTATGTCCCTGTGGCTCTGAGCAAGAGGTCAAGAGGCCAGCAACCTAGCCCTTGGAGACACTTCTGGAAGTCCTGGGTGCAAGTGAAGATGCAGGGCTCAACAGCCGGGCTGACGTCTGACAGTTCAAGGCAGGCTTCAGGCAACAAAGACATCCAGCCAGGTACAGCAGCACTCTGGCAGGGTGCACAGTAGGTCATAGCAGCAGGCAGACCTCTGAGAGTCCTTCCACAGGTCCAGGAGTGAACTGAAGAGTGGGTCTGAGAGCCCTATTTGTATACCCTGGTGCCCTGCTTCTAGAAGGCAGTAGAAGTTTCAAGAAAGGTTCTTTGAAGTTCCAGAAGTTTCCTGTCTCCCCTGCACTGGCTCCTAGCTGGCTGTACTGACAATACAGAGTTGTTAAGCCAATTGTGTGGTGGTAGAGCACAGTCTATTCAGGTGCACATGGGGCTGTACTCTGCTCCGCACCCCACACCACAATCCTGCCAGTGGAAAGGCCATTCAGGCTCTGCTAATCCCACTATTGTGTGAATTGTCTTGGGTGAATTCACAAAGCCTCAACTGTCAGTTACACCCAGTCATTGACCTAAGGCGGGCTGCAGGCACAGAGGGCTAAGGACAGGAAAATGCCAACTTTCTAAAAGTGACATTTTCAAACTTGTATTGATAAACTCGACTTTACCATTAAAGAAGGTTTATCATTACAAGTTCATTGACACGAAACATAACAGCTACATCCTCGGGCCTAGGAATTACATCTTATTAAATGTAATAAGGAATCCACAATGATGTCCTATAAGAGGGATAGGATACACAGTAGTGAAAAATAAATTTGGTAATTTTTTACCACCAGGACATATAAAACTTAAAAGTACAAGCCCTACCTTTTAATTGCTCAGCACCCAGCCCTACAGGCTACCTATGGTCTGCCTTAGTGGTGACATACATGTAATAAAAGGGGAGTTTAAGGCTTGGCAAGGGGTTTTAAATGCCAAGTCGACATGGCAGTGGGACTTGTTTTAAGGTGCAATGTAAGTGGATGACACAATGAGTGCTGCAGGCCCACTGGTGGCATTTAACTTACAGGCCCTTGTGTATGTGGTATACCAATCTACAAGGGACTTACATGTAAGTTAAATATACCAATTAGGTGTATGCCAATCAAACCATGTTTTGGTGATAGAATACAAGCACTTTGGCACTGGTTAGCAGTGGTAAAGTGTACAGAGTCCTAAGGTCAACAAACAAAATTCCAGCAAAACAGATAGGAGGAGGAAGACAAAATGTTTGGGGTTGCCCTGTAGAGAGGCTCAGTTTGGTAGCTGAATAACATTTCACAGGCATTTTGCTGCCAAACGACACTAGTTGGAAGACGAAGGACACAGGGATGCTAAGTCTACACATGGAAAGTGCTGATCTACTGCCTCTACACTGGCACCAGCCTGGAGAAAAAACACACAAACCATAAGTTAAAGCAAATTCTACATCTGTCTTACAATGCACCCTGAGAAACTGATTATAATTGTGTTTTCTTTAGATGAGAGGTATTTCTCTCATTAGACATAAATTATATGTTGGAGAACCACATAGCTGCGCTATCTCCCAGTCTACCCATAGGTCAGGCACCCGTCACCTGAGGTATCCCTCAGAGGAGAATGGGCCATCTCCAAAGCAAAAAGCCACAATCCATCATTTTTGCTCACTTTCTTCTAAAATGTGCCACCAACCCTGCATTTAGTGCTTCAGGGTACCTACTAAAATATATTGAAAAACTATACATGCAAAATATGATGGAATTTTCTGTCTTTTTGTTGAAGCTAACATATAATGAATTATCCTACTGTGTATTTGTAGGTGTGATGGGATCTGATAACTAGGCCTTTTAACCTTGCTGATCCATCCCAAGGCACTTGGGAGCCCCCATAGCACCCATATCCCCAATTACAAGTCGCAATGTTCTGTGATGCGCAAATTCTAAATCAGGAACAACCCACCCATACCATGCAATTACAACTTAAACCCCACAGAATGGGAAATTACTATTAAGATCCAAATTTACCTGGTAGTATTCCGCAGGTAGTAAAAGCATGCATGGTGTTGTGGTAAACTTGTGCAGTGTTTTTTTTTAAGGCAGGGGTAGACTGAGGGGTTAGAAGGATGAAGGAAGGACTGCAGAATGTTGGCTGGCAGGAGAACATCTTGTGCCTTGTCTTAGGCTTGGGAAGGAGGCATAGAAAGAGTCCTGGCTGCAATGCATCCTTTGCCGACAGTGATTTTAGCTGCTGGATTTTCTGGTTGGTAAAATCGGATTTGTTGTCCCTGCACTCTGTAAATCTGGGTCTTTTACAATTGTGTGGAATGGGTTTCCAATTGTAAATTCTGCACTGCACGGTTTCCAACCATGGCCTATAACTTTAATGGGTATTTGGTAGGTGGGCTGAGAAGGCAGAGAGAGTGCAACATCATGAGGCATGAGAAGCAATAAAAACCAAACAATGCCTCCTCTACCAATAAATAGATGTTGGATAAACTCAGTGGTTGAAGTAGACAAGATCTATTGGGAACAACATCCCCAATCTTATATAATTTTTTACAATAAGTTCACATATTTTTTTAAGGGAAGAAAAACAACCCCTGCAGAACAAATACCACCTTCAGTTGCCTCTGGCTGAAAGGAAAGGAGTGAGGGGGTCTCCTGTTCTGTGAAGCAAAGAGAGAGCCACAAAGCAAAAGAAGAAACAAATCTACTTGCCAGGGTGCCAGCTACCTGAAAGAAATGTAAATGTACGTAATTGGGTAATCAGCAAATCTAAAGGGTATTTGGGAGCCGCTGTTTGGCTTTAATTGATTGAGTCATTTAAAAGCTTCATGGTGACAAAGGTTTATTGTTTTTGAGATATAATGTAAGGGTGTTATCAGCTGCATTACATAAGGTGCAGCCTGACTGCGTATTACTAAGTAAATATATTTTTAACACGCTTTTTTCTTTATCTTAAACACGTAAGGCAGATTACTAGCAATTTGCGCTGGGTTGGTGTCACAAATGTGACACAAACCAATGCAAACAATTGATTTGGGATTTATTTTCAAGTGCAAAACTTTATTTGTGCTGGAAAGTAGGACTAAAGAAACACAAGTAGTGCAGCACTACTTTGCGTCAAGGTGGCATACTATGGGTAGTACACCCATGGGTTTTTCATGCAAAGCAGAATATTAACATTTCTTGGCAGGGCTGTGCACAGAAAAATACATACCATATCTTTAAGGCTGGCTTTGACTTGGAGAAATGTTTTTTTTTCTCCAATGTTTTCATACTTTGCATGCATGCTGCACTATACTGCACACGTAAAAAGTGGGAAAAATGCTAAACTATGTCTAAACATAGTATTTTGTACTGGAAGGGTACCTTTTCTGTGCAAAACATGTGCTTGCCAGAATATACACACCCTTGCACAAGGGCAAGTGTGTGTGTGGGCTCATGTTAGCATAAAGTGTGGAAGCACCAGGAGAGAAAAAAAAGCCACATTTGTATAGCCATAGCACTGTTGCCATGATTTATTAGATGTTGTGCTGTTCTACTCTCTCCTTTTCATTCCACACAGCACAATTTCACTTCCTGCTCTGTATTGCATAAATAGTTCGTAAATCTGGCTCCTAATCTCTGCACATTTTGTGTCAGCTTCTCTTATACTGTGTGTCATATACACAGAAACCTGCATATTCACAGCACAGTGCTTTCAGTCACAGTTTGGGATCGAGTAGCACTATCAGTGCAGATCCCTAGTCTAGCATGACCAAACCAGGATTGAGTTGTGTGTCTGGTTACACACAGGTACATCTGCAGTGATCCCATTACAAAATCCAGCTAAAATAATGTGTTTTCCCACTGTTAAACCTGACAGCCTTAGGATGGTCACCCCCCAACATTTTGCCTACCTTCTTCCATTTTTCTGACCCTGTTTTTGCTGGTTTTAGGACTCTGCATACTTTACCACTGCTGACAAGTGCTAAAGTGCACGTGCTCTCTCCCCTAAACATGGTAACATTGGCTCCTACCCAATTGGCATATTTAATCCCCAGGGTGCCTGGGGCAAGGTGGTCTCGTCCTCAGTCACAGTTCCTCAGTCACAGTTCCTGTGTGCCGTGGACCAGCTCGTCCTGCACCCGGCCCACAGGGTGGGTCTCCCACCCACACACCCCATTCAGGGATGGTAGAGGAATTGCTTCCCCTTCCACCCCGCCCCCCCTCAGTGACGTCTGATGACATCAGTGCACAATCGCGCGCTGACCTCATCAGAGTTCACCTCCCTCAACGTAACATGGAAGAGAAATACAAAGCATTTCTCTTCTGACCGGGAGGTGGGGGCAGGCAGAGGCATGAAAGGAAAAGCCTTTCCTTTCCTTTTATGCTTCTGTGAGGCTGCAGAAATGGCCACTAGACACCATGGATTTTTTTGTTGTTTTTTACTACTTATGTATGAGGGGAGCAGCCCCTTTGGCAAGGGCTGCTCGCCAGGGGGGCAATATATTACTAGGCCTTTTCTGCACCCCCCTTTTTTAATTAGGCCGATCTGCCCCCAAGAGGAGCAGAAACCACTAGGCACCAGGGATTGTCTTAAAATGTTTTTTTACAGATGGGGAGCGACCCCTTAGGCAAGGGTCGCTCCCCTGGGTGGCAATTTTATTTTAGGTCTTTTCTGTCCCCCTTAGGGGCAGATCAACCTATTTTTCTTAGGCCAATCTGCCCCCAAGGGGCAGAAACCACTAGACCCCAGGGATGTTTTGGGTGACAATTTCACGCAAGCGGAGCAACCCTGGGGCGCAAAGTTATTTTAGGCCATTTCTTCCCCCCTTAGGGGCAGATCAGCCTGTTTTTGTTAGGCCGATCTTCCCTCAAGGGGGGCAGAAAACGCTAGGCACCAGAGATTTTTATTTGTCAAATTCTTTTACAGATGGGGAGCGACCCCTTAGGCAAGGGTCGCTTCCCTCGGGGACAAAATTTAGGCCATTTCTCCCCCTTTGAGGGCAGACGGCCTATTTCTATTTGGCCCATCTGCCCCCAGGGGGGGCAGAAACCACTTAGGCATCAGGGATTGGTTTGTGTGTTTTGTTTAGGGGGACAGCCCCTTTGGCAAGGGTGGCTCCCCATGGGGGCACATTACTGTTGGCCATTTCTGCCTATTTTTGTAAGGCCCATCTGCCCCCAAGGGGGACAGAAAGCCCACCCGAAACCAGGGAAGATTTTTTTTCAAAAAAATAGGGTGGGGGTGTAGCCATACCCCCACCCCCAAAAAATGGGGACAAAGTTGTTCTGCCCACCGGTGGGCAGATGAGGCAATTACCCCCGATCCACTCCCTGGGGGGCAGAAAGCCTACTAGATGCCAGGGAATTAAAAAAAAATAGTGAGGTGGTGGCTACCAACCAATATGGGCATGGTTATGCCCCCACCCCAACTGAAGGGGGTAACATTCTTTCAGCTCTCCTGACACACTAAAAGATCTTATCCCAACAACAAGCAGGAGGACATTTGATTATTTTGGGTTTTGGTTTTACATTTGGGCCATGAGTGCTTGTCTAACTCTCAAAATCATCCCACTTGGAATGTTGAGGGCTGCACATTTTGGACTTTGGGGGTGCTGCCATGTAGAAAAATCTTGAGACCTAGACAAATCTGAAAACTAAACATCTGGGTGAGTCCAGGGTTGTGTGCTTCACATGCACCATGCACCATTTTCTGACCCACAATGCCCTGCAAACCTCCAACTTGCTTGAAATCACACATTTTCCCCACATTTTTGTGATGGAACCTTCCAGAATCTACAGGATCCACAAAATTCCTGCCACCCAGCATTGTTGCATCTATACTGGTTGACAGCGCCCCTTGTGCATTCCACCCAGACAACCATAAGCACAGGACAATCTGCCACGTCTACATTAATCTGCATACTGAATGGGTCTACCTGGGCAGGAAGGGTGGAGGGGCTCTCACTTACACTTCAAATGCCAGTGGCCTGACCCCACACAAAGGACTGCTAACCCCCCACTTCAAAGGCATTTTTGGGTATATATACTGGGTCTGTGACCCTCCAAAATCAGACTCTTCTGGATCTAACACTAGACTATGTCAGAGTACCTGCCTGGCTGCCCAAAGGACTCATCTGGACTGCTTTACAGGAAGGACTGCTGCCTTACTTGTTACCCTGCTGCCTGCTGGCCCCTGACTCTGCTGGAAGGACTCTGCCATCCTCCACAAGTCCTCTCCAAGGGCTTGGATTGATCTAGCCTCCTGTTCTGAAGTCTCATGCCAAACAAAGACTTCATCTACTAGCTAGTTCCCCGACTCAGCAATTCAGTAACTGGCGCTGCTGTCCGACACCGCACCACTGCCTGCTCTGGCTCCGTGGTTCTCACTGAATGAAATGACCGCAGCCTGCAACCTAAGTCTGATGTTGCCGCAATGCAGCTGAAATCCTGCAGTGTGATTGCGACACTGCAAAGTTGACATATCACGTGTTGAGCAGCTGGATTCATCGACCCCGCCAGGTAACAAGGAACCGACGTCTCACCTTTGACACTGCATCAGCTCCCCTGCAACCGGACAGAACCGACGCTTCACCTTCCTTGCCTCACAGTAAGGAACTGATGCCTCACCTCCCTGGCAGCCGTAACGAACCGACGTCACACTGGCTCCAGAGACGCCTCACCTCATCAACTCTGTACAATGACTTAGTTCCAGTTTTCAAAGGTACTATACCTGGGGGTCCGTGCAACTCTGTGGCCAGCACCACACTCCCTTGCAAGTGGCATTGGACTGTTTAGAACAACTCCGTCAACGACGTCGTAGTAGCCCCAGTTGGAGTTATTGTGTTTTTAAGTGCTTTATTGGGAGTTAATCTTTTGAAATTTGTGTTCTTGCTTGTGCTTATTGAATTCTTGACATTTTGGTCTTATTTTATTCAGATAAATATTATCTATTTTCCTAAACTGGTGTGGAGAACTTTTTGTGGTGTTTTCACTGTGGTACAGTATGAGTTATTTCACAAATACTTTACACATTGCCTTCTAAGTTAAGCCTGCCTGCTCTGTGCCAAGCTACCAGAGGGTGAGCACAGGTGATTTAGGTTGTGTAGTGACCTATCCTGACTAGGGTTGTGGTCCCTACTTGGACAAGGGTGTATACCTCTGCCAACTAGAGACCCAATTTCTAACACCTACAGATTATTTTGACATTTATTTTTAAATTGAGGCATGTTTTATATTTTGTATGCTTTTATACATCAGCTTATGAGTTCTGAAATCACATACATTTTCAGCTTGAATACACAATTATCAATTTTGGTATATTTATATTAATTCAGTCAAACAAACAATTCTAATTAGGTAGACTGGCCTGGAAACAGAAGAGCTACTTACAGGCAGTTGGAGAGCTACCAGTGGCTCATGAGCTACTTGTTATAGAAACCTTGTCACGCACCACACACAGTCTGCCCTGCATACCTAACAACCTTCCCGACCAATGCCACATTTCCAAACCCCCTTCTTAGCCGGTCCTGGATAGCCAGACCCCTCTAACCACAGAGAATCCCCTACTTAGCAGGTCCATGAAGCCCCAGACTCATCAGCCCACCACACACATACGTCTTTGCCTGTTTTGACAAGCTCTCTTCATGCACACCTTATTTTTGAGCCTGTCCCAGGTAGCCATGTCCATATCACCCACTCCAGATGAAGTTCCTGGTCCTTTTTATGCAGTCTCACCCTCACAGCATACACACTTAGCCAGTTTTTCATAGCCATTCTTCTCACGCACAGCAGACCCCTTCTGACCCTCATCTGACCCAGTCACTCCTGGCTTATTGTATTGTAATGCAACATTTCTACAACGTTAACTACCTCTATGTGGGGCATTGAAGTTATTATCTATATGGCTAGAATGCTGACACCTGTAGAGTGTGGTTGGAAGTATGTTGTCTTTGTTTTTTTCCTATATGGGAAGTGTTTGATATCTTGAGTGATGGCGTCAGTGATGCATTTGTTGTGTCATGAGAGAAAGCCAGGGCTTTAGGTGGGGTGGAAAATGTGGGGAGGGGTGTGTCTCTAAAAGGGGTGTACCCTAAGAAGTGTATCTAGGAATATTTGTGAAGACGTGTGGCTTGTGTAAAAAAGGGCATGGCGTAAAACATGTAAAATAAAATCCTTTACAGCCCATAGGGTGCCACCCCAATAGTAATTTTGTACTTCTGTGTCATATACATTTTACTTTATCCAGAAATATCACACAATAACAAACATTCACCTAAAACAGGCGAGACCAATTGCCTTTGCCAATGCCAATTCGTAGTGTCTGATAAGTGATTTTGGGGGTGATTCAGACCTTGGCGGATGGCGGAGGCCGTCCGCCAAGGTTCCACCGCCGAATGACCGCACCGCGGTCAAAAGACCGCGGCGGCCATTCAGACATTTCCACTGGGCCGGCGGGCGCTCTCCAAAAGAGCGCCCGCCGGCCCAGCAGAAATGCCCCTGCAACGAGGACGCTGGCTCAGAATTGAGCCGGCGTAGTTGCAGGGGTGCGACGGGTGCAGTTGCACCCGTCGCGTATTTCAGTGTCTGCAAAGCAGACACTGAAATACTTTGCGGGGCCCTCTTACGGGGGCCCCTGCAGTGCCCATGCCATTGGCATGGGCACTGCAGGGGCCCCCAGGGGCCCCGCGGCAACCCCTACCGCCATCCTGTTCATGGCGGGTTTCCCGCCATGAACAGGATGGCGGTAGGGGGTGTCTGAATCCCCATGGCGGCGGAGCGCGCTCCGCTGCCATGGAGGATTCAATGGGGCAGCGGTAAACCGGCGGGAGACCGCCGGTTTACCCTTTCTGACCGCGGCTGAACCGCCGCGGTCAGAATGCCCTCGGGAGCACCGCCAGCCTGTTGGCGGTGCTCCCGTGGTCGGTGACCCTGGCGGTCACCGGCCGCCAGGGTCAGAATGACCCCCTTTGTTGTGAATAGTTAGAATTGAATATGTTTCCATCTGGAAAATATGAGACTCAATTAAACATTGCTAAGGATGACAGAGGGTTTAGTGGGCTTTTTGGGAGTGTCTCAAACACTTCCATTGTTCTCTTCAAACAACTTTCCTCTGCAGCCTATCACTATGCAAAACACCTAACATCTTTCTGAAATCCTCTAGCTCATATCTCACACCAAATTGCTTTTCACTTCAATACTCTCTTTTCACTTTTTTCTTCACATACTTATTTTATTGTTCCTTTCACCATTTCCACACCAACTCAACTGCAAGCACTTTTTTCTTTTACACTGCACCTATCAATATTTTGACAGCTATGTACCTCTTTTACACACTTTCGCATAGAATCACAATTACAATTGTGATGCACGACTATTGCTCTGTGCACTCTGCAGAAAGGCCAAGGACTGGATGAATAGGCGTTCTGAACACCTTTATAACTCACTAACAGGCATGATGGAAAACTTGCACGTCCTTCATCCTCCAATTCAGAGTCCTTAATCGTGGCCCACTATAAAACATCCAAACACAACCTGAACTCACAGAGATACCTAGGGGTGACTATATGCTGCATGAAAAAAAAATACAGATACACATCATGGAAAAATCAAGCACTCTTGGGGAGTTCAAGATTAAGGAAAAAGTGCAACGCTCACAGGAACTACATCTCTGACAAGCATGACGTTAACCGTTTTTAAAATTATTATTCAGAACATGATCACTGATTTTACTGTACAGCTAGGGTCATGAATCAAGGCCCTGTAGGGATACATTGGAAGTTCAAGTTTCAACTACATCCAGGTCTGAGACCTGGAGATACATGGCCCATTTGAAGCCCTGAGTGCAGGGCTTGGTAGTGTGGTGGAGGAAGGGGTGTGAGAAACAGAGGTGCAGATTATGGTTTTCAGTAAGCTGGCAGCTTTGAACAGCCCTGGAGACCCGATTATGGTTTTTTGTATTATCATAGTTCACTTAGCTAGTTAGGTAACTGGGTTATCCATTCTGAAATATTTTGTTTAAAGTTTATGGTTCTGAGCAGTCATAGGTTGGAGGAAGACATGGTGGAGCGATCTGCTGGGATGGACTTTGTTAATATCATCCCACATCTGATAGCCATTTTGAGATGTCAGAAAGTGGTCATAATAGGTAGCTTGCTGGGTCCCGCAAGGCCAGCAGCATATAGTTTCACATATGAACATGGAAGCAAACACATAGGGGTTTACACACACAAACACTGAGTGACACACTCAAACACACATTCATAAAACCACACGCACAGACGCCCACACGCAGTGCTGTGATTAATACATATCCAAGCCACTCTACATGCACTACACAGTCACCCAATTTCGAGTATAACCACCACATTCTTTGCCTGCTCACGCCTGTACCTGTCTGGCCTCCACAGCATGCATGCTCAGTAGCTGCACACATTTGCAGGCTCAGTTTGCAAGAAGATCTTCAAACACCCTGGAATATGTATGTTTTCTCAACGATCCGTGTGAACTTTTGCGACCTTATAAAATTCTCATACCATTAGTAGCTCTTTTCACATTACAGTATGCTCTGCGCTTTAAACGCTCTGTCCAAACAGGTGTTTGTGCAGGGATCATTGAAAACCACAGAACTCACCATTGAGACCTCTCTCTGTTTACTTACAGCAGCACTTATTTTCTTTTTACAAGAATCCTCCATAACTATGCTTCATTCACTTCAAGCCCTTTTGGCATGGCCCTCTTTGCCACGCCTTCTCCATGCACACCCGCCCCTTTCCAACCTGCCCTGTATAGGCTGCACGCTCCCTTACTCTTCCTCTGGGGCAAAGACATTCCTTCAAAGCATACGAAATTCCTATGACACCTAGCATGTCCTGCACAGTTACACTCCCTGTGATGCAGCGATGCCTGTGACCTTCAAACTCGACACACCGGCTTGTTTGTGTGCTTGATGCAGCCACGCCTGCTCACCTTCATCTGAGGCGCTCCTGCAAAGACAATCTCTGTGAAGCACACAGACACCTGTAGTGTCTAGCACAAGAGACTCCAACCTTTTCTGTAATAAGCGCTACTTATGGTCAAGGAAATTCAGCCTGAGCTACTGATAGCATTAATGTTGCAATAGTGACCATATCCAAGAAGGCTGAATTAGTAGCCACATCATTCAAAGTTTCCAGCCTTGATCACCTTAGTGCATCTGGCAGGGTAGCCAATAGTATTGTAAAAGTATTGTAATTTGAGGAATGCCTTTACATAGTTAACACATAATAGCAAGGTATTTTATTAGGAAACTTTCAATATATTTTGAGAATTCAACAATTTTCTCCAAACATCAGCATATGAGTTCTGTTTTGAATAAACAATTGTTAATTTTGATATACATATATTAATTCAGTCAAGCAAAAGCTTATAATAACATTGGCCGGCCTGGACACAAGCAGCTGGAGAGCTACCAGTGGCTCACGAGCTACTTGTTAGAGGAACCTGGTCTAGCATGTGCTGTATTTTGCGAACTTAGGACCTCATTATGACATTGGCGGCAAAAACCGAATACCGCCACGCTGACTGCTGCCAAAATACCGCTGCGGAGGTGAACATCCATCTGCCAGATTATGACACACACACACAAAACCAACAGAAAACAACCACAATCACAAATCCGCAAGACCCACCAAACGTGATAAACTGTCAGTAACACCACCCATACTTTTACGCCACCAAAACAATGCCCTTCAAATAATGACCCACCAATCACCACAGCGGACATTCAACGGTGGTAAAACATTGGCAGTGTACACCATCGCGGTGGGAATGGCCACTCAAAAACAAAACAAGACAACAGTGGCCAGAACTAGAAACCCACACCTGACACAAATACAAACACCCCACAAACCCACCAACAGCACTATAAAACACCCACCCACATCATCCACAATCCTTTGGAAACACAAGAAGACCGCTACACTCTGCCATGCCAGTCCCAGAGACAATTGCACACACACATCACAGCTACCCATTTATCCATCACACACCACACACCTCATCCTCTGCACAACACACTCTACACTAAACCCATGTCCCCACAGAGGCACCCCGGTTCACTGATGAGGAGTTGCAGGTGATGGTAGAGGAAATAGTCAGGGTAGAGCCACAGCTGTTTGGAGCACAGGTACCGCAGATCTCCATTGCTAGGAAGATGGAGCTATGCGGAGAATCGTGGACAGAGTGAACGCCATGGGACTACATCCACGCACAAGGGACAACATAAGGAAGAGGTGGAACGACCTATGAGGGAAGATGCGTTCCATTTCAGCAAGGCACTAGCTTGCCATCAGGAGGACTGGCGGTGGACCCTCACTTCCTCCCCCACAGCTGACAGCATGGGAGGAGCAAGTCTTGGCAATACTGCAGCCTGAGGGCCTCACTGGAGTTCCCGGAGGACTGGACACTAGTGAGTCACCATTTAAAACCTATCACTCCCCCCCATACCTGCATGCCATCTCGACCCCTCACCCTGACTGCCATTACCCCACTCCATTCCACACAGTGCACCACCCCAATTACCAAACCTAAACGCCAAGCCCTGCATTCCATTCCCACTGCATGCACATCCCTTCCAGCTCTGCATGCACACCCACCACCAATGCATGCACAGCATGAAGAACTAACGATCCCACAATCCATCACCATACACAACCAAAGTTGGGAGGATAACAGCAATAACATTGGGAAAGCAAGTAATGCAGAATCTGTCACAGACATGTCGCATAATACATCACTTACATTCCCACAGGTGCCCCAGTCAATATTAGCATCGAGGAGGTGCCATGGCTACCCAGTCCCCCACCAGAAGATGCCCCCAGTGATGACAGCAACTCAGGAGCTCTGGATCTGGATGAACTCCCTTGCCCATCTGGAACCACTGGTCAGTCAGCTACCCCATCCCACAGCCAGTCCACCACAGAGCCCCCCATCAGAATCTAACACCACATTAGCCAGCGCCCCCACACCTCTGTCCTCAGGACACGCCAATCAGTGGTGTGCCCATCTGTACAGGGACCCAAGTCCACACCACACAGGCAAGACAATGAGGGTCCTGGTGTCAGTGGTAAAGGGCACACCGTTCAGGGGACACCGTTCAGGGGGCTAGGGACACTCGGAGGACAGGGGAAGGACAGGCCCAGGGAACCGGCTGCTGAGGAGGCCCTCACACATGTCCTGGAGGCCTACCAACAATCCCAGGACAGGATGGGTCAGGTGAGCAACATCATGCAGGAGAACCTGCAGCTGCGGGGGAACACCACCACGAGGTCATGCAGCAGTTGCAGGCCCTAAATGCCAACATGGCCTCCTTTGTAGGGGTGCTGGGTGACCAACACCATGCAGGAGGACAGAGCACACCTGCGGGCAACTTCCCCTATCAACTCCACCCAGCAGCCATCAACATCTGCTGCAGCTAGTGGACAGGAGGCCCTCCCACAGGCCACCAGCACCCCTCCCCCTGCAGAAGGTGAACCACCCCGCAAACGTTCCCTGCGACCCAGACAGACACCAGAGACTGTTGCCAAGACCACCACCAGGAAATGAGACCCTCAAGAATGTCCCCCTTGTGTGCCACTGTTTCACCTTGTTCACTTTGAACTGCCATTGCTCCCCTCCCTGTGGCCGCTTGGACACTGGACCTGTGCAACAAACAGACTGGACCACTACACTGGACTTTTCCCAACCATCACCCCACGCTATTGCACTTTCCATTGTATACCTGCATAATTAATAAACACCCTTAGACACAACTTGAGTAATGGTGCTTTATCTGAAGGAAATGTACAATGTATTGAACTGTGTTGAACTGCATGATTCTGTGCAAATGTCCAGTGATATGTTGATCCATCCTACATATGTGTCTCAGCAGCCTGTACACATCACAGTATTACACTGTTGTAACCACACCAATATCTGCAGTAAGGGAAGGCATAGGTGACAGTCAGTTGGGATGCATATGTAGTGACTGTAATTATGCTACAGCCACACAGCACAACACTTAAATGGAGAAATGTTTAGTTCAACAGTCTCACCAGAATCTCATTGGAAGTACTGCTGCATCATATGTGTCATGTTGTCCACATCCTCCTTCTCTTCCTCCTCCTCACTGTCCTTAGTGTCCACTGCTGCCACAGGTGCATTGTCACCCCCCCTCCTGTAGATACGCCACATGGCATCTGAGGGCAAAATTGTACAATATGCAGCACACAATAACAATCTTGCAGACCTTCTCAGGGGCGTAGCATAGAGATCCACCTCCTCCTCCTATTCCTCTGCAGTGGTTGGTTCCTAAGGGACCCAAAAGTAAGAAGGGAGTGACAACAGGAACTATAGACACACTACATCAGTGTACACAGTGCATGTTTGTATGTTGGACACTGGAATTGTCTAGGTATGTACATTCAACACCAATGAAGCACCATTAAATCAGTACACGTGTACTTGCAGTAGAAAATGGCAACCGCTTGTCCTGTATGCAGGGACAGGTGGAAGTGACCTTACTCCGCCCGGTGTTAGGCATCCTGGTGAGAGGCGGTCTGCACCGCCGTGCAATTCTTCATTGGCTAACATGGGGCTCTATGGAGCACACAAACCAATGATGATCAACGCAGGTCGGGGACGGTGTTCACCATGGCGGACATGACCGCTATTTTCTCTCTATCACTTCACTTGATTCCTGACTTTCCACAGGACTACATCTCCAGTGTGTGTGCTGCTGTGACCTGTGTCTGGAACCTGCCATGGCCTGTTCAACAGGCAAAAGGTCCCCTGCCTTCACGTCGCAGGAGTTGGGGAGGCTTGTGGATGGGGCCCTACCCCTTTATGGGCAGTTGTATGGGCCTCCAGACCAACAGATGAGTACATCATGGATACATTGCATGCAACATAGCTGCATGTAGATGTGTGTGTGTGCTGGCAGTGTGTCATTTGGAGGGGCATGGCTGGTGGCAGTGTTAATGCAGAGGTACGGGTCATGTGTGTGACTAATGAGGGGCAAATGCAGTATGTAGGCCATATGTGTGACAAGCTGGCTGGCTGGTTCATGGTGTCCCTCTGTTTGTGTTTTCTCTGCAGGTCAGTGCCCATCAGAAGAAGGGGTTGTGGCGTGCCATTGCCAAGGACGTGCTGACTCTGGGAGTCCATAGCTGGCAGAGCACCCACTGCAGGAAATGGTGGGAGGACCTGAGATGCTGGGCCTGGAAGACCGCGGAGGCCCAGCTGGGGACGGCCTCCCAACGAGGGAGGGGTGCCTGTCGGAACCTGATCCCCCGATGGCCCGTATACTGGTGGTGGCCTACCCAGACCTGGATGGGTGTGTGAGGGCATCACAGCAGCCACAAGGGGGTGAGTACAGTGTGTGTGACAACCATCTCTGTTGTGTTGCCTGGCATGGGATTTGGGTGCAGGTTACTAGTCAGTGGATGCCTCAATATGCCAGCTCAGACATTGCTGCGTGGTCCAGCTTAAGTTTATTGGGTGTAATGCATGTCTTTGATAGCTAGGTAGCTGGCTTTCCATGGCAGACAGGGCTTAGGTGGTCCCTGTTGGTGTGCAGATGGCAGTGTTTGGCTGCTACCTGCTGTGGCACCTAGTCAATGATATTCCAGTGTGGTCCATACTGACCATTCTTATTCTCAGTGTGTGATAGTGATGTGTATGCCATTTGTGCTGTTCGTGCTGTGATTGACCCTGTGCTCCCTTTCTTTCTCCCCTCTTCCTTTTGTCATCCCGTCCATGTGTGCACTAGCATCATCTGACAAAGGAGCAGGGGCACCGGCAAGTGAGGGAGCTGCAGCCCACAGGACCCAGGAGGCTGAGTTCACCTGACTCTGACTCCTCCTCCGATCGAGGCTGAACTTGTTTTCTCTTAATATGAATCCTTCACAAAAGAGATAACTGCATTATTCTGATCTGTGGTGTTCTGATTTCCAAAGGGCCAAGTCATGTAAGAGAACACCTGTACTAAAATATCTAAATTACAATATTTTGGAATACCTGAACATTGCAAGATAAATATAGCAATATGTAGCAGAAACAAATTATCTAAAATAAATTTGCCTGTCTCACTGAGTAGCACCTTTTTGTTATTTCCATCAACTACTCTGCTAGTATTGTTCTGCCAGTGCCAGTGTATGCAGAACATTTTGAACCCTGACTGACAAGCAAACTTAGGGCCTCATTACGAGGCTGGTGGTATGCTGATTACAACTCAGCTTTCTGCCAGCCCTCTCATGGTGGGGTCCCCTTCATGAGAAGGCTGGTGCAAAGCCAATGCCGGGGTCTACAGGGAGGCCCCTCTGCCCCGCACCATCAGAATGCGCACTGTCTGCTTTGCAGACGGTGCACATTCACAGGGTGCTGTGTGCTAGGGTATGGGCCTTGGCTCCCTCAAGGATGCTGGGACCAATATTGTAGCACACCACATACTACGATGTTCCCACCAGTCCCCAAGGCGAGAACATGGTATTACGCTTGTGGAGGGGGGGGCGGGAGGTGCCACCACCATGGGACCACTAAACTCATTATAAAAAGCCCTTAGTCTGTCCATCTGCATCACTGCATGATGGGCGTTGAAAGTTATGGCATGTGTTGTGTGCATTGATAACCATAACTGGCCCAATTTGATAAGATTAGCTAATCCTTTGGCTGCGCACTTTGGGTAATGGCCATAGCATTCTACTGAGGTGAAGAGAGGGGTAAAGACCGGGGGCTACACAGCCCTTATGTGGTTAAAATTGTAGTGGAAACTGTCTTGCCTAGAAGTTGGCAATACCCCTTTATCCCACAGACGTAAACCTAGTGAGATGTTAAAGGGTAGTGAGTTTTGGAATTATTGGTTAAAGTAAATCTCTAGTCAGTGATACATTTGTAATGTAGTATGTTGAAACTTATTACTGATGATTTAAGATTCCTTAACAATTGATGAACCAGCCAACATGTGTTTCACCCCTAAAGTGGCATGCAGGCCTATGGATTTTTAAGTCTATTGTACAGGGAAGTCAAGGGCAAGTGTCAAAGAATTCTACCTGGTATGGGTGCCTGCAGGAAGGTGGCAGGGCCCTGGGGCTCATCCTGATGTGCCCAACCACTGGTTTGAGGGTGCCCCAGGTGGGCACCAGGGCACCCACTTCTGCCATCCCCTTAATATTTAAAATAGACCCCAGTGGATGGGGTCCCCGTGGCCTAAGGTGGCCTGGGGAGCTGGGTCACATCCCCACTTTCTTTTTATCTTTAACATAGTCTGTGGGATATGTGGCCCAAGGAGCCCAAGGAGGCTTGAGGGAGGACTCCCCCTCCCATAAATCAATAAAATATGCCTCAGGGATGGGATTCCCGGAACACAAGGAGGCTTGGGGAGGGGAGCTGCATGCACCCTTCCCCAATAATGTTTTAAGAAAAGGGTGTTTCAGGTGCGCACCAGGATATCAAAGTGAATAACAAATTGGCAGCAGGAGCCACTCATTTATTATTCACTGCTCCAGCATGGAGTACCGCGTAATGCCTCCAAGGACTCTTTTGTTTATTCCTTTTTTAAGGTTGGTGGTGCTCCTAGAATATAGATGGGCACTACCAAGCATTTTTGTAATGGCATTGGTGAGTGCAGGCAGTGAAGCAGCCCCTCTCCCAGCAACATTGAAAATAAACTGTAAGTCTCCTGGAACATTAAAAACATGACCTCAGGAGAGCTTACAATATGTTATTTAAATCATTCTGAGCTGTAGTTCTATGCTCTTCAGCTGGAGGACAAGGCCCTCTTGTGGTTGTTTCTATTATTGCAAGCAGCGGCATGTTGATTTTTTTCTTTTTCAATAAAACGTTATTCAACGGGTTCTTTTACAACAAACACCTTTATTAAGCATTGCATTGTGTGAATTAGTGAACTGTAAATGTGATTGTAGTTTATTGATGTATTTTGACAAATATGATAGATTTGCTTTATATATGTTGATAAAGCCAATAGGCCCACTTTTTATATTTTGTTGCTGTCACCCTTTGAATAAGTAATTTGCTCTCTGACATAAAATTATGTCTTTTACAATGTAATCTAGGCAGTTTGTCAGCCAAAACATGTCAGGGTGCTTGTGCAGTAAAACCTTTTGTTCATCACAATTTTGCCCTGAGCGAGTGTCCTACTGCATGGATTCTAGTGGATTTTATAATTGGTGTGGTCCGCCTTTATAACACTTCTATTCATCGAAAAAAACAAAGTTTAAAGTAATGTTATAGTGAGGCGTGAGAAAAAGATCTGAGTTTGTTTTAAAAAAAAAACTTAGAAATGTATTGAAAAAAACAAATGTTTCAGTAATGTTATGGTTAGGTGAATATGCCAGAGGCAACATTGTTTTAAACTAAAAAAACACATTAAATTCACCAGTTATAGTTATAGCAGAGCTAACTATAACTTGTGCCTCAGGCCAGCACCGCTTATAAACTCACATTTTACATCACTCATGGCATGTTCCAAGACATAATTTATGACATCGCTGATGACAACTAAAATTACATCTTTGATGACATCACTGATATGTCAATGACATATTCACCTAACTAAAATATGACAGTCAGTTCAGCTGCTATCTTGAAAGTTTCAGGAAGATTTGTCAAGCATGGCTGAGAAAAAGGGTGGGGGTCCCAAAATAAATTTTCCCCATGCAATTTTCCAAAGGGATTTTAAACATGACTACAGCCCGAACAGCTGTTGGTCCAGAATGCGTGCGTTTTATGATTTGCTATGAATCTGTTCAGTAGTTTTAGAAACATTAAAGGAAAAAGAAATATAGATATATAGGAGCACAGATCTTAAGCAGATCTAACAGTCCCCGTGTTGATATCTGATTGGCTGCCAATGCTTCAACCAGGAAGTGTTGGCAGCCATTTTGGGAGTTAGCTTCATTAAAAATGTTAAAAACAAAGAAAAGGGGGAAGGGTAGGAATCCCCTCACCACCTAGCCTTGGTGCTGGGTTCCCCCTGTAATCCCACCAATGCAAAAAAGCTTTTTTTAAACATTTTTCAGTAACATTTCCAGAGGATCCGTGAATTCACTGAAAATATATTTTTTAAACCAAGCACTCTCACCCACGCTTGTTCAGAATATAGCCCTCGGGTGCCAGGTCCAGGGTACATGATGCAATATAAAATATAGTAGGGGGTGCACAGGGTCCCCTCCTAAGGATTTATAACCATATTAGAGAGGGGCCACATGGACCACTTCCATGGGCTCAAGTGAACCCCGGGGAGGAGGGGTGGATGGAGTGCACGGAGTCATGCTATGTGTAACTCTGCAAAGTTGGGCATTGTGCCCATTCACAATGTGTTTGACATCAAACACGACATTCGTAATTGTGTTGAAAATCGTGTGCGAACTGCACCACGTGACTCGCAAGGGCGTACCCATCTTGTTTTTCACTCTGTTTATTGTTCTGGGCCTGTTTTTTGCATCCTTTTTTTATCTTTGTAATCTTCAATCCTCCTAATTAATTAATCTCTTATTTATTTCATTAGCCTCTTTAATACTGAATCTATATATATTTTTTTTTTTTCCTGTTTTTAGTGAATTTTTGTATTTTTGTTTATTTTTCCTATTTCTTCTTTCGTCCATTCTCTTTTTCTTCTCTTCTTCACCCTACCCCCAGCCAGCACCATGGCAGAACAAGGTAGCTGCAGTCGCCTACCTTGTGAACGGTGGTGCCGCCAAGGGGTGCAGCCTCACCCCATCTTCAGCGAGGAGGAAATGGCAGCGCTTTTGTGCAGCACCACCTCTCCTTCATGCTAACAGCAGGCAACAGGCCTAGTTCTGGTTACACCTTTCGGGAGGGTTAACTGCTAAGGAGAAGGATGCTCCCGCTGGTTCGTTGGCATACTGGGAGCAGTGCACCCAGCAGCAGTTGATGTACTGTTGGTCAGACATCGTCGACCAGGAACCAGACCTGCTTGACCTGCTGGATGTCGAGGTGTCAGGGCTTGGTGAGTAATATTTATTTATTTATTGTTGTGTGTTGTTGTTCTGCAACGCAAGTCGCTGTGTTGAATCACCCTGCTCGAAGGAGGCGGGCCATGGATGCTACGGTGAAAAACTCCTCTTGCAAATGTTTTTTTTGCTGGAAGGTGTCCACTCATGAACAAAAACAGTGCTTCTTCTCAATGCAGGCACCCTTGCAGCATGATGCAGGGTGCCTGCATTGGCTCATTGCGGCCCATTATGTGCCAACGCAGGGGAAAAGGAGGATAGAAATGCACCATATCAATTGTAGATTCAGCGCATTCCTGCCCTCTCCTTTTTATGCAGGGAAGTGCTGCAAGAAAGCTTGGAGCGCTGCCTTGTGTCAAAAGTTTGTAAAAAACATGGCTTGTAGTTTAGGAAATTTGGAGTAAGGCTTAGGTGTAGGAATTTCGAAAGTAAAAGTAATAGGTCAACTCGAGTTGAGTCCATCATACTAGGCAATCTGATATAGAAAAGTACTTTACTATATGTGCCTCTGCTTGTCAAAAAATATTTTTGGGGAACTGTACCACTAATCTTAAGTTTTTGTCTTCTTTATTTCTTACCTCAGCACCCAAGTGTAAGAAAAGGGTAACATCGCTTATGGTTCCGGGAGGAAAGGGGGGCAGTACTTTTAGTGCCACCACCGTTACAGATGCTGGCGGATCTGCTGGCCCCATAAGGGCTTCCTGTTGTATTATTTTTATTTCCCCACTTTTTGTTTTATTTCTCACCTCTTCTCATATCAAATATTTTTTTTTTAGTTTTACTGTGCCTGTCTACTTTTAAGTGCTTATTTTCGTTCTATGTAAGCTGTGTTAAATTCTTTTTATCCCAACATTTATCTATTTACTTACATGTTTCTTCTGTACCTGACTTCCTCCTGTCTGTATTAGCTTTCTTCTGCTTTGTTACTATTTACTAATCTTAGCTTTCCCTTCTTTCCTTATATATCTTGAGGGCTGATACTTGATACTAAGAGGGCAGATTTTCAGGACAGGTACCCTACCAACAAGATGTCATGCCCAAGTCAGCTTTTCTACACATGTTTGTGAAGGTTTTCTTTGCCTTGCTCATGTCCATTCCATTTGCCAACCAAGACCTCATCAAAGGTTCTCCTGGACTGATCAACATATTCCACCCCTTTATTGCACTTCAGTGACTTAGCTGTGTTCTGCCCCTCCATTATGAAACGTTTGTGGTTGATTTGTCTACCTTGCTTTTCTGACAACCAACAAAATTCCAATAGTGAATAATAGAAGATAGAAATGTAATGTTCTATTGTGGTTGTATTTATTTTGTTGGAACACAATTATGTAATGTTTTTTCCAGCCACACCGACCACCAGTGCCGGGGCTAGCGGCAGCACTAGCATGCTGGGCACAGCAGCCATCACAGTGGGAGAACCGGCAGCATCTGGGACTGGTGCTCGTAAGTCATAAAGCTCTTGCTTATTGACAATTGCTAATATACTCACTGCAAGGGCATTGCTAGTGAAGCATCTGGTTGAGCAGCTGCAGTGAGGATTGTGTTCTTAATCTTAATGGCCTCTTCTCTCTGGAGATCAGCAGACAAGAGCTCGTCATAATGACTGAATGGAGGCTAAAAATGATGGTTTGATGGAAAAACAATGTATGGACGACTAAAAGAAAGAATGGGCAAATTGGCATATGATTGAAAGGATGTATGGGTGAAGGAAAAGAAAGATGCGTAGGTGAATGATAGAAGATGCATGATTGGGTGAAGATAGATGAAAGGAATGAAAAGGGTAAAAGGATGCCTCAGTGAGTAAAGGAAGGGTGACTGAGTATGCTCGGGTAAGGAATGGGTGGATGGTAATGAATGATACAGGGGGTAAATGCCAGACGGATAGGTGAAAGAAGGGTGCCTAAAAGGGTATATACTAGATAGGTGATTCTATGGTTGGACGGGTGGATAAATATGGATGGCTGGATTGGAATAGTGACAGACTGGATGAGAGAGTGTAAGCTTAAATCAAATGGTGGGTATTAAAGGGCGAATAGAATAGATGTATGAAAAGATGAATGTATAATTGCTTGGATCAAGAAGAAATAAGGAGGCTGTTGTGGAGAGAGCTGTGTCTGCTATTCACCTAATTTGCTCAGTTGGTTTGCATGGTTATCAAAGCTTTGGTTCAAAATGGGGGCACTTAAAGTTTTTGTCTTCTCCCTTAATTCCCTGTAGTTGAAGCAAGGCAGATATGTATCCTCCCTCCAATCATGGTCATACCTCTCTCCCCATTAGTCACCAATGCTACTATGACGTAACTGCAGTGTGGCACTGTACAATAGTATTTTCTGTGCAATGTTTGTATCTGCTTCAGTTAATGCAGCATTTACAAAGTTGTCTATGCAGTCAAACTTAAAAAGGTGTTTCCCTTCCATCCCAGTGCCCATTCTGGCACCTCCTAGTACTTCAGTCCTTTATTTTTTCCAAAGTTCTGTCCCAGCCACACAAAAGATTGTTAAAATCCCTTTTGGCATGCACCACACTTATGTATAAGTTAATATTTCATGTCTTTCTTTATGGATTTATGCCAGTTCAAATGTTACTCTTTTGGCATTCGGACGTCAACTCAACTACAGTGGGGCATGTGTGGGTGAAAAAAGGCCCTGTGACTCGTCGTAAATAATAAGCCACATCAAATTCCACTGGCCCTAAGAGACCAGCAATTTATTGCTACTGTGCCACAGTACTTTTCAAAAAATTGTTTGAACAGAGCACGGTTTATAATTTGCCATTTTCCTTTTTCTCTCCTGCTATAGCTACTCCTGATGGACATCATCCAACTCACTAGGAGATAGAAGCCCGGCTTGAGCAGCAGAAGCTGGAGGGCATCAGAAATGAATATTGGTGGCTGGTAGCCCTTCAGGAGGAGAAGGAGGCAGCACTCATGGCTACCGGCCCTAGCTCCTCCAGCCAGCCACCAGTACATCCTGCCTCCCAATGGTGCTGGCAACACCATTGAAGCCTGCAGCCATCAACCCGTCCCAGTCCCACCACTGCTGCCCCCGATCCTCATTCCAAGCCCAGGATCACACATTTCAACGCCGCTTCGTGCAACACCTTGCGCGACTGGACAACCGGGTGGCACGCATTGAGGTGGCCCTCAATGATATCCAGATCCTACTTTGAACTTGGAAGTGCCCTCTTTGGACCATTTTTTAATTTTTTGTTTTGGTGGGAGGGACAGTAGTGGTTGGAGAGGGTGGGGAGGGAGCAGTGCTTAATTTGTAAATAAAAAGGTGCCGGTGCCCAAAGCCCTCCTCTTAAACATGCGGCTGCTGCAATTAAATGTGGGAACACGGAATACTGAGGCAGCATAATCCTGAAGCCATCTCGGGCCTCTTCAATCCATATAAAGCCACTCCCTGCCCCTTCAGCTCACTCTAGCAGCTTTCTACTTTCTACCTTTGTGACGCTTTTTCATTTTTCCCTTTCTCCGTCTTTCCCATATGTGTCTTTTGCTCCTAGCAAATGTTTGAGGCAGAAGAATACGCCCCAGCCCTCAAAAAGAAGTGCCGGTGCTCAGCACCGGAAGCAATAAGCACAAATTAAGCACTGGGAGGGAGTTGGGACGGGGTTTGATTGACTTCGAGTTGGACTTTTTGTTGGACTTTGGGAATGGGGATTTTTGTTAGGGGAGAGGGTGGGCCTGTTGTGGGTGGAAAGAGTGGGTATTGTATTTTGTAGAATAAGAAAGGGGATAATTTATTTTATTTTATTTATGCCTCAGTCAAAAGTTTATTTTGGTGTTTTAATTTGCACTGCTGTCTTTTAGTGTAGTCTGTTTTTAAATCTGCTTAACAAATTGTATATCATTTACTTATAAGGTTATCCTTGCTCTATTGCCCTCTGTAACTGAACTATATTGATCACAAGTGGATGATTGCCATTGCCTATTTTGCCTATAAAACCAAGATACACATAGACAAGTAAGACAGCACCTTCTTTTTTAGGAGTTCTAATTGATAAACAAGTTAACTACTCCAATCCATAGTTCTTTTCTTACCTGAATAGATGAAGCCAGGGTGTCATCTTCTTCTTACTGCAGGGCTTTTTCCAAGATGGCATTGTAACTCTTAAGGAGGTGGTAGGTGGTAGTAGTAGCAGGCTAGCGTATTAACAAGGAAGACAGAACTTCACAGAAGTTGTCACTCCAACTACAGGATTGATCAAAGGGTTATGCATCACTGTCATCTCGATTGAAAGAAAAGTAAAACCGAGAGTTAGTGGGTCATCATATCATAGCGTTAGGAAGACCGAGACCAGGCTACCACAATGACAGTATTTGACACACAGCAAAGAAGACTTGATATGATAATAAAATCTAGCAATATCAATTCCTTCTGAGCAATGGCGGGGAGCTATAAAAACTAAACTTAGGAAATTAAATAATGGAGTCAGGAGAAGTGGGCTGAGGCTTGAGTGGTTGTACTAGGTTAAGCATTTACGGAACACACACACAAGACATGAATGATAATTTGATCGGGCCGGTGTGGAATATTGCTCAGGAAGAAGAAGCAGAAGGTCATGCATTGAGTTGGTGTCGCTTTCATCACATCTGCCCCAGCAAATCACAGCCGAGGGAAAGAGTGTTAGGGGCTCAATGAATGGATGGGAAAGGGGATTTGGGGAAAAGTGTGATAAAGACAAACGCTACACAAAAGAAACCACAGCAATATCATTAGGGCGCTGAGAAGCACACCATCATCAATCTGTTGTGGAAGGAAAGTAGAAACAAAGGGATAAGTATGCCACAGTTGAGTTACATGCATGCAAACAGTCCTTCTGCCCCATAGAGGCCCCAGACAGTATATCCTAAATGTTAAGTCTTCTATTTTTGAAAAATAGAAGTTATGGAAGATTGCAGATAACCCACACAGTTCTAAACATTAGGATTGTTATAAGGAAAATGATACTGTATTGCCAAATTGGACGAGACATCTCTCCATTCTTTGTGGAATGTCGGTCACTTTTGTTTGCCTGTCTGAAGTCTGGACCTGTCCGGTAGGTAAGCTAGAGTCTTGAGCTTTCCCCAAGTTTTGTTCATGCAGGGGAGGACTAGGAGAAGGCCTGAGTATTGAGAACAAACAGTAGCTGTATTACAGAATAAAGGAGAAGGACAAAAGGAAGTGTACCAAGAAGCCTGAGACACAGCAATGTAGCAAACACATACTCAGCAGCATTTCCTTCCTTCCATCCTCCTCCTCCAGATTCTGAGTAACTCCACCCCAGTCCCAGACCGAGCAAGGTAAACCTATGAAGTGCACTGCAGTTGAAATGAAGATTAGAACAAATAGAGGAACATAACTAGAGTATTTTATGTAGATTTGTGTTTGATAACTAAAGTGGCTGGTCTGTTCTGAGGAACCAGAAAAAAGGAGTGGACTCTTCAGGTAAATTTCACTAAGTTTGAAAAGTCAATCATTTTCAGGAAAAAATGATCACCCCTTAGACCCCAGACATTTCAAATCGTCGGAAACAAGTTTACAAATTTCTTGAACTCCCCCCCTCACTGTCCGCCACCACATACACCAGTCATCACTCACAAATTCATAAACATCCAATATATCACCACTCATTGGTGCAAAAAGAGTTACTTTAGTACTAGTAGTAGTTACCTCTTCCAATCCAAGTACAATGATTAAACAAAATATCTCCTTCTTGATTGTATCAACTCTACCCATTGGAATTTTACATTGATACTGACTGTCTTTTGTTTTAATCAATGATCTTCTAGGGCAGCCCTGCAAGGTGATGTAAACAAAATAGGATAGGCAATGGCATGTGAGAGAGGCAGACATCATCTCTAATGTACTGAAGGGTATGTGGGGCTTCTTCAGTGTACACTTGTCGAACTCCAATCTGGGTTTATATGTGACAATAACATAGTAGGACAGCATAAATCAGACACAAACATAATGTTCCACTTTTTATGCAAAGAAAGAAAGACAAAAAGAAGTTCAGTGAGAAATAATTAAAAAGTTCTATGGTGGCACTGGCATATTCAGTCCAGTAAGTAGAGTTTGTCCTCCAACTCTGGGGGTTTACCCAGACATTGGTCAGCTAACACACTTGATTCTGACCAATCATCCTCTTCCTCCTCTTGTGGTGTTTTAGGAACGGTGTAATCAAGTGGTATACAATACTGTTTCATTTTAATCATGGTTAATCTCTCTATGTTTTGAGGAGAGAGATTGGTCCTTCTCACTATTACAACTGCACCAGCTGCACTGCAAACATGTTCAGAAAACACCTTGGCTACAGGACAAGCCAGATATATATTGCCAGCTTGCTGAGCTCTGGCCTTTGGCGCATCTTCCCATACCAGTACACCAATGGGTTTTGATCCACATACACCTCTTCTAGGTCATCCAAATTCTCCTGGAACATCCTCTGAATGAGCACTGGTGCTGCCACCTTCTAGACTGCTTTTCCCTTCGCCTCTGCACTGGACTTAACACCTGTCACTTGAAACCAAGCCAATGCAGAGGTTGGGTCTGATTCTTCTGTTGCTGTTGTGACCGGTTTTCTTGTTGGTGGGGTTGGCGGATGTGAGACATGATTGCCCTCTCTGGAAGTTGAAGGAGGCACTCCCGAACTTCGTAGTGGGACTCTAAGTTCCAGCCGTTCTCTTCCAGTTCTCCTGCTTGCTCAACAATCCACCTCTTGTATTGTGAAACTTCTCCTTCAGAAAAAGGAATGATAGCGGAAATAATTTTTTTGTAGCATGCATCAATGAAGCTGCCACAAATGTACTCTTTGGACAAGATTCTGTCATTTGCGGCCTTGCACTACAAGTCAAGCGATAGCTAAGGCAATTAACCAAGGCATACGCTTCTGGGTTTTTATTCACACCCCTGAATGCAAATCTTTCGGACACCTTCTTTCGCTGCTCTTGTAGCAGATGTAATAATGGGACAGCTTAGCCCATTGTATTGTCCTCCTTGCTAACTTGCCGGGTGAAAACCTCAAAAGGGAGCAGCATGTGTGTGAGGCATTTGACTAGGCCCTATTTGTCTGCAGCCATGGTCATAGCTTTCCCAATTGCATCAGCTCCTCTTTGAATGACATAGTCATTAATCTGTTTGTATTGCTCAAACAGACGTTGCAACATATAGTAGGTTGAGTTCCAATGTATTGGTACCGCCTGTATCAGGGCTATAACTGGTACACTGTTATCATGCTGAATAATCCTCAACTGTTTCCGAGCTTTAAAAGAATGGCTGAAATGAGTGCAGATGCGTCTGCAGGTGGTCAGTATGTTGCTGACTATGTCTTCCTTTTTAAGAAAGTCTTGCACAACCAAGTTGATGCAGTGCACCAAACACAGGACACCGAAACTGCCACCATCTGACATGGCCTTGACTATGTTACTGCCATTGTACGTGACAACAAATCAAACTCAAAGACCTCTGGGTTGCAGTCATTCAGACACTTGCTATAAAATTCCTCCAAGATGTTAGCAGCTGTCTGTGACTTCTCAATGGCAAACATGGCTACTGTTGCATGCTCCCTAACACTGTTAACAGTTTCTTCAGGGCCAAGACCTGTAGATAGCTTTTGCTTTACCCTCGGAAAAGAGATCCAGTGTGCAGTGATGCACATGTAATCAGTAGCCTGACAACTGGTTGACATGTCTGTTGTCAGGTGGATAGTGTGGACAACACTTTGCTGCAAAGCATGTCCAACCAATTGCAGCACATTGTGATGGAGCACTGGAACAGCAACTCTGGCAAAATAGGTCCGGCTTGGAACCTTCCATTTTGGGCAGAGGGCTACCACAAACTCTAAGAATCCCACTTCTTCCACAAAAGAAGAAAGGAGGAGGTCCAGCGCTAACATTTTTGCCAGCTTCCCATTCTACAAAGGTGCTATTGGGTCCCATTCTACAAATGTGCTATTGGGTGCACAGGGCCCTTCCTGCTTGAACATGCCTGTAATTGTAGCCTGGATTTTCTTCTTTTGTGGGGTCACTGATGCAGGCGACTTTTCAGATGTAGGTTGTGGTAGACTCAATGCACGTTGTGGTGCAGTCACCATATGCTGTGGTGTCTCCATCTGACTCTGAGTCTTCCTGTGTCATTGTGAGATCGCTGAGGTGGGTGATTCTGGTGCACTGCTGGGGACAGGGCTGCTTTGCATGAGGATGATGTCACCCTCTTCTTCCTCACCTTCCAAGGTGATTTGAACAGTTGTCTCTGATGTTTCCTGGCTCTCCTCACCTTCACCACCATGACCAAGTTGAGCCATTTGTTTAAGGTGCTGCTCCCACTGGATTGCGTGATGTTTTTTCATATTTGTCATCTGGCCTCTAGTACGATAATGTGAACCAGGCTTACCTCGTCGAACACTTGTGTGGCAAATGGAGCTTATGACAATGTTCCCCTCCTGTTTGCTAATCGTAAACAAATCCCAAACTGGGGAGGAGTACTTTCCTATTGGGCCATTGCCAATGCCTGGAGAAGAACTGGATGTATGTGGTCGTGGGTGTTTCAATTGCCTCTCTGCAGTGCATACTTCTACTCTACTGAGGTGCGGGTTGGGACAGGTCTCTGTTGGTGCCTTAAAATATGAGAGCTGGCGGTGCTGCCTGTGCCACATCCCTCAGAACAGGTTGGATAGCAATGTCAGACTCCTATGTGCAAGCTTCCACAATGACTCAGTATTCGTCATCATCCTCATCATCCCTTTCCATGAATCTAAGGCTTTCTGGAACTTTTCTTTTCCTTTGCCTCTCCTGGTGCCTGCGGGGGTCCACTCCATGTCCCTATCATCTTCATCAGAAATGGTGCTTGGAGAAGATGGTGGAGTAGTACCCTTCCTTTTTCTTGCTGGTGATCTCAGAGCCCTTTATTCTAAAAGAGCAGGTTCTTCCTCAACAGAAAGCTCAACCTCCTATTCTGTTCCAACTTCAGGAAGATCTGGCTATGGCTGCTGTCCATTTTGCTCTTTTTCCTGAAACGCTTGGGTACTACTTTGTGAAAGTGACAAGTCCAATTCAACATCACTACTCATCGGCATCGCCATGATTGCACATGGTCTTGGGCTTGGGTTGGGGTGGTGCTGTTGATGCGTGAGTGTTCCCAGGTTCCTCCCCCTAGGCCTGTGTGGCAGGCACACGGCTCCAGAAAAAGGTTGCAGTTGGCACACCACTAGTGAAAAGCAGCTTCTTCTCACTGGCCACTTTCTTGAGAGCAACTTTCTTTTGGTTCTACTTTAAGCTGTAGATTGGCAGTAGCACTAAGATGCACAAGCGAAAGAGTTTGGTCCCTGTGGAACGAAGTAACTGTGAGACCTTCTCTTTGGTAGTACTGTGGGTGATTTGGGGGTCTCTTCTCTTGTACACCTAAAAACAACCAAGCAAAAAAAACATGTAGTTAGTGAAATGTGGCATTGTTACAGCAGGTTGAAAATAGTACAGAGGAATGTGATCTTAGTACAGTTGGTTACTTATGTAATATACCTACTTAACCAAACATTGTAAAGGCAAACCAAACCACACCACCACACCATAAAAAATAAATTTCAAATCAGACACCACAAAGGCATGCTTTATCTTCATCTGTTTTAAAGTAGACACCTGGGGGTAGTCAGAGAGAAGTGCAGGGGTAAATGGAATAATCCTTTAAATAACCTATGGTGGCAAGGTGGTCCAGGGGAAATGGAATAATCATTAAAGTAAATATGCTGTTGATTTGTCTGCCGTGCTCCACACGAGGGTGTCCTGGAGGAAATGGAATTACACGTAAGAATTTAATGCTGTAGTGCAGCTGTGTGTCTTTTGGTGGATGGATGCACGGAGGAATAGAATGGATGAGATGGATGAATTCTGGCAAAATGCAGAATTAAAACAAAATTAAAATAAAAATGAAAACATTTTTTAGAAAAATAATACAAAAATTAAAATTAAAATAAGAATACATAAAAAATTTAAATTAAACATTTTTAAAGTAAAAAAATTAAAAGATTAAAAAAATAAAACTAAAACATAAGAAATAAAAATAAAAAGATTGTAGTAATCCTGAAATCGCGACCTCCCCCGGTGTGCTGCTCTGCCTGTCGTCCCATCTCACTCCTCAATGCTGAAATCAAAATCTTTTCTAACATACTAACCAACCGGCTGGGCTGTGTGCTCCAATCCCTAATTCATCTAGATCAATGTAGCTTCATGCCTGCCAGAAGCACACAACACTGTCTTTGGCGACTTCATACGGCCTTGGCCTACTGTCATCTATTGTACCCACAATTGGCGCTGCTTCTCATTGACTTCGAGAAGGCATTTGATACAGTTGATTGGTCATATCTCTTCCAGGTGGTGACAAAAGCAGGGATTGGTCCTGGATATTGGAGACTGGTGCAGCTCCTGTATTCCAAACCATCAGTCCGGGTTTAGGTGAATGGAGTTGTCTCCGACTCCTTCGTTATCTGTCACTGGACCCGTCAGGGTTGTCCTTTGTCCCTGCTCCTTTTTGCACTAGTGATTGAACCCCTGGCAAGGTTGATAAGAGATGACCCGCTGAGTCACAGCTGTGCCTGGCCCACAGGGCAGGAAGACCATCTCGCCTTGTATGCAGATGATGTGCTTCTCAATCTGGCCTATCCTGCCGGCTGTGGGCCCGGTGTCTGCAGATCATGAGCTTCTTTTTGGAGGCCTCAGGATTGACTCTTAATCCTGGCAAACCAGCACTGGTCCCGTTGCACCCCGCAAGAGATTGCTTTGACAGGTAAGACAATATTACAATCCATCGACGTTGCTTCCACTACTTGGACATTACTGTTGCCCTGCTGCCTGAATGGTCCCTCAACATTATGCCACTTACTCAGAAGATCAGGAAAGACCTCAATAGATGGCGAACACTGGCCCTTAATGTCTTGGGCAGAATTGCCATTTATAATATGATGATACTGGCCGACTCCTCTTCCTTTAGAACTTCCCCCACCAGCTCTCCAAGCATTGGTTTGACGAGATGGACTTGGTGGCAACACAATTCTTGTGGTATAACTCATGCCCCGGCTAGCATTTCACAGCTGCCAGTGTGACATTTACGAGTGTGGGCTCGGGATGTCGAATATTTTTATCTCACCACGTAGTTGCTAATGATTAACAACAGGTTGGGAGGGGGATGGTCAGACCCGGCTTATCAACTTGAGCTCCTGACCTTGGGATTCTCTCGGCTCCTGGCACTACTATATGGAGCTCCCCTCCCTAGGGTTATTCCCGAAGTGACACGGCTGGTGTTGGTCAGATGAAGGGCGGCACTGCACACCATGGGCTGGTGGGCAAGGCTCACCCAGCAGACTCCCCTATGGCAAAGAACGTGGCTCTGGGAGGTCTCTGCTCAGGAGGGCTTTAACAAATGGGACAGCATTGGCATTACACTCCTGAGTGACGTCTGGTGCAGCTCTCATATGTTGTCATTTCAAGAACTACAACAACAATACTCCCACTCAGTTTCACAAATATGTGCAGCTGCGGCCACGCATTGAGGGTCCACATCCAGACTGATACAGTCCTCCCCGAGTTTTGCCTGGTGAAGGCAAAGGTCCTGCTGGGAAGCCTGGGCAAGGGCGGGGTGTCCCAAATCTACAGCACTCTGATCATCAACACGAAAGAACCGCTTGTGAGCCTCAGGAAGCAGTGGGAGGGCTGGCTGGGTCAGCTGGAGGAAGAGGATTGATGAGATGCATTTATGGCCCCATGGGTCCTGACCATATCCTCCCATCTCCAGTTAGTTCAATCATATTATTTGCATGGAGCATACCTTACCCCTGATATGATCCATAGAGGTAGTCTTCAAGCACACTCCGACTGCCCGCGCTGCTCGTAGACCAACACTGATTTTTTTCCACATGGTTTCGTCCTGCTCACACATACACAACAGTACTGGTAGGCGGTACTCGCGGAGCTCTCGGCCAGGCTGAGTGTGGAAGTGGAGGTGGCTCCTCTGCTGGTCCTACTGGGTGTCCTCGAGGGAGTGGGAAGCAACAGGGCTGACCACACCTTCTTGTGGACCGCATTACTGGTGGCGAAGTGAGATATAGCGACCAGCTGGAGATCGGCAGAAGCCCCCACATTGACCCAGTCGGGTGGATTGGTGGATTGGTGCGCCCACCAAGAGGGGCCCGTATATGAGGCACAAAGTTGCCCAGCTAAGTATAATAAAGTGTGGGGTAAATAGAAAGGGACTGTGATGCAGAGCATGGAGTAGACTTCTGGACTTGGGATTGGAAGTGTAATATTGAACTCCCTTGGAGTGTGCAATGTACTTGGGGAGTAAATCTACTGAGTCTATGTCTTTAAGAATGTGTTGTATTCATGGTATCAGTGTGACCTGTTATAATGTTGTTGAAGCAATGAAATCAATAAAGGTGTATATAAAAAAGAAATTAAAAAAATTGAATTGAAAATCAGAATAAAAAAAATTAAAAAGTTAAAAAAATATTAAAACATAAAAAATAAAACATAAAAAATAGAATAAAAAGAAATTTAAAAAATAGAATTAAAAATCAAAATAAAAAGTAAAAAAAATTGAAAAATAAAACTAAAACATAAAAATTAAAATAAAAAAGAAATTAAAACAAATGAAATAATAAATGCCATTGAAAAGTTAAAGTAATTATAAATATGTAAAAATTAAATTAGAAAAAATACAAATAGAAACCTAAAAAACAAATGATCACTAAACATTGACTGTATGTAAGCCTATGTCAAAGACACACTGGCTGCACAATGTACGTACAAAATGAGTGCCAGCCAGTCAAATGGTCAAACAACAAGGAGCAAGGAGGAGTGGCAAGGGACACTGGCTGGATGGACAAAATGGCTGCCAGCCAGCCACATGGTCAAACAACAAGGAGCAAGGAGGCAGGGCAAACAACGAAAATATGCAAGCCTATGGAAAAGGGACACTGGCTGTATGCATAGAATGGCTGTCAGCCACTTGATCAAACAAGAAGAAGCAAGGAGTTTTATATAGTGCACACTTGACCCAAAGGCATTGGAGTGCCTTACATGAGCATCAGTTACATTACACAAGGACACATTTATTTTGGTTTTAGGCTTGGGGAGATTAAGGGATTTTCCCAGAATCACAGGATGTTGAGCTGACGCCGAGACCAAAGATCTGGTCGACCTCCATGGGACGAGTTATGGTGTCTCACCTGAGTGTGTGTTGTTTCTGAACCTGAGGCGAAAAGAAGACCTCCATGTGCGCTCCAGCAGTTTTGGTAGCAGAGTTAATGTTTTGCCTCATGAGGAGGGGAGTCAAATTTTGCCCACATTCGGAGCTGTTCTTGGTAAAGTGAAGAGGTAAAGGAAATTCCAACGTTGTGTTACAATTATACAGTACGTGTTCTTAGTAGGGTTTGCGCTTTCAATGCTTTTGGCTAAATTGCCGTGAAGTGTAATGTGTGAGATGTTTGGGGAGTCATCATACTCAAAGTGAATGTTGTGCTTTGTGCTCAAAATTACCCATGTGGTTGTTGTTGTTAACTGGCCCTGAATGGCCTAAGACTCCTGAGTACCGCACAAGTGTATGGAGACACTTGGTTAATTTACTGTCTGCAGGGGGGTGTTGGTCGATTGAGCGCTATTGACAATACAAGTAGATTTCTTGAGTGTGTGTGAGTTGGTGGTTGGTATTAGGTGAACCCTGAGCTCCCAGGGAGAATCCGTATCAACAGGAGTGAGATTTGCAGGTCTGATCTTACTTGCGTATGTGCGAAAGCCACAGTTGGGGTGTAGCCGAAAAGCTTTCAAAGCGTTTAAGTCCTACCCGGAGTGAGCAGACAGGTTTGCTTTTTGTGCTCTCAATATTTGCAATCAGGGTGTATGCGTGAGTGGTGTATGAGATGGCTCTGAAGTGAGTTGCAGCTGA
Organism: Pleurodeles waltl; assembly: GCF_031143425.1. NCBI lineage: Eukaryota > Metazoa > Chordata > Amphibia > Caudata > Salamandridae > Pleurodeles > Pleurodeles waltl. Next base: position 1,019,298,069 of record NC_090442.1, read on the forward strand.
AGAGTGAGGTGAGTGTGACATCATTTGATTTGTATTGGGATTGGTTGGTTAGTGGGAAGAGCCACACACGGATTGATAGAGAAGACTGAGCTGCTGTAGTTTGAGGACAACTTGCAGAAAGGATTGTGGGATTGAAAGTACTTTCTAGTTTTGTAGAATTTGTGTTTGTGAATTGAATTTGTGCAAAAATGAAGTTTTTCAAAGCTTTAAGAAGTGTGGGTTGAAAAGAGATATTTTTATTCAAGTTAGAGAGAGTGAACCTACCCCGCCTGTGAGTACACCAGCATTTGAGGTGACGGGAGGAAAAAGGAGTTTCAGCATGTCTTTAGGTAAAACAGTGGTGCAAAAGAAGGAGGGTAACGTAGCTTTTCATAGTTACTGAACTATCCATTTAAGGGTATTAGATAATCTGAGGAGGGTGTTATATGAATCAAAAACCCTTCCTAGACCTGCACAATGTGAAGCACTTACTACTTGGGAATTAGTTGTGAGACAAAAAGTGGCTCAGAAATTTGAGAGGAGAACGAGGAAAGCATAAAAGACATTGGCAGAAGGGAGATGTGATGAAAAACAGAAAATTTGGAGAGCAGATATATTACATGAAGTGACATTATTCTCGGCAGTAATAGAAGAAGGTGATGGAAGTGTTAGATCTAAAGCGAAAAGGAAGCCCCTAGAAGACTTAGAGCAGGAGCTAGATGAGCGTAAAAAGACAATAGCTACTGAAAGTGATTCAGATGATGAATTTATAACCCAGCCTTTACAGAATCGTCCCCCACCACACAATGCAGATGAATCAGTAAATCAGAATCAAACAGCACCTAATATGCCTATTGCTACTGTAGCACAGGAGCCAGTGGCTTATCAGACAGTTCCAGTTGTTAATACAGCCCAGAATGTCACAGTTCCAGTAATGCCACAGCCAATTCAGAATTCGAGAATGAGTCACATAGAGTCTACACCTAATGTGATGACACCTACACAGATTATGAATCAGAGACAGACAATGCCTATGTATTCCCCAGTAGCGACACCACAGAATGTTGCCCCAAATCAGTCAAAACAGACTTTTGGTACAGTATTAATTGGGCAAGGTACAGGACTAATGTTCCCACCAAGTCAAACAAATTTGTCAGGACCAGATGCATTGACAGTTCCTCTGACAATAGGTCCAGTCATCCAGCTGTATGCCCAGGGTGATAATGGGAGTGGCCCACAGACTCCAAATCTGATATCAGCAGTATATTCCTCTTTTGGAACTAATACAGAAATGGAAAGATTGAGCACTACTGTGCCAGCAATGACCCCTATGAGTTCTTCCGGTTTTAACCAGATATGTAATAAAGTAGGTCTGCTGATTGATATAACATGTCCCCCCACGCTCTACAAGTTCATCTGTGTTGGCTCAGGAGCAAGCTATGAGAGCACCATGCAATACTCCACAGCCTATATCTTGAGATAATAATATTAGCTTACAAGCAATATCAGCACAACAATTAACTGAATAGTAAGACAGTTTGGGTGAAGTATCACTTTTGAAAAACACACCAGAAGGAGAGGATACATTAAATATTGCTAGACTAAAATTAGAATTGAATGAAATGATTGAGGGAACACTTGAATTGGACAGATTTGATTCTTACAATGAAAATGAGTTGCGCTTTACGTGCAAGGAAGTGTTGATTGGAGAACTCGTGAGCCACAGAGGGATTCAGTGACAGGTGCACCGTCTGAAGAGTTGATGATAAGATATTATAAGGTGATTGAATTTCTGAAAACTAGAGTATGCCCTAAAGATGTTGACTGGCAGAGAATTGCCCTGTCAGCTCAGGAGTCAAAGGAGTCCGTTCATGATTATTAGGAGAGATTGCTTCAAGCATTCAAACAATACAGTGGCACAGAGATTATTGAACCAAGATATATGATTCATTTTTTGTGTTCAGATTTGTTCAAGTATTGAAGTCTGAAATTAGCTTTATGATTCAGAATAATTTAATTTGTTGGCAGGGTAAACCAAATGATGAAGTACTGCAGTACGCAAAACACTGTAGTGACAAAAGTGAATTTGAAGCAGAAGAGATTAAAGGAGAAAGAGATGGTGATGCAGATTGTCTGCCCAAGCAGCAGGAATGGGGATCGCAAGGGAGGATGAGCACAGGAGGAATGCAGGGAGTACAAGAGCAGGGCAATATGATGTCTCAGTCTTGGGGTAGAAGTCGTGGAGTTTGAGTAGATCAGGACGTCAATGTGGCTGATGTTCAGAACATGAAGAGAATTCTTCCTTGTCATGCATGCAGGAATGTCAGATACTGGAAACGGGAGTGTCCATAGAGTTCAAAGACCCCGAAATCAAAACCTGAATGTTCCTACAGAAGCAGTACAATGCCAGTTCCCCAACAACAAGTACAATTTCCCCAACAGCAAATTCAGGTCCCACAGCAAATGTAGATTCCACAAGCTCCGATGACCACCCAACAGGTAATGGTTCCCCAACAGAACGGAAACCAGAGGACAAATGCAAATGTAAATCAGCTAATCACTTAATACCCACTAATAGATTTCACTGATGATGAAGTGAGTGAAGTGTGTCTGAGTGAAAGTTCAGAAGAAGAAGAATGTGTGTTGGCTTCCTCATTGGAGGCAGATCAGCGTGGTCCCTATGTGAATGCAAATGTTATGGGTCATGATGTTTCATTTGACAGGGGAGCAACCCGTTCCACTGTCAGATCTGCAGAAGTCCCTAGTGTGCCCTTTTCTGGAAGGACAGTTTAGGTAGTAGGAGTGGCAAGCCAGCATTTGGTAAATCCCATTACGGAGTACATCCCGGTCAAGATAAGCATGTGTGAGAATTTACACCAATTTGTAGCCTGTGATTCAATCCCTATGAGTCTGTTAGGAAGAAAACTCCTATAAAAATTAAAATGCTCCATCACTTGTACTCATGAAGGAATAGCAATCCAAAAAATAGTGATGATGAAACCTCCAGCCAAGTTGATGAGATGTATCCTCTCATTTCATTGTTTCCTGCCATGACAGTCAGAGACTTGCTTGATGAATTACAAGACACAGTAATGTTAAGAGTTTGGGGTCTCTCTGGAAAGGATATTAGACTCATATGAGGCGTTGACCCAGTCAAAGTGACTGTAAAGCCAAATGCAGTCTTCTCCAGAACACCACAGTAGAATATGACCCCAGAAGTAATTGATGGAATTACTCCAATAACTGCAGACTTTGTTGATCAGAGAGTTCTAAAAGAAGTGATGAGCATCCCATGTAATTATCCTGTTATGAGACTGTGAAAGCCCAGTGGAAAATACAGCATACTCCTAGATTTGAGAAAGGTGAACGAAGTTGTGGTATCATGTTCTCCCATGGTACCATATCCAGTAGTAATAATATTCCAGATTCCATGTGAAGCAGAATGGTTCTCTGTTATTGATTTGTCCCAAACTTTCTTCTCTGTACCTTTGCACGAGGAAAGCCAGTTTCTATTCTCATTCAAATTTGGCAACCATGTGGCGTTCTACACAGGGATTCTGAGAATCACCGTCCATTTTTAATCAGACCCTGAAAAAGGACATAGAGTCCTTAAATATGCCATTTCAGTCCGCTTTGGTACAATACATTGATGATATAATGGTTGCATCCAATACACGTGAAGCTTGCATGCAAGATACTATAGAATTGTTGAATCATTTGGGCGAAAATGGACGTAAGGTTCCCCCTACTAAATCACAGTATTGCCAGAAGGAAGTAAAGTATTTGGGTTACCAGTTTGAGAAAGGTGGAAGGAAAATCTCACGAGAGAGATTTGCAACTATTATGCAGATGAATCACCCACTTACACTGAGCGATGTTAGAATGCTTTTAGGCATGGTGAGTTACTGTCACCAATGGATCCCACATGTTTCAGTAATCTCCAAACCTCTGCAGAAATTAACACCCATAGACCTTACCGACCCAGTCCAGTTTCATAAAGAATGCATGAACGCTTTCACTGAGTTGAGAGTTTGTGCAGAGCTCCGGCTTTAGGATTGCCTGATTACGCAATAACTTTTCCACTGTTTTCTCATGAACATGATGGTTGTGCTCTTTCTGTTTTGACACAGTTGCATGGAGAAACTAACAGACCCGTGGCATATTTTTCCTCCACATTTGATACTGCCACTGCAGCTTTGCCCAGCTGCTTAAATAATGCGTCTGTCATTGGTGTAAATCTTAGTCAATGTGAAGGCATTGTGATGGGACATCCTTTAACACTCTGGGGGTCATTCTGACCCCGGCGGTCTTAGACCGCCGGGGCCAGGGTCGGCGGGAGCACCGCCGACAGGCCGGCGGTGCCCCGCCGGGCATTCTGACCGCGGCGGTAAAGCCGCGGTCAGACCGGCAACACTGGCGGTCTCCCGCCAGTGTACCGCCGCCCTATTGAATCCTCCAAGGCGGCGCAGCTAGCTGCGCGGCCGAGGGGATTCCGACCCCCCCTACCGCCATCCAGTTCCCGGCAGTCCGCCGGGGCGGTAGGGGGGGTCGCGGGGCCCCTGGGGGCCCCTGCAGTGCCCATGCCGCTGGCATGGGCACTGCAGGGGCCCCCGTAAGAGGGCCCCTACAAGTATTTCACTGTCTGCTTGGCAACAGCACCCGTCGCACCTTCCCACTCCGCCGGCTCGATTACGAGCCGGCATCCTCGTGGGAAGGGAGTTTTTCCCTGGGCTGGCCGGCGGTCTTTTGGCGACCGCCCGCCAGCCCAGGGAAAAACTTAGAATACCCTCCGCGGTCTTTCGACCGCAGAGCGGTATTTCGGAGGGGGAAGTCTGGCGGGCGGCCTCCGCCGCCCGCCAGACTTAGAATGACCCCCTCTATGTCCCACATTCGGTTGAGGTTCTTTTGAACCGAACCAAAACCCAATACCTGACAAATACCTGTATTACCCATTATGAGTTAATAATTATTGGTATTCCCAGTGTGACTATCAGAAGATGCTCAGCTTTAAATCCTGCTACATTGTTGCCTGTTAATGTTGATGATCCAAATGATGTTAATGGAATGGAACATGATTGCCTTGATGTCACTGACCTATGTAACAAACCCAGACCAGATATTCAGGATACTCCCTTAGAGGAGAATGATCAAGTTGTATTTGTTGATGGCTCCTGTTAAGAGACAATGAGGGAACCCCCAGATCTGGTTATGCAGTTTGCACCATCTCTGGAGTAGTCGAAGCTTCATGGCTTAAAGGAGACATTTCTGCCCAAGTAGCCAAATTGGTTGCCCTTACATGAGCATGCTGCATATCTGAGTGACAATATTCACAGATAGCCAATATGGATTTGGTATTATGCATGATTTCGGGCAGTTATAGTTTTAACATAGTTTTATGACCTCTTGAGGATCACCCTTTCAAAATGGTGAAAGAATACACAATTTGTTGTGTTGAATGCATTACAATTACCTGAGAAAATTGTGGTTGTGAAGTGTACTGCATACCAGAGATCAAATGATTATATCTTGTTAGGCAATGCCTATGCTGACCAAATTGCCAGATATATGCACTCCATTGTGTCACCTTCAATGAAGAGTGGGGTGGTGGAAGTGACACAGGTGAGACAAATCAAAGTTTCCTCATATCAGTGGTTGATACCTGGGATGAGATTAAGAGATTGCAGAAAGAAGCAACAGAGGAAGAACACAGATGTTGGAGTAGAACAGGGTGTGTACAAAAAGAGGAAGATGTTGTGTGGATTTCAAATGAAGGGAAGGTAGTGTTGCAAAATTGCTTGCTGACCTCTATGGCTAGATATTACACATGGCCAGGCTCATCTCACGAGAGATGAAATGATTCGCACATTTAAGCAGACATGGTACAATCCCAGAAATAGGTTAATCGCAAAAGCAGTATGTCACAGATCTGTTAAATGCCAACAAATGAATGTAGGAAAATGCACTGCGGTTAATTTGAGTCACATAAGCAGATCGGGAGGTCCATATAACAGAATGCAACTTGATTTTATTGAAATGCTTGCCTGTAATGGATTAAGGTATGTGCTGGTAATTCTATGTATGTTTTCATTTTGGATAGAAGCTTATCCAACACGTAGGAATGACAGTCTTACTGGTGCCAGGCTGCTGCTCTGGGAACTGATACTTAGGTTTGGCTTCCAACTTCTTTGAAATCCGATCGAGGATCTCATTTTAACAACAAGATCATAAAATTGTTGTGTGCAGCACTGAACACTGAGCAAAAATTGTACATTGAAATGGCCTCATGCATTCTCACTTGCCCTGATGAGCATGCGTAGCAACCCGACAAGAAAACAGGATTGTTGCCACATGACATCTTTATGGGGAGTGCAATGAGGTTACCAGCAGTAACTGCAAATGCACTTGTGAGCACGACAGGTGACTTAGTGAGGATGATTGCAAAGGTCTGGCTGATGTGATTCGCTCTTTATTTCATCTGGTTGAAGCGGCAACGGTTCCAACGGTTCAAGAGCAGTATCACAGCTTGAAGACTGGCGAGTGGGTGCTTGTCAAAAAGCACGTGAGGAAGACTTGCCTTCAACCAAGATGGAAAGAACCGTATTAAGTCATCTAAGTGACAATGCCAGCTGTGAAGTGTGCTGTTCTTCAGAACTGGATTCATGCAAGCCACACATGCAAAGTTCCATGTCCTCTTGAAGACACAGAGTCTGATTCCCTAAGAGTGAATGCAGAAAGTGAAGGGGTTCAGACCAACCAAGTTGTGAGGACTGAACAAGTGGCTGAAGCAGAACTCATGCAAGATGGTGAAAATGCAAGTATTCCTAATGAAGACAAAGATGCAGGAGAGCAAAGTCAAAGCCAACTGACTCCTTCCAACATAGCAAACATTGAGAATCCAGTTGCTTCCAAAAAGAGAACTGTAAAAAGAGATCAATGGCCTATATGCACACCTGACCCAGTTGCCGATAAGCTCCCAACTATAACAAAGCCTGTTGATGAATCGAATCAAAGTGAAGGCGAAATTTGTGCTGTGAGAGGAACGAACAGGAAAAGAGTGCCAAGTCGCAAATACTCTTCACCTGAATGGATCTATCTTGTTACAAACAAATTGGACAATGAGTTTATGGCCTTTTGCTTTCACAGTGAGAATTCAGTTGAACATTCTGGAACCTGAAATAGCATTTGAACAAGTTTTGAAATAACCTTGCCAATTGATCAACAAAGACACTACATACTGGAAGTGATGATAAGTGATCATCAGACTGTGATTTATTAAAGACGAACACTTTTTGAACCATTTTTGAGAACCTTTTAAGTGAATCTTGATGAACTTCCTAGATCAAGAACTGTTGTAAGAAGTGTAAAAAGACTTTTAAAAGCTGCTTTGAATTTTGGATTTTTGCTTCCTTTTGTTTTTGAATTGTTCCTTTTGTTCCAGCTCTGATTCTACAGAAGCCATGAGCCCAGAACAGGGTAAATGTAGCAAGTGTAAATATGTGTGCATTGGTTTAGTCATGTCACGTTGGCTCTCATTGTACCAATGAGGATGCTGGATTTGGGAGGCAGCATCACCTGGATTGTGGGGAACTGAGACCAGTCCCACACCACGTGACAACTATTGGCCAATTCCATTTTCTGGCCACCTAGAAGTGCCTCATCCCCACCCAAGAGCAGGGACAATTTGTGGCAGCAAGGTGCATGATATTATGACTTCTCAGGGAAATCATGGTAGATCAGATCTCATCCTTTTCCCTCAGATGCATTAGACTCACACATGCAAAGACAAACAGATGCAGAAATTGGTTTAATAAAATTTATTGAATCAGCTATGTCCTGGATAAAATGGCATGAAGTGCAATAATTAGAATGATCAAATATACTAGAAGCAAAACGGTGACAAGAAAAGTGAAACAGATCAGCGTCCAATGAAAGTAAGCGCCGCGTAGAAAGACAAACTTTCAGTTCACATTCAAAAAGGCACCAGAGGCATCAAAACGCAGGCTGTACACACACCAAAACCATTCTGAATGACAGAGACCAGCTGCACTCCAGTTCTTCAAGGAGTGGTGCTCCAAAATACTGCATCATGCGTTCACAATATAGTTGCGCTGGTGGAAGTGCCTTCAGTCCTTGTTGCAATGGGACAGCCATTGCGAACAAAAAACAGCAACAGCAAGATGCCATCTACTTTAGCCAAAGTAATTGGAAATCCCCCGAAAATACACAAAAATATTGAGTGTATGGCTGAAGGTTTTAAACCAATTATAGAGGAGAAGGTGTTGACCAAACCAGAACCAACAGCCTCAAAGAAATGTACAATCCCAGTAGTACTAGACACACTAAAAAAGTGTCCCATGAGTTCAACAAAGTGTCTCGGAAAGTTTGCATTTAAAAGGGACTGTATTTCTGCAGATGACCTTGCCACTTGGAGCGCATAGATCTTGCCTGAAGATGTCAGCGCCATGTGTTCTTGAAACAATAAAGCCTTTGGTTTGCTTAACTTGTCAAAATTCAATTTTGAAGTAGCAATGCGAGTTCAAATATCTGCTACTTTTGTCTGTTGTGTAGGGGGAAAAAGAACATTCCAGCAACCGGTGACAATTTGGGAGACCGAAAGAACATGAGCAATTCCAGCTCACATTCCACAATAGCTCTCACTGTTAAGAAGCACATAGCTTCCACTAGAGAGCACCTGGAATGCAGATCTAATCAAGGGGACTGAAACTCCCTTCAGATAGCAAGCCGAATGTGCTTCCTAAGGGTTACATGCCCTGTGCAAGGACAGCTGCCTACAAACCATCAAATGTCTCACAGAAGTCTTGCATTTACTGACGCTAAGAAAGACCTCTTTCACGCCATTGAAGCATTTGGGGGAGAAGGAAAGCTCTCAAATCTCATGAATGTAACTATCTCCTAGCTTCTCAGATCTGCCTACTGGAATGTGTTTTAAGCAGGATGTAAATTGCAGTGTTGAAATAGGCAAATTAATGGCCCCATGTATTAACCATTCAGCAGATTGTATTTCAGCCACAGTAAAAGGCAACATTTCTATTTTCTCGATGTTTAACATAACAAAAGTTGTTTCCATCTTGGCCATTATGTGTTGCTGTCACTTCAAATTAAATGCTGAAAATATGTCCCTCGTGCTGACATGTTGCCAGGGAACACGACCAAATTTCAGTGTCTGTATACAAGAAGCACTTTTTAAGCTGTCTTTTAGGGCCTAACAGGAAATCCTGCAAGCCTGTGTTAGTAGACAGGAGACTGAGGTGTTCTTTAACAGCATATAGTAAGGACATTTTTAACCATTGCCAGCATAATTTCCCTGCACTGTATATTGTTACTAGACCCGAATGTTTTGCTGACACATAGCAAGGGTCTGGTCTATTTGTTCTAAAAACCCCTGTGGAGTTTACAAAATGCGCAAGACAACCATTTGTGTCCATTGGCCACAATAACCACCCGCCGGAACGTGAAAGTGATGTGTTAAATGTTCCATTTTGGACCTACCCATCGAGCTGATCTTCAGTTGCATTAATATATTTTTGCCATTTATAAAATGTATTAAGGGTAGGGATACTGGGCACATTTAAATCCTTACTTTTTGCCAAGCCTATGCAGCTTGTCTGTTGTACAGTTTCATTAAAAAATATAATTTGAACAGATATCAGGCATGCTCTAGATAAAGTTTCCTTCCCCCTTGTTTGACAATTTTTAGTTCCCCATACACTTTTCAAATCAATAGACTTCAGCCAATATTCATAGCCTTCTATAGCCAACCGGAAAACAAAGGAATCAGAAAAATCATTTTGGTATCAGTTAATAAGATATGTTGCATTTCCATCACTGGCAATTTGAAATAATATGACTCACTATTTTTAACATGGTACCCAGAAAAATATGCTCTCCAATGGAGGAATTGGACAATGTTCCCATTGTGTGTAATTGAAAATAGTCTTTGGGGTACTTGTTCTGTGAATGTAATGATGTCTATAATAATTATAACAGAACATATCTCCATAACGTTCTTTCGATTGTTCAACAAATACAGTAAAATATTCTAATTCAGATAGCATAGAATCAACTGTTTTTACAACCCAATCATCAGAAACAACTCCAGGTGTAATTACATCTTTCATTGAAAGTTAAAACACATATGGAATTTGAATAATCTCCGTCGGGCCATATATGTCAAACAATACTTTAGCCCAAACAATCCCATCAGGAATTGGTATAGCTGAAATGTTCACCAGGGACAAGTCTCTGCAGACCTTGTGGGTGGAAAAGTATGGTTTAAGGACCTCATCCACCAGTTCAACTGTAAAGCCTTCAGGAAGGTAATGGCCATGTATTAACAAGAAAAAGACGATGACAAACCCAATCCAAAGAAGGAAGGCAAGTACAGTTAATAAGAAACATAGATAGTTCCATGGAAAAATGAAATAGTTAAGTTTGAGGCAATTTATCAGCTTACGTGCTCTTGACAGTCTTGTTGCAGAAGGGGCAGATGAGTTGGAAGAAGAGTCATTGATATTGGCAAAATATCCAGAAGCAGTTGTTGCAAAAACCGGAGCCGTGTTTGGAATAGGAGAAATGACAGAAGTCTCTCTTGGTGGTTCATAGTAGACAATTTCATCAGTTTGAGTTGAATTTGAGTAGAATCGCTCAATATTGTTGACGTTGATTGTCATAGAAGAAGTTAACGGGACTAAAGAAAGACAATTGTCCACCCTCCCCAATCTTGGAGAGGTGTCAGCATTGATGTTCAAAACCTATGGAGGAACATCCTGGTCTGTAGTGAGAGGGAGTCGGGTACTAACCAGGAGTCCTCTAGGTCTGCTTTGCAGGATCGGCCAAATAGTCTAGCTTGTCATTGTCGATGGAGACAAAGTGGTTTTCTTTAGAACCAGGCAGCGGTGGTAGAATACCAGTTCCACTACCATGTATTCCCAGGACTGAATCCGGTGCATGATAAGAAGAGCTGAACTTCTTTTTCACATCTGTCTTTCCCACACTAGCTCCCCAACTTTTGGAATCCAGCCGGTAGGTGTTAAGGGTGCATCCCTTATTCCCAAGGAGGCAGCACTGGCAGATGCGTTGTAGTCACGGAACTGTTGTAAGTCCTGCAAGACAGTAACACATTCATTTATGTCAAAAGGTGTATCTGCCACCTCTGTGCCAGGACCATCAAGATCTGGAACATACATTAGCGTTCCAAACAGGCATTCATATGGGGTACACCCTCCCGGGGGCCTTCTGGGAAGATTATTAAGTGCTCACTGGTCTCCATACAGGTGATTAAAGCAACTACGACCCTTGCCTAATACTCTAGCTGTTAAGGATTGCTTTAAGTTCTGGTTTCTTCACTCCACAACACTCTTTCCCTTGGGATGATTCGCAGATGAATAATACAGTTGGACCCCTAACAAAGCCATGGTGTCCCTGAATGCCCTTGAGGCAAAAGCAGGACCCTGGTCCAAGTGGAAAGCCGCAAATGCATATGTGCCAATAAAGACTTGCAAATCTTTTATAACAGTTCATGCGTCAGCTGAGTGTTGTGGTCATACCCATAGAAATCTGGAGCATGAGTCAACAGCGACTAGGATGTATTTCTATGCACTATCAAGTGTCAAGAGACCACAATGGCCCAGCTACACGCATTGTAGAGGTTTGTTGGAAATTAGGAGGGGTGTCTGCGGTGGGCCTTTGATAGTGGGCCCTTTTATTTGCTGACAGATGTCACAGCAAAGGACATACCGCTTGGTCTATTTGTATAGACCTGGCCACCAATAACGTGCTTGTAATAGTGAAATAGTAGACACCACACCAGCATGGGCAAAAGCAACTCCCTCATGCGCTGCTTTAATCAACTCAGGTCTCTGTTGGGGATCACAGGATCACCCACACCTGGTATTGTTACTAGTGCAGTACTGAGGCTCAATATGCGGTAGCAATATTTGGCAGGATATGCCTTTGGCATGGGCTTGCCCTCAGCGGAAGCTTTCACAGCAGCCAGTGTTTCATATTCCAACCTTGTCTGTGAACTGGTTTCTGCAGCAACAGAAGCCGTAGCTACTGCTGACTTGGCCACTTCATCAGCCAATGTATTGGCTGTAACGTGTATTTTAAAACGTTGGTGTCCCAATGTATAAACTACATGGACATTGGGTAGTGTTTCTTTCAGATCCACTACTTTCCCCCTCAATAGTTTGTGTTTGATGATGTTGCCTTTGGAATCTCTGAACCCATTCTGGCGGCAGTAATGCAGGTATTCATTGAAGGACTGGACACAGTAATACGAATCACAGATGATTAGTGTTAACTGTCCTGGATCCGTGTGTTCCAGTGCCATCAACAGAGCCTTGAGCTCTGCTAGTTGTGCAGTGCAGTCCCCTAAGGTCTGCGTGTAGGTGTGCTGTGGATGGAATTCACCATCCTTCATGTTGTCACTCACAACCTCACAGGCGGTGGAGTATTGATCTTTAGTTCCTACTGCTGGTTGGGGTGAGCCATCAGTGTACATCATTATTTTACATTGTTCAATAAGCAAAGTGTTTGCTGAACTGGGTATTATAGTTCATATTGAAGAAATTCTTGAGTTTCTAATTTTGGGTCAAAAACATAATCAACATCGGTGGCCATCGGAGACGTTGCCCATTGAATCCAATGTGGATGTAGAGTTTTAGTGTTAGGAACGCTGGCTTTTGTGACAGTCTGGAGAGCTGGGATTGGAGATACGACAACAATGCATTTTCCCTGGGCCAGAGGTCTCTCTTTAATGACAGCCATCTGAATAGCAGTGAGATTTTTTCTGTTGGAGCAAAGCATTGTTCAGCTGTGGAATACAAATGTGATTTGTATGCATTAGGTATCACCCTCATTGAATGTTACATAAGTGAAACCAATGGCACTATCAATTATTCTGATGACCAAATGTGTGTTGTTGTCTCTTTTATGTAGGTGTTTAGCTGCAAGCATGTCTTTTTGCAATGCTCTGAGAATGCATGTGTGTTTGATGGTCCAATATTTACTTAAAAAGTCAGGACATATTAGTCATATAATGGTTTAATGCTTTGTGCATAATCTAGAAGGTAAGTTCTGCCAAAGCTTAAAAAGCCCAATAATGACTGGAGCTTTTTGATGGTGTTTGGTGGTTGAAATTGTGCGCATTTTTCAAAAAATTGGGACGCTGGACTCTTGCCTCTATCTGATAGTTTGTATACCAAAAATAGGTCACTAAAAAAGGCTATTTTTTAATTAAATGTATAGCCTAATTCAGCAAAACCCACAACAATGCGGTTCACCCATCTTACATGTTGAACGAGATCGTCATCCGTAAGGTAGCTATCATCTACATAGGACAATGCCTCAGGGTCAGTGATGCGTAAAATTGAAATAACACGAGTTGAAAAAGATCGTGGACTGTTTTTATACCCTTGTGACAGTCTGCAATTTTTTGTCTATGAGACGAAAACTCTAAAACTTGTTAAATCTCTACTTTCAGGCGTTATAGTTTGTCAGAAAAAAACATTGGAACTATCCAAAGTTGTTTTGTATTTTTCGCGTACTATATTGTTAATAAGTGCTATACTGTGTACATTTTGAATGGCAATTGTGCGTGTGTGACTATTTAAATGTCTATAGTCTAAGAGTATTTTTGGTGATTGGTCTGGTTTAACTTTAGGGAACAACGGGTTGTTCACTGGTAAGACACATGGTTCAATTACGCCCTAGTACTCTAGCTGTGTGAGGCTTTCCCACACTGGTGCTCTCCCTTCATGTTTTATTGGGTATTGGAGCTGAGGTTGTGTTTGTGGTCTAAAAGGTATTAAATGGTAGGGAGAGACTTTATCCTATTCTACTTGATTGCGATATAATGCAGGTTCCTGCACCAACTCCCAATCAATAGCACACACCTCCCTGAGCTCTCTTGGAACAAGAAACGAGAAAGAGGGTTCAATTACCCCTCCCCATATACGAGATTACGGACAAAGTCTGGTGGCCAATCTTTCTCGGCCAATAGAATATCATGAATGATTACTCTGTGATCCCAAAAGATAGCATCTATTATGCACTCAATGTCTCCTTCTAATTGTATTTTTAGTTTATATACCCTATCGGGTGTGGAGAAGTGTATGTCCACAGTCTCAACTTGTAAGAAGTCGTTAGGTGCTTTCACCTCCAGATGCTCTTGAAGATTTCGGCAAACTATTGTGACCTCTGCCGTGCTGTCTAGCAGGGCCAGTGCCCACTTCCTGTTCGTCAGTAAAGCTCTCATCTTGAGTGGCATTTCGTATAGAAATTGCTGCCACCTTTTACTTTTTGAATTGAGGTTTTTGTTGGGTAAGTTTCTCTTCTTTCTTCACAGAAACGTCTGCCAAGCGTAGTGACTCTTTTCTCTGTGTCACGTACTTTGCTGTTCTGACCGCCCACCTCTCTCACTGCTTTTATCCAGTGAATCCTGTAAGGAACGAGATTGGCGTCTACAAGTATATTGATATCAATCGGGCATTTTCATATTATCTCTATTCCTAATATTATAGCGGTTTTGAGGGTTCCCCGAATGTGGGGATTCTCCCCTTTCTTTTGTAGGTGTTTGTTTTTGTTTATCCCAGTGTTTTTTAGAACCCTCAGGTGCTTGCTTGGTAGAATTCTTATTGGATTTACCCTGTAATTGTGGTTTATTAGGTCTGGCTCCCAGACTATCCCGACCAATACTAGAGTAGGTCTTGGTGATAATCTTTGGCAGATCACGTTCTTTATCCTGTACAGGAACATCCCACAGCCCCATACGTACTGCTAGTGCTACTGCTTCCCCTTGAAGATTGCTTACTATGATTGAAGATACAGTAGCAAAATTGCCTATTAATTGCATCCCCAAATCCAGGGCCAAGGTAGGCCCCAAATTCATCATGAATTTGTTTTAACACTTCTGGAAGATTGGGAAGTATTGGTGTACCGCGTGCAGTAGTATAGAGTGTGGCAAATACCATGCTCCAAATATTGCAGTTATCTACTGTGATAACCATCCCAAGTGGCAAGCACATAGTGAGAATTCTATGTTTAGCTTAAAGTCCTGTGTGGGGGAATACTGCTTCTAGCGCATTTATTTTTGGAGCTAACCAAAATGGAATTTCTTCCTATTTGTCGGGTACCTGACCCATGATCGAATGTACAGTTGCAGGGTTAATGCCTGATGTGACTGCATGTGGCTATGCTGGGGCTGCTTGTACTGGGTTAGTATTTAATATTTGCATTACAAATTGTACTAAAAGTCTATATATATCACTGTAAGTTCAACTTAGAAACGGCGAACCTCAGCTACTGCCTAGGTGTCTGCATCAGGATGTGGTGTATATGTGGACAATAAAGGCCCTGTAAGACCATCATTGCTTAGAGGACCTAACCTCTCTATTGTCTGGGGTAGGGCTCCATCAAGCCAGTTATTATGGTCTTAAAAAGACAGAGGTATCTCTAAATATGTATAAGGTCTGTATTGTGCAGGTATACTAGCAGGTGTGTAATGATGAAATGTATAAGTGTTCCCATCGACTGCTGGAAAGGTGACCTAAGAATAGAATGTTTCTGTTCTATAGGCTGGATGAGCCTCAACTACAAATCCAACAGGACCACCCTGGGCTGAAAAGGCTATTAGCTGGCAAATGAAGAGTTGGGGGGGGGGCATGTTTACTGCAATTACTACCTGTTGTGGGTTTTCCGTGGTAGATGTACCTGTTCAGAGATAAGGACACCAAATGGGGATCAATCCTTTTAAGGTTCAAGCTTGAACAATGTACAGCATTGGATTGGTACTACCTACCTAGGTGAGGAGGAAACCATCAATACCACGGACATCTCTGCATATAGTATTGAGGTGCCTTCAGCACGTAATGAGAAAGAGATACTCAGGAGGATCCGAAAATCATTGCATGACCAAACGTTGGCAGCGCCATGTCGTGTTGGTTCTAATTTTTTCCAATGAGGCTGCTGGATTTGGGTGGCAGCATCACCTGAATTGTGGGAAACTGAGTCTAATCCCACATCACGTGACAACTGTCGGCCTAATCCATTTTTCGGCCACCTTGCAGAGCCTCATCTCTGCCCAAGAGGAGGGACGATTTGTGGCAACCGGGCGCATGACATTATGACTTCTCAGGGAAACCATAGTGGGTCAGATCTCATCCTTTTCTCTAAGTTGCATTAGCCTCACACATGCAAAGGCAAACAAAGGCAGAAATTGGTTCAATAAGATTTATTGGATCAGCTGCGTCTTGGATAAAAAAGCATGAAGAGCAATAATTAGAATGGTAAAATATACTAGAAGCAAAATGGTGACAAGAAAAGTGTAACACAGGAAAAGTCCTGCCATACTGTCACTATGCACCTAATAAGCAATTCCTACCTATGGTATGTTAGATCACAGCAGGATAAGCCCTAATCCACCCTCACCAGACATCATACCCCAAACCTGAGTTGGACAGTGGTGAAGAGGCCTGTTATCTATAGAGACACCATTCCCATGTGGGGCAGGGAACCGGTAGTCTCAGCAAGCAGCTGTAACAAACTCAAACAGCATGTGGTCGTGGTCATCTGGCTTGAACCTCCCTCTAACTTGCATGACTCGAGGAAATGTTTTTATAATAAAACAACTGATGGTCTGAGCAAATGTCCCCACATAAAAATATGTGTTTTTCTGTGAATGTTAGAGATGCAGTGTACCACTTGTGCTGACAATCCTATTTCACTTCAGTTTTGAGGAAAGCACAGAGTGAAAGAATGTCGTGCTAAGAAATTGTGATGCTTCCCCAAGCGGAAGGGCAAGTAGATAAAGAAAATAAAACATCACCATGAATGTGGCTGATTCTAAAAGAATAAAATGAAGTAGAATAAAATGTTACTAAACTAAAGGGCACAAGCAGCATGCATAGTTGCTAAAATAACACTCCCAGAGACATCACTGAAATGGTTCAACAACAGTCATAGTATATATAATTGTATGCATGTTAGTGATTGTGGGATTGAGTGTTTCACTGAAAGACAGTGTGCAAAGCACAGCAATTACAGTGCACAAAATAACACCATCTAAGCTATATAAGTTTTATAAGGATGAGAATTGCTTGGATTGGAGATTTAGGGAATGGATTTGTGAGAATGATCCTGAAACCTTCATAGATTGTGGCAGTGTGTATAATTTGTGAACTTGGATTTTAGAAGGCCCACAAATTCTGGAAGATACAAAGAGCAACGAATAAAGAGAAGGGAAGAAATTGAAATGGAGAATATGAGAAACAGATATTACAAAAACCTGAAGAAATTTGAAAATTACAGCAGACCTAAACCTATGCGTTTTCCATGCTACAAGGCTTTGAATTGTCTTATTTTAAATGAAAATATCCTTTTGTGACGGCATAAATTGCAGTCAGAGGAGGGACTGGTAGAGATCGAATTTTACTAATACATTAGTGGCATAGAAGTTAGCATATGGCGATTTACAAGTTTCATTTAGAAAGCCTAATTGAGAAATTAACATGAAATGTAAAAATGTGCATGTTTGAATTATGGTAGACATTGTGACCTCCAATTGTTTTGACATCATGTTTTGACATGAAAGAGGTTGTGTATATACATTTTAGTAAACCACTGACAGGAATTAAATTAAAAGCATTATTTTTAGAGAAACGGTAGGGATGAAAATGTATAGAAGTATTAAATGAACATGAATTAATCAACATAAATGTATAAACATGAGTTATATCTGTGCAGAAAAGTAAATGCAGGTTTAAACTGTTTTAATGAAATGCACAACAATGATTTCAATTAAATAATTTGCTTTGCATAGGCTTTCTTAGCTAGACTAGGCCTGAAACTTCATTTTGCAGCAGTAATGGAAAAGTGCTAACTTATTCTGTTTCCTTTGACCTGAATTATTTCCTAGGTTGCCTACATGTTAGTGAGTGTCCTATTGTACTGTTTTGAACTGAAGGCAGAGAATGTTTTTAATAAATAACAAATGTAACAATATTTGTTCTAGCTGTTTAACAAGGCAGGAAGTATTATTGCACTCACATGAACATTGTTAGAATCATCCTGTAGAAGCTGGGGAAAGATGTCCCATGTTTAAAAAAATCTTACAAATGTTATATTTTGCTGGAACTGTATGAACTCATCAAGATGACACCCCACCGTCCCTGAGAAAATCTGGAATAGTTGCTAACCCTGATGGGCGTCTAAAATTCTAATTGGATTTTTGATCCATTTGCACACGATGAGTCCACCCTGAGGACCAATCTGAACTCTATGACTTGCCCTATGTGTAGCTCATGTTCTGCATTGCCCCTGATGCTGCTGTCTACTGATGCTGTGAAGCTGTGATGGCTCCGACTGACAAATCCTTTCTGTTTGCTGTCTCATGTTGGGAGGTAATATAAATCGCAATGTTGTTTTTCCTTGTTTCATTTTCAGCTTATAATTACACCAGTGTATTTTTATTGTTATTTTACCCTAGTTAGACGATTTACCAAATTATTTTTGTCTTTTCTTTTGTTTTTGCCCGCATGAAAACCTAACCTAATCAGTGATGGCCACCTGTCAGTGTTACAGGACACAGTTCCAACATTTATAGTTGTCAGATGCACCACACTTGCCTAGAATGGATTACCAGGACCCCACCAATGACAGGTGAAGTACCATATTCACCTCTCCAAGATAAAAATTAAAAACACATTGTGACTGGCTGGAACACAGGATGTCGAATGTGTGCACAAGTAGACAGAATGTAGCAGCCTTTCTGACAGCTCTTTGGTCATGAGGATGCATAAGGGAAACCTGGGGCATCATGACAGTAAGCATACCCTAGCCATTCCCCTAACTTACACAGTGCACTCATGATAAGTCCCAGACAAAATCATGAAAAAATAGTAATGAGGCAAATATGAACAGGATTTATTTAAAACCGTCAAGCATGTGAAAATCTAAAACCTGCCCTATTATAAACAAACCTAAACTAACTATCCTAAAATGTAAACTTCACCTATCTAACCTATACTAAACTTATCTTACACATGTAATACTACACTTTAAACATTGCCCCCCCAGCCCCTTATGAGACCAGATACATGTAGGACAACATAAACTATAACTACACATGTACTACCTAACCTATGGCTTAAATAAATAGATATTGTTTTGTATTATTTTTGTAAAACATTTTAAATTTTTTAATTGTTTTTATTTTTATACACACCCCAAAATGACCGACACCCATCCTCCCAACAATAAAATGATATAGTAAAACCTACCACCACTATACTTAACCTAATCTATGCCTACGCTACACTACCCTAACACTACATATATAATACCCTAATTAAAACAATACAAAATGGGTAGGAGTAAGAACTGAGAGGTTGCAGGATGCTACAGTAGTTCACTTGTGTGTTTTTTCCAACTTCTTCCTGACGTAGAGCAACATTTTACGATTTGCTGCAACATCCTCCTCCAATTTTGTCAGTCTTGACAATATCAGCCCAATGTCCCTCCTCATGTCCATCTCAAATTGACTTGGGCTCACCGCTGAAGGTGACTGCACTCATGACTGCATTAATAGTGGTGCAGCTGACATCAATGGCTCTGCTCCAGAAGAGGTCCCCTGCACTCCTGATGACTTGTTGGCAGTGTCCTGCTGTGACTGTTTTTGAGGTCCCCATGTAGTAATTTCCCTGATGCTTTTTTCCTTTTTGGAACCTTCTGCCCATTTGCCGGTAGGCATCATCAACTTCCACTATTTGGCGGTATCGTTCGGCCCTCTTGCGGAAGTCTCGCTTCTGTGCCTCAGTCATGTTGGCAGCTGAAACATGAGGAGAAGCAAGCATCAGTAACAGCAATGGGTGGAGATTGTACAGACATAATATGTACATTGCAACTGCAGATAACACATACAGTCCAACACACATTCCTCCAAGATAACTCACTCCTTATCTATGACTATCTACTACCAGTCATCATCAGTATCATGTACATGTCACTGGGATGAAGGAAATGTGTTTAGATACAACAGCCCAGGGCTGAGTGGACAAAACTGTCCGTGATCAACATTTGTGTTGTCTACCTTGTGTGCCTCATATGCCCCAACAAGTCTGGATTTCGTGTGTCCCTGTGCATTAGGGGGGCTGTGCATGCAATCCATCACTTTGACACACCTGGTGGAATATCAAGGCTTGCCCAGTCAGCAAGGAGGCACGGTGTGGTCCATATGATAGGGGGTAAGGTAACTTCACACCTGCTATTCAAAGGTTAGGTAAATCAACATTGTTGTGTGTGTCCTGTTGTAAGACCTGCCCTGAGTACACATAACAGGGGGACATGCTATTGCCCATGATGTGCCCACATGTACAACTGATTGAAACTTCCCCGCAAGTTAGGCTTGAAGCCTGTGCTGCACATTAGAGTTATCAACACATAACTGAACGGAAGCCCCCTATCCTGTGCCAAGTAGTGCTATATGTGTTAAACAGCACACACATGGTGGCTGTATGGGTGCCCTTAGGCCAACGGTGAGTTTGGCACTGCAGTGGGTGCTGCAACAGTATCCAGAAACATCATACATAATTTGCACATGCATGTCAGATCTAATCAAAGTACCAGGTGCGCACACACCATTCACATCATATGCATATGTGATATGACCTACATCACTCACAAATAGAATGGTGGCAGGACCATGTTGTGAAAACTGTCTGAGAGCTGGTGTCAGAGATTCATAGACCTTTCACACAACCATCTGGAGGTCAGTTGTCGATTACATGTGTACACTACTGATTGTTGCAGAGCACAATATAGCTCCTTGCAGTGCTACAGACACATGGGCCCATATTGATCGGAAAATGACGGAGCGCATCGCTGTGGCAAAATTGGCAGCGCCACACTCCGTCATGATCACAGTGCAGGGATGCCCCGTATTCAATTGAATATGGGATACCCCTGTGTTGTCCCCTGCGCTGGCACTAAATTTAGCTGCCAGCACCAACGCAGCCATCCTTGCATTATCGTGCAAGGATGTCTGCATTGAGAGGTGTGATTCTTTATGGGTGGGAAGGGTCCTGCATAGTGCAGCACACATAGAAAAAGCTAAAAACAAAGAGGAATAAAAGTATTCCTCCACGTTGTGCCTTGCTAACGCCACCCATGGGTGGCGTTAGATCTTGGTACTGCCTCAGGTTTACTAATACTCGTAAATCTGGGGCAACGTCAAGCTGTAATTGGTCTTGCTGTGGCACACCCACAGCAACAGCCATTGCACGCCTCTTCCACGCAAAGGGCTGCATGTGAAGAGGTCATATGTACAAGGTGGCGTTGAGCTACAAATAGTGTCTTGACGCCACCTTGTAAATACGGCGCAGGGCATAGCACCACAGGAGCATCACGAAAAGTGACACTCCGGTGGCACTAGGGATTCATAAATATACTCCATGATATCTGAAGGGGACTAAGCCCCCTAGAGACCTTTGCAGATATCACCCACGTCTGTACCGTCTTGTCAGCAAGTGTAAGCTATGTGTGGTACACTGTAGTGGTAATGGTGTTGTGACAAAGTCTTTAGAAACGTGAAATGTCACAAACAACTGGTAAGGAACAAAGTAAATGTTCCCCACGCCAGTGTAACCACGCTTGCCACAACAACAAATGCCTTTATCTGTGCCTTAACCATGCATGAGCTTACCTACTCAAATGAGTGGTGAAGGCACAGAAAATGGCAGAGTGGATTGGGAGTGGACGTGGTAAGGTAAGTGGGTTTGGGGCAGGCTTGCAGGGTAGGGCTTGGTTTGGGTGGGTAATTGAGCATATTAGGGTAAGGGGGTTGCGCTATTTTTGTTTTAGATTTAGGGGTGGGGGGTGGAGTAAGGGCTAGGAGTAGGTGGGGAGTTGGGCTGAATGTTATTTTTTAGGGCCGGATTTGGGGGGCCTTGGGTATTTTAGGGTAGGGGATTGTGCTATTTTTATATTTGAGGTTTGAGGGATGGGGTGGTATAAAGGTTTGGGGTGGTTGGGGGTGGTATGATAGAACAACAAATGCCATTCCCACACACGCCTTCACTAGCCATCCTTTTGCAATGTAAAATCGTTGAATAGGCATGCGTGGTAAAGGCATGCGTGATAACAATGTGGTCATTGTTCCGACCACATTATTAAGGCATGTCTCATTCCAGCATGCGTGGTTCCAACATGTGTTCTTTGCTATGTACATGAACAGCTGCCCTGAGACCTGTCATAGTAGATACCAATGGATTACTGGCCACCCATTTCAATTCCCATGTCACACAATTGCATGCCAGCACACGTTGCCCCTTGAACTACATGCAAGCCATTCTCATTGCACAACATTTCAACATACAAGATGTCACCATCCATTCTCCAATTATATCAGGTCATTGGTCAGGCAAAACCATCTTACATTATATTCCACACTTCAGACTGACTCACACCATACTCAGGATTTGCACCCATAATGCACAAGATGACACTTACTGGATACATAAGGGTATTTTTGTTTTCGTTTTTTTTTTTTTTTTTATTTAGAGAGTTTTCTATAGCGCTGGAAAGACCCAAGGGTATCAGAGCGCTTTACAACAGTACAAGTAATCAAAAACATATTCATTTTATACAGGTATGATTTCACATCGGCATGTAAGATGGGGTTAGGGCAGTGGTGGGGAGGGATGAGAATTACAGTGAGCGGTGGATCTTTGCCGAGATGTTGTTTGGTTGAGGAGGAATTCCCTTAGTATTCAAATTGGGAGACCTCTGCACAGTGTAGGGTTCAGGTCCACCTGCAAAACATGGATTGAAAACATTGGTTAGTGTAATTTGTACATTTCTGTTAATGGACAACATTGTTTAATGTTAACTAATTAGGCTGAGTGAGCACATCATCCTAGTGGTAGAGCAGAGCAACTAACAAACACCTGTGATCAGTCACTCACACATACTGTCAGATAATGTAGACCCACATACCTACAAACCATCACTGTCCCTGACACTCCTGTGGTGCTTCTCAGTGCTCCATTGCTGCATTGTATTGTCATGCAGGTGTTTGTTATTTCAACACCTCCATGACCATATGGGACTGCTTGACAATGTATATTGCATCTGAGGGGCATGCAATGGTTGTTGCAGTGGCTGTCCCATTGTGACACCCTTAGCATTTTCGCCTGCCTCAGATGTTGTAGTCATCTACCTCATTGTCATAGCACACTGACAAACTACTACCCAGGGGCATGTCAAGGAGTGACATCATACATCCTTCAATGACCTAAGTAATGTGTGTGTGCCATCACAAGGCACACACATAAGCAGTAATACAATGGAAGTATACAATTGTGAAGACATTTGTACCTACCTGCACATTGACTGATTGTATTCATCGATGTATTGGCAATATTGTGTGGCCAGGCATTGTTGCCATGGTATACCATCATGTGTCCAGGGAGGGATCTGAACATGGGCATAGTACATGCCTCAACAGTGAAACACTTGCTCTGTGGTCCAAGGATGCATTTGTTGGTGGAGGTAACTGAGTGATGTGCCAGTGAAGGAGCAGATGCAGGCAGCCCCACACTGTCAATGAGAAGCGGCAGGCCTGTGGATCTGACTCTGCACAGACTCGTGGTATTAGACATAGTATAGGGTGTATGTGATACGTAAGGAATTTGAACAGGGAAGTGCTAGTAGTCTGGGCCTCAGCTTACTCAGTGGCACAAACATATGCCACCTAAATAGGTTTAGGGACCCCTTTTCATACATGATGCTGGCCTCATTTGTTCCTGCTGATTACCAAGTTGCCCTAGGCATACATCACAACACCTTCTAATGGTTGTGCTGGGGAAAAGGAGCATCTGCCCAGCATCGGCTACATTTTTGTAAACCACACTTGCAGGCTTAAGGTGGCGATGGGACGCATCATACAGGTAGCATACAACATGTCCACATCTACAAGCATTACATGCAGCACACAAACGTATCTGCAACTGTCATACACATGCAAAACTATGAACTTTGCATGGTAATGTGAGGCTTACCAACTGGTCAACCAATCTGAATTCCCAGATGACCCAGCAGATCCTGCTTCCTGGTCACCAGATCTGCCCATCAGTGGTTAAGCTGGTGGTTGTTTCTGCCACTGCCAAGCATTCTGTTGAGGTGGTGGAGCACCTTGCCCCACCACAGCCACTTTGTCTCTGTGGGGTAGCCGAGGATCACATGGCTACCCAGTTCCAGCATCAATGGGAGGTAGTACTGCACCAACCAGATAAATCCCCCAGCTCATCTGCAGACATACTGGGGCATTCTCCCATTACCACTCATACTGCTAGTGCAGTTCACCCAATTAACTATATTAAATACACCTAACCCCAACCCAACTACCCCCAAATACCCCAACAACTATTCTACCCCAGACATACACCGACAATACAGAGACAGAAACAATACTAAAACACTACAAAAGACAATTTTAACGACAAGCAAAGACAAAAACCTCAAGACACAGCACAAAAAACCCTACTAAGACTACAAAAGTCAGCAATCCAACTACCACACCAGCACCTCACACCCTCCTACAGTCACTGTAAAGACAAATAGACTGTAAAGTGAAAGTGAAAGTTAATTCACTGTACACTGTTTGGAGGCAGGATGTCCTGTTACATCACTCCCTGGGCCTATGCGTCACGTTTCCAATCATGCGTCATTTTTTTACGCATTACGGTCATGCATCGTATTTTCTCACCATTAGTGTGAAAAGGCCTGTGGACATGTGACAGACGCACAGGGGCTATGCGTCTATTAGCTTAGGGTTATTGTATGGCATATGCATATGCGTGAATTTTTTTTCATGCATGGCAACATTGTGTGGATTTTTGCATTGTGTGCTTTGAGTGAACTCTGAGTGACTTCACACGTTACATGGGGTGTGCAACAATGGTGTATGTGTGGTATGGCAACATGTGGGAGAATGTCCAGTACTGTCATTACAGTGACAATAGTATGTTGGACCTATGGGTTTGTTTGTGAGTCTGCTGCATGTGATTACTCAATACCTCATGCACATGTGCATGTGTAGCTACACTGTGTCCACATACATGTTGGCACATGTGTGCTATTTGTGTATACATGTGTATGTAAACTAATTTGGGGGTGAACTACATTGTTATGTCTGAGATGCAGATGTACACATACCTACAACAGCAAACGTGTTTGGTGGCCTTTGCCTAACACATGGTAATGCATGTGACAACTATGAAAGTTTCTACACATAATACTCAGTGGACTTGGACTGCATTGACATCAAATCAACCCTGCCAATTTGACTGTGTTTGTGTGTCCACTCTGTGGGGTGTCATTGGATTTCCCTTCATGTTGCTCTGCTACACGTGTGGCATTTGTGTTCCCATGCACTGTAGTTGCAGGAGATGTCATGATCACATTTGTTGGTGAAGATTGGTATCTGCTGTGTGTGTATAGACATGCGTTTGGTGATTTCTGTCACATATGACGACAGTGGTGTGTTCATGGGATGTAAAACTTCACATTACTATCTTCCTGCATGGACACATGTTGCCATTCAACAAATGCTTGTGTTGTCACATCAGTGCCACCTATGTTTCCTTATGTCGGAACACATGTGAAACTCATTTCTGACAGTCACTAATCTAGTGATACCTATGCCTTTGCGTTTGTGCTAGGTTGCCTTTTGCTCTCAATCCATACACATTTCCATGACTGAGCCAATACAGTGGTACATGTGTGCTCACATATGTGGCAAATGTGTGCATGCCATCAACTAGACACTCATATTTGTCCACAACATGTTTGTATTGACTGTCACAAACCATGACCTACCACTGTGTTACAATGTTGCAGTCTGGCATAGCTGCCAGCCTACTCATCATCACAACAGTGTGAAGTTCTATAGCAACACAAACCCATGGTTGCATGTGAAGGGGAAAGTCAATGGAACCCCAGTTTAACTCCCCCCCCTGTGCATATGTATCAGGCTCCTGACAATGTGATACATTCATGTAGCAAGAGCAGTGGTGTTTGGCTTCATTGAGCAGGGACCTAGCCTCTTCATGTTTGCTACTCAGCAATGCTATGCACAGTCCACGGCAGACAGACACATGCACAATTGTGGTCATACAGTCCAGGATCTCACATTTACCTCTGCCGTACTTGATGAAAGATTTCCTCTCTCATGTACAACACTCAGGTCTTGCCCATTTGGGACATGTGACATGTTTTGATATCCTTAGCAGTTTCCCTGGGCAGCTTTTTGGGTTTGTATCTCTGTTGGGACTTCAATGTTGGAAACGTGCCAGGGTACAGATGGTGTTGCCTATCACTGCCTCCTGTCATGGTGGCATGCAACAGGCAAATACCATAGTATGCTAGTGGCAAACATGACTGGGTGATGTACTGACCTGGCCACCCTCTCTGCACATATGTGAAATGTTGACATGTAGACATTCATGTGTTGTACAGTCAGTGTTAGTCTATGTGTGTCCCTTTTCCATGTATTCCTGCACTACTGGTGAGGCATGTATTGCCATCTACATTACTCCCATTCTTTAGTCTGTTTGCACTTTGTGCACATCTTCTACTGCAATATTGTTTATTCATACATGGACCTAATGCAACATGTGACTTTTGTACATGGAAGTGGTTCACATCTCCTTCTCCTGCCTACTTGATAGGTACTGTTCCATTGATGGTATTTGTGAGTTGTTATGAGTTCCACACACACACATGACATCACTCCTGCCACACCGCTTGTGTATTTTCCATTTCACATCCCGTGTTGTATTTGCAAGTATCTGCGGGTTTCTGGAAACAGTCCTTCCAGAACGTCCATTGTACATGGGCTTAGATTTCTTCCAGCATGGCACAACCTAGGTAACTCTTAATAGGACAGACTGATATTAAGGTGTCACATCATCTCAGTACTGGAGTGTTAATTTGCTAGTTGCAACATATATGGGTAGGTCCACTCCCATTCAATTTGGTGTTGTGTCCCAGACATATTTCAACAATGTTGGATAGAGTAGCACATCCCACACCTGATTGCAATGTTGGAGGCTACAACATGTATAGGACTATTTGTTAATGTTGCTGTCATGCACGTGTTCAGTCATGTGGGTGACAATGAGTGGTGTGTGTTGCTTTGTGCTGTGTGATGTAGTTGTACACAGCAAACTAGATAAACATGCTGACACGTCAAGCATTGTTGATCCTGGCAAACCCGTTGCTACCTAGAACATACACCCATACATCAGTTTGCACATGTTTGCCTAGATTTGCTCTAGCCATGTGTCAAGACAGCAGATTTGTATGACGAGTGTGCACCTTATGTATATAGTGAATATTTGCAACTCTGCCTATATTCAACTAAGTTGAATATGTAGTGGTGCATTGTCCCAATAAATCCATGGATAGTGACTATGGGTCATGTGTTTGAATAGTGATTCTGCACCCATAGCTGATTATGTAGTCAAAGCAACCCATTGTTCACTCCAGAGCCAACGTGTGTGTGCCATACGTGAGATACAGTCCACCATGTACCAGGGTTGTGCACATTGGCAGTGCCAGGACACAATCCCATGGGTACCCTGTGCAGGCTCAGGATCGGACATTGGTTACAATCCCTGGGCATTTACTGAGGGACCACAGTTCACAATGATGTTCCACCCTTGTCACACATGTACCATGCAGGCAATGCTACTGTCACCATGAGTTGTGACAGTGTTCTGTTCCTACATAACTTGATATACATTTGCTGACAGCTCCTACCTCATGTGTGTCCCCCTTGCATTCATCCTGTTATGCATGGTGTTGTTGTGGTAAATGGGCTAGTTATTAGCACCTTGCCCTCTTGACGGAACAATATATGTGGTGATGCATGGATCTAAACCTTCAGTAGTCACATGCCCGCAAATTGTGTGTCACTGATATTTGAGATGGTGGCAGTAGACCCACTTCTGTCACAAACGTTTCTACCATACTTGTCACCTTTGTGTTACTTACCCACTCACTGAGGTTTGGTTCACATTCCAGTGGTGTAGGTAGTAGTAGAGAATGAGTAGACCAAGGAGAATCATGTGCAAAGTCATTTATTTGTGCAATTTACAGTGTGAGGTTCATAGTATTGTGACTGTTGTTCCCCCACCACATTATCTGCTCCATCATGATCCTCTTCCTCATTGGGGACATCAACCTGTTCATCCCATGGGATATTTGTTGTGACACTGATGTGCAGAATTGCAAATGCCAGAATTATCTTGCAGACAAGAGGTGGAGCATATCGGAAACTTCCTCCTGTCAGGGCCAGGCACCTGAACCTGGATTTCAGAAGGCCAAATGTCCTCTCCACCACATTGCGTGTTTTTCTGCGTACCTCCTCATTGTAGGCCCGCTGTTCCACCATTGTGGGATTGGCAAATGGCGTTATCACCCACGGCTGTATGCCGTACCCTTGGTCAGCTGTAAAAGATAGAGGAGATGTGTTGGTAAGTGTTGATAGTGGTTTGGAACTTCCCATGGCAGTTGTACTTTTTAGTTGGAGTGGTGGCACAGACTTGCTCGTGGTGTAGTGTGTGTTCCTGTTCTTGTGAAATGGTTTCTTTGGAAAGTGTTGATGGACATGATATACGTGGGTATTGGCTCTAGGGCCTGGGAACTTCTTATGTTGATCCCAAAAGTGATGGTTATGATTTAGGTAAATGTGTTGTGTAGTACATATTTGAAGCAGTGTTCTATTCTTACATGGCATATACCACCTCCTAGAAGCAAAATGGTGTCAGATGTTTTAATAGCATAGTTGTCCTACAAAGCCAGACTATGCCATCCATGTTACCGTGTGGCACAATGCATACAGTGTGACACTTTGTGAAACTTTGTGGCAGATGATGGTTGTGCCAGCCATCAGGTGTATGAGAGTGTGTATCCCACATTGGTAGGATGATGTCATTTGGTGCAGTTGACTCCCCTAGTTTCTATTACATGAGTTCTGACAGACACTTTCTACACATGCACAGTGCAGGCATTGGGAGTGAACACGGCTATTTTTCACATGGGTCCCTTTGGAAGGGCTTGTAAGGTCAGGTCTCTCCTCTATTCTCTTACCGCATCCTACAATGACATCCATGGATGTTAGTGTTTTTTAAGACTCAACACCGTGATGGACTATTTCTGGTAGCAGCAACAGACATGGGCCCTCATTACAACCCTGGCGTTCGGTGTTAAAACGGCGGTAATACCTCCAACAGACTGGCGGTAAAAAAAATGGGATCACGACCACGCCGGAAACCGCCAACACATACAGCCACTTTAACACTCCGACTGCCACAGCGGTAGCAACAAACACCGCAGCGGTAACCGCCAACAGCCAGGCGGAAGTCAATGTACCGCCCACCACATCACAACCCGCCCATCCGCCAGCTTTTCCGGGGGGTTACCAAAAAAAGCACGGCGGAAACAGTACCAAGAAAGGGAACCACTCACCTCTCGACACTCAATAAAGAACCAGGACGCCATGGGGCCCATGCTGGTCTACCTCCTCATCTACCAGGAGTACGAACGGCGGCGGTGGCGACGACCACGGTGAGTACTGCACCTAGTATACAGGGGAGGGGGGGAAGAGAGTGACACCCCACACGCAAACACGCAACACCCCCACCCTCACCCACAACACCATACACACAAACACATGCATCAACATTACAGTTATACCCCGTAACCCTGTGGAACAACGCAAGGACAATAGGAATAGAGTCAAATCAGTGATATTTTAGAAATAGTCAGATATACGTAATAGTTTTAAAAACAGTCTATACAAAAATATACAATATGTACATAAGGCGGTACTTTGTCCACTCAAAATGTCTGTGGGCCACTGGGCCAAAACTCATAGGCCAAGCCCACACTTGACTCCTGCCTCAATACGGAGAGAACACTGACGGGACATCAGGTCGAAAACACACAGGCACCTCAGGGGGGACGGGGAAGGCGGGGCACCTCAGCCGGAAGATGGAATAACGCCACTGCTCCTGGAGGGGGCTCCATGCCCACAGCGATGTCCTGGGGAGTGCCAGGCCACAGTCTCTCAAGTGGGTGGTTTGCCCACTGCTTGGTCCTTGGGAGTACAAGGCCAAAGTCTCTCAAGTGGGTGGTTTGCCCACTGCTTGGTCCTGGGGAGTGCAAAGCCACAGTCTCTCTAGTGGGTGGTTTGCACACTGCTTGGTCCTGGAGAGTGCAAAGCCACCGTCTCTCAAGTGGATGCATATCTCCACTGGTTCTGGAGGGGGCTTTGTGCCCAGTGTGCTTCATCCTGCCAAGGATAGCGTGACTGGATGCCTTCTTCCACTGGTTCTGGAGGGGGCTTGGTGCCCAGTGTGCTTCATCCTGCCAAGGATAGGGTGAGTGGATGTGTATCACCACTGGTCCTGTAGGGGGCTTTGTGTCCAGTGATGCAACATTTGGGGTGTGGCAGTTCACGGTCCCTCACTTGGGTGTCTGAGGCATGAGATTTGCAGGGACCAGGTTGCATGATAGTTCATGGAGGCAGGGCTAGACTCCATCCGGCAACGGCTATGGCTGCAAACTGGTGTTAGTGCCGGTGCTGGTGGGGGTACTGCCAGTGGTGGAGGGAGGCTCCAGCCCTTCTCCTGCAGCCTCGGACAGCTGCCCACTGGGGCTGCTGCTGCTAGTAGTGGTGCTACTGTCAGCGGTGCAGGTGGCGGTGCT
Source organism: Pleurodeles waltl (assembly GCF_031143425.1). Taxonomy (NCBI): domain Eukaryota; kingdom Metazoa; phylum Chordata; class Amphibia; order Caudata; family Salamandridae; genus Pleurodeles; species Pleurodeles waltl. The sequence continues at coordinate 1,019,328,837 of NC_090442.1, forward strand.
TGCGGCGGTGCTAGCGGCGGTGCAGGTGGCGGTGCTGGCCGGGGTGCAGGTGCCGATGCTGCCAGTGGTGGAGGGAGGCTCCAGCCCTTCTCCTGCAGCCTCGGACGGCTGCCCACTGGGGCTGCGGCTGCTGACAGTAGTGGTGCTTGCAGCAGTGCAGGTGGCGGTGCAGATGGCGGTGCTTGCGGCGGTGATAGCGGCGGGGCTGCTGCCGGTGCTGCCTGCGGTGCAGGTGGCGGTGCTGGCAGTTGTGCTGGTAGCCACCAGGCCTTCACATGCAGCCTTGGACGGCTGAAGTGCCTTCCCTGGTGTTTTGTGCCCCTTCCTCACCTTGGCAGATGGTGGTTTCACCTTGAGTCTGTCAGCTGGAGTCTTTGAGGTGGCCTTGCTTGGTGGTTGTGGCTGCTGCTTCCCCTTGCTGGATGCTGTCCCCCTCTTCACCTTGCAGGTGGCGGAATGGTTTAGGCCTTGGCAGGGGTTGGTGGCACACTGGCTGGGCTGAAGGGTGCCCCCTTTGAGCCTCTGATAGCTGCAGGAACTACAGCGGATGTTGACTTGGTGGCTGAGGTGCTGGGCTGGGTCCTGGCCCGAGGGGAAGGACGGTGGGGGAGAGGGGCAGGGAAAAGGTCAATGTTTTCCAGGAAAATCTTCTTAGGGACACTGGGGCGGGAAGAGGGAGAGGGTTTGGGAGTGGAGGAAGAGGGAGTGATTGTAGGAGGTGTCTGTCTGCTCAGTTTGGGTGTAGGTGCATGGGCTGGATGTTGTTGTGAGGTGGATGGCTGGTGGGTGGGTGCTCGCATTTGTGTACTTTGGAGAAAGGGGTCACAGACACACTGAGAAAGGACACAGGGGACGTGTGCATGGCTGTGGGGGTGGTGACTGCCAGTGAGGGGTGTGTTGTGATGGGAGTGCTGGTGATGGAGGTAGTGGATGAGGATGTAGTGCATGCAGGTGTGAGTGGAGACGCTACTGGGAGGGAGGTGGATGACGAGGAATAGGGGGACAGAGTGGATGTTGGTGTGTCTGCATGGGGATGGTGCTTGTGTGAGTGCCTGTGAGATGAAGTGTGGTGCTTGTGTTTGCCTGAGCCACTTTTGTGTGTTGATTTGGGTGAATACTGGTTTGAAGGTGTGCTTGGGATAGACTGGGGTTGAGGGTATTGGGACTGGGTAGAGGAAGTTGGAGGGGGAGGCTGGATACAGGGACAATGGCTGACAGTGCGGAAGCCAGAGCCTGAAATGCTCTCTGTTGGGCCACCATGCCAGAGTGAATGCCCTCCAGGTATGCATTTGTTTGTTGCAAATGCCTCTCGACACCCTGGATGGCATTCAGAATGGTTGACTGCCCAACAGTGAGGGATCTCAGCAGGTCAATAGCCTCCTCATTGAGGGCAGCAGGGCTGACTGGGGCAGGGCCTGAGGTGCCTGGGGTGAAGGAGAAGCCCACCCTCCTGGATGAGCGGGCACAGAAAACACGGTGAGGGGCTGCTGGGAGGGCGGTGCTGGTAGGTGGGGTGGTGGCTGTACCTGTTGTTGGGGTGGGCACAGATGTGTCCACCACCGCCAGGGAGCTTCCATTGGAGGAGGAGTCGCTGTCTGTGGTGTCCCCTCCTGTCCCCGTTGTGGTTCTCCCCTCGCCCTCTGTCCCACTAGTGCCCTCACCGTCGGTGGATTCGGCCTCCAGGCCCATGTGGGATGCAGTTCCCTCCATCGCCAGTGCCTCTGCTCCTCTGCCAGATGATGCTAATGCACACAAGGACAGGGTGACAAAAGAAAAAGGGGGGGAGAGACAGAGGATACACTTGGTCAATGTCAGCAACACCACTACCGTTGGCGTACACAACACACAGAGAGCAGCCCTATGCACTAGGCCATGCACTACCAGTTACTAAGATAGTCACCAGTCCATGGGGTACAATGCCTAACGCCATTAGCTGCACACCTGAAACCCACAGGACCCTGCCCAGTAGTGGATGCCCACTAACACTATTGGGGTTGGAGTGCCTCAGAGCCTGCCCAACAAGGGACCTACCTTGCCATGTTCGCCCTGGCCTAGGGGTACTCACAGCCCACATCCCCCACCCAAGTAAACCTTAACACGCGCACAGTCATGATTCTGAATCTGTACTCACCCCCTTGTGGCTGCTGTGATGCCTTCAAGCACCCATCCAACTCTGGATAGGCCACCGCCAGGATGCGGAACATCGGGGGGTCAAGGCACGATGGGCACCCCTTCCTCGTTGGGAGGCCAGCCCCAGCTGGACCTCTGCCGTCTTCCTTGCCCAGCAGCGCAGGTCCTCCCACCGTTTTGCGGCAGTGGGTGCTCTGCCAGTCAAAGACCCCCAGAGTCCGCACCTCCTTAGCGATCGCCCACTAAATACCCTTTTCTGATGGGCGCTGACCTGCATGCAAAAGACAGCAGAAAAGGCAATTAGTTAACCATCCGGACCGTCACACTCATGGCCCACCAGATCCCTCCCATCCCCTGACGCACATACATTGACCAGCATACATGCAGCACACTGGCCAGGATGCATCATGCTCACAGTATACTCACCTGTTTGTCTGGAGGACCTTAGAGTAACGTGTACTGGGGTAGGACCCCATTCACCAGTTTCTCCAACTCCTCCGCAGTGAAGGCAGGGGTCCTTTCCCCAGACACATGAGCCATTGTCGCTTACAGACATAGGTCACAGCAGCACTTGCAGTGTAGGTCCTCTCCTGTTGAAGGTCAGGTAGCAAGTGAGTGAATAGATAGAAAATGGCAGTCACGTCTGCGGCGGTGCGTACCGTCACCGCCGGCGTACATCGCCATTGGCTCCTGGAACCCATTGGGCCCAATGATAACCAATGCGAAGTTGCACGGCTGTTGTGGGCAACCTACCGCAATGGCGCACAACGCCAGCGGAATTACCTCATTTCCACTTGTTCCGCCTCACAGGCCAGGCAGCCGCCATTTCAGGGTGGGACAGGCCATGGTACCTAACTGCATCACAGCAGACATTGGCACAGCAACTGACTCTCTGATCCACATACAGGTTCTGTAAAGGAAAAGATGCATCATTATTTCAATTGATGTGTGAATATGACCCTCTGCTCATTGTTTTCCTCCATAGGCTTCAACCGCTGAGGATGAATATGAGATGGCGACAGCCTCCGGTGTGCAGACCCCTGGTGGACCTTGCGACAATGGAGGACAGACACATTATACTAATGTGTCCACAATACAATCCAAGAACTGTGTGCCCAATTGGAGCCAGACCTGATGTCAGCTATCTGCCAGCCCACAGGTATCCCCCCTCTAGTGCAGGTGCTGTCAGTGCTCCATTTCCTGGTAAGTGGTTCCTTCCAAACAACAGTGGCCATGGCATCAGGGATGTCTCAGCCAATGTTCTCCAAAGTGTTGACTGCCCTGCTGAAACACATGCGCAGCTACATCGTATTCCCCCAGGTGGAGGATTTGGCCACAGTGAAAGCTGACATTTATGCCCTGGGACTTATCACCAACATCATTGGTGCCATTGATGGTATACATGTAGCATTTGCCCCCCCCCCGGAGAAATGAACAAGTGTTCAGGAATAGAAAAAGCTATTACTCTATGAGTGTGCAGATGGTGTGTCCGGCAGACCAGTACATCTCCCATGTGAATGCCAAGTATCCTGGCTCTGTGCATGATGCCTTTATCTTGAGGAACAGCAGCATCCCATATGTGACGGGCCAACTTCAGAGACACCGGGTGTGGCTAATAGGTGAGCCCAAAGTCCCCACCAAGTATAAGTTGCTGTCTGGGTTGTCCCTAAGGGTTAGTGTGTATCTAACAGGTATGCCTCGATATTTGCATGTGACTCTGGTTACCCCAACCTCTCATGGCTACTGACCCCAGTGAGGAATGCCAGGACAAGGGCAGAGGAACGTTACAATGAGGCACATGGGTGAACAAGGAGGATAATTGAAAGAACCTTTGGCCTCCTGAAGGCCAGGATCCGGTGCCTCCATCTGACAGGTGGATCCCTGTACTTCTCACCCAAGAAGGTGTGCCAGATCATCGTTGCATGTTGCATGTTGCACAACCTGGCCTTGAGACGCCAGGTGCCTTTTCTGCAGAAGGGTGAGCCTGGAGATGGTCTTGTGGCAGAGGTGGAGCCTGTGTACAGTGAGGAGGAGGAGGCAGAGGAAGAAGATGTGGACAACAGAAGTACTATAATACAGCAGTACTTCCAGTGACACACAGGTAAGACACTGTAACTTCACTTTACATTTCAGTTTTCTGTTGGATATTGTACATGGCAACCTGATTTCCCTATGTCTACGGCCACTTACTGTACCCTTTGGCATCTCTATTTTCAGATCTCTGTGGCCCAATCTGGCTCCTGGTATGTTTACTGCTGCCCACTAAAGGGCATACCAATGTATACATAACTGTACATATGACTTGCAATGTTTTCAGAATGTTGTACTAATACATATTTCAATAATTTGACAGACTCAAGATTTGTATTTGTTCCAAGGGTGTTTATTTAAGTGCTCATACGTAGAGGGGAATGTGCAATGGGCAGGGCTTGATGGTGGAGGAATGTTCAGTTAGAGTCCAGGCTCTTGGTATCACAGGTGCATTGTCCAATGGGGAATAGGAAGGGAAGTAATGGCAGTTCAAAGTGGACAGGGTGACAGAGTGGGACAGAAGGGTGACAATCGGGAGAGTCCTATTTCCTGGCGGGGGTCTTGGCAATGTTCTCTGGCTTCTGCCTGGATCGCAGGGACCATTTGTGGGGTGGTTCTCCTTCTGCAGAGGGTGGGGTGGGGTGCTGGTGGCGTGTTGGTCCTGTGGCGGGGCCTCCTGTCCACTAGTGCCGGCAGAGGTGGAGGGCTGTTCTTCGGTGTGGCTAGAGTCAGGGGCCCATTGTTGTACCACTGCCTACCTCATGGTCTTGCCCATGTCAGCCAGCACCCCTGCAGTGGTGACCACACTGCCACTGACCCCAGGTCCCTGATTGTCCTGTGTTTGTGGGGTTGCCTGGGGTCCCTGTAGTGGTGGACACACTGCTGATTGATGTGTCCTGGGGACAGTGGCATGGGCCCGCTGGGTGGGTGCTGTGCTGGTGTTTCCTGAAGGGGGAGGCTCTGTGGTGAGTTGGGACTGTGGCAGGGTAACCGACTGTCCAGAGGTCCCTGATGGGCCAGGTTGGTCATCGTGATCCAGGAGTGCAGAGCTGCTGTCTTCACTGTGGGCCTCCTCTGGGGGGGACTGGCTATAGCTGGCAACTCCTCTCCGGTGATGTTGAGTAGGGGTCCTGTGGGGATGAAAATGCAGTGGTATTGTATCAGCGTGAGTCATCTTGTGCATGGGTGTGTTTCCCTGTATTGTTGGGATAGCCCTGTCAGCTTTGCCTTGTGTGCGTGGTTATTTTGTGGGCTAGGTGATTGTCTCTAATGGGTATGCTGTGGTGATGGGTGTACATGCAGGTCTGTGATGGGGGTCCATGGATTGGTGTTACATGCAGGGCTTGGTTTTGTGATGGGTGGGTTGTGATAGTGGGGTATATGTGAGGTGGTGGAGTGATGGGGTGAGGGTAGGGGTAGGAGTTTGTGAAGGTAGGGTGGGGGATATAGTAGTAAAGATATGACTTACCAGAGTCCAGTCCTCCGGCTACTCCTGCGAGGCCCTCAGGATGCATTATTGCTAAGACTTGTTCCTCCCATGTTGTTAGTTGTGGGGGAGGAGGTGGGTGTACACTGCCAGTCCTCTGTACAGCTAACTGGTGTCTTGCAACCACAGAGCGCACCTTCCCCCGTAGGTTGTTCCACCTATTCCTGATGTCATCCCTTGTTCTTGGATGCTGTCTCACGGCGTTGACCCTGTCCACGACTCTCCGCCATAGCTCCATCTTCCTTGCAATGGACGTCTGCTGCACCTGTGATCCGAATAGCTGTGGCTCTACCCGGATGATTTCCCCCTCAATGACACTCAGCTCCTCTTCTGAGAACCTGGGGTGTCTTTGGGGTGCCATGGATGTGGTGTGAGTGATATGTGTGAGGATGTGTGGGGTGATATGTTGTGGTGTGTGCTGTGAGGGGCGTGGATAGTGTATGGGTGATGGCGTTCTGTGGTTCAGATTAAGTGGGTGCTCCTGGCTTGTGTCTCTCTCTCTCTGTTGGCAATCTTTTTTTCGTTGAAAGGGTGGTGGGTAATGTGGGTGTTTGTTTTATAGTGGTCTGAGTGTGTGGGTGTGGTGTGTGTGTGTGTGTGTGTGTCAGGTGTGTGTAGTTTAAATTGTCCAATGTGGTGTAGTTTTGTAAGTCTGTGTGTATTTTGAGTGCGGCGGTGTGTACCGCCAATGGTTTACCGCGGTTGAAAGACTGTCGCTGTGATTCATGGGTCCTGATTCTGTGGGTGTATTTCTGTTGGTGTAACGGTGTGGGTTTTGCTACCGCCAATTTATCACTGACCTTTGGACTTGTGTGGGTGTCTGTATTGTGGCGGATTTCTCTGTGTGGGTCATAAGAATACCACCGCGGTCACAGTATGTTGGCGGCCGGCAGCAGGGCAGTAGGCGGCATTTACCGCCAGGGTTGTAATGAGGGCCATGGTGTTCTTAGGGGGCACTAGGGGCACATGTGAGGTGGCACTGGAGTAGGTGCTGCCCCATTTCCCCTGGTTCAGTCCCATGGTCTTAAATGGCAGATATCTTTGTGTATGTATGTGTGGGACACAATGCAGCAGACAGGTGTATGTGCACCCTACAGGTACGTGAGGTATCTGTAGCTGATGTATACTTGGTTATGGCACCACTTGAGTCGCATTGGATTTAGGTTCTGCCCAAGGCTTGCACACCATGGTTTACGTGGGAAATGTGCCTATGTGTGACTTCTTCAACATGACAATAGCCAATGCCATTGACATGACTGCGCACTTCTTTGTTTGGTGGGATGTGTGTGATCTGCATTTCATTGTCAACCTGTGGACACTTGTGAGCAGCTTCTGTATGCAAAGGGGACTTGGCTCCACCTGTTCACACATGGTTTGCCAGTCTGGGTGTTGTTGTGTTATGTAGATAATGGGTGTATGTGTTTGTGACATGCAATATGTGCAGTGTAGTGTGGCCTGTTGCATATGTATTGTTGCCTGTACATCTCTGTGTACCTGCCCATGTGTATTTATTGTGGTGTTTGTCTTGTTTGTCCTCGATGGTTGGTGTGTTGTGTGGAATGATTGGTATGGTGGCTTACCTACAAGTAGCCCATTGCAATATTGGCCATCCTGGAACCGCTCATTGATGGTGCAATGGCGAAAGATGTATGCATCACGGACGCTGCCAAGATATTTTGCAAAGATGTTGGTGAAGAGCCCACAGGGGTCCAGGATGGCCTGCACATTGATATAATGTGTGTGCTTGCAGTCCCTATATCGGTTTTCTGTTGCTGCAGGTGGAACCAGTTGCACATGGATACAGTCCATTGCACCCAGCACAAGTGGAAAACCAGCAATTTGATAGAAACCTTGTTTGGTCTCTTGCTGCAGCTGCTGGGTGTTTGGGAAGCAGATGTGTTGGGGTGTGAGGCGTAGGATTGCATCCAGGACCTTTGGTAGGAAGACAGAGAAGGATGACTGGGAGATACCAGCCACTAGTGCACCCGTTGTCTGGAATGATCCACACACCATCATGTGGAGGACAACGAGGAGTTTTGTCATGGGTGGGATGTTATAGGGATGTTATAGGGAGTTTGCAGCCGGGATGTGTGGTGCAATCTGGTGCAGCAGGCTTATGATGGACTCCCGATTGAGTCTGTACATCCGGACCACATCTTGTTCCCTCGTTCCAAAGATGATTGTGCGCTGTCTGAACATCCTGTCCCTCCTTCTGTGCTGCCTTTGTGCCTGCTGTGGTGGGGTTTGAGGTTGCTGCGGTGGTGGTGGTTGGTGGTTGGATCTGCTGTCTGCGGCGTGTGCCAAGCTGGAGCAGTACCACATCCATGTTGTCCTGGCAGTTTCCAAAGCTCCTTCTGTGTTTTTTCCTTGTATTGTGGTGCATGAGCCTCTTTTTAACGCCTGATCTAACCAAGCATTAAAAGTTAGCACTAATCAGACTTTGCACCATTTTTTCAGTCCGCTTCCTTCATTAGCGTTGTTTTTGCGTTGGGCTGAGAGAGAGTGACAGGACCACGGGGAGAGCCTGAAGGCACCTACGGTCCTAGCTGGCTCCCAACTCCTTTCATTGCACCTGCAAGCAGAGAGCTCCTTAAAATAACAGCTGCCTGCTGCAGGAGCAATATTTTCATCTGTTTCCCTTGCCGCATATTTGATCACAGAGAAACAGATGAAAACTCAGCTTTCTCCAAACAGGAGCTGGTTGCAGGAGTGACAGGACCGCGAGAGGAGCCTGAAGGCCCCCACGGTCCTAGCCGGCTCCTTACATCCAGTGGGAGCCCCCAAGCAGGGAGTTGTTTTTTCTAGCAAATTTGCATTTAGGGAAGACAGATGAAAACTCTGATTTCTGCAAGTGAGAGCTGTTTGACAGGTGTGTTTAATGGTGTGACAAACCTCACCACTTTCTCTAGCAAAACATATTTCCGCACAACACAAATTGTAAATTTCCATATAGCGCAATTTCAATCTGGATATCATACATTAAAAAACATATCCCACTCCCCCAGTGCAAACAAGTTATAATTACAACACAAAATAAGATAGTTAAAAGAGAGTAAACAGGAGAAACATGCAGGACATCACAATTATTTCTAAATCAGTCAGGAACTGCTCTATTTGTTGATTGCACTTTCCCTCCAAGAACCACAAATTTAGGTGTGCATCTTAATTTTCTCATATAATCATTTTAAGGAATCAGGCCCACAAAGCGTTGACACATTTCGGTGGCACTGTAGATTATTGCCACCTTCTTCAGGACGTGAAACATATATTCTCCCACTTGTAAAACAGCACAAAAAATCCAAATCAGAGTGATTCTTCTAGGACCTATTTATCAATCTGCTGATCCCAGGAGATTCTTATATGCATATTCTTATACAGGCTATACTCAGCCTTATTTCTTCTTAAAAGTGCATTATCTTCACAGGAACCAATTAATAATGTTAAGAAGGCCAATAGATCACCTCCTTCAAATTATATAAAATCCCACTTTGCTCCACTTAAAAAAATGCCTCCATTCAGGTTAGATATATACATTCACAGACAAGTATTTTCCAAGGTCAGTTGTCCTATAATTCAATATATATCCTGCACCCAGACTGTGTGAGCGCCTCGCAGTGTTCTATCCAAAAATTATCCTGACACCAGGCCCCACCCTCACCCCTGATGCCGCAACAATATTTCTGTTCTCCTGGGGACTATAACATTTCAACCCACAGGCAAGAGAGGACATTTGATTTTTTGAGTGTTTTTTTCCAAATATGCCGGGAGATTGGGGCTAAATCCCAATATCTTTCCAATTGCTACAGTGAAAGGAGAAAACTACCAGACTAAGACAATTCGGCAAGCTAAATATCAATGGAAGTCTAGGGTGGTGTGTTTTGCATTGATCCCATGAAGTTTTCTTAACCACAATGCCCTGCAAACCTCAAACGTTACCCAAAATCACACATTTTCCTTGCATTTCTGTGAAATAAACTTCAGAATTAGGAGGAATCCTCAAAATTACCCAGTTACCCAATTTATGCTGATAAAATCACTACACCCCATGTGTGGCTATGACCACGACAGGAACAGATCAAACCAAGGTCAGTGATCCTTGACGGGGACTCCTATTGCCCAAAGTTTGATCTATTCCTGTTGCTGATACTAGACCCAATCACACAAGTAGAACAGCGTTTTTATTGGCATAAGAGGCGCAATCCTAGGTATCAGGAATGTTTTTCATTCCTGTGGATTCCTGGAAGATTCCATCACAGAAATGCAAGGAAAAGGACTGATTTCAGGCAAAGTTTGAGGTTTGCGGGGAACTGTGGATAGTACAACCTCACGGGATTCACACAAGGCACACCACCCTGTAATCCCCTGTTTGTCTACAAAAATGTCTGTGTTGGTAGGTTTTCATGGGTGGCGACCGAGCATGGTCCCAAATCCCGCAGTTACCCCATTGCTGATTTCTCCACTAAAATTTAGGACCTTTTGTGTCAAGGTCTCTTGACCCATCCACACAAGTGAGGTGCCATTTCTATTGAGAGACTTGGAGGAATTCTGTGAGTTGGTCTAAACTTGGTACACAATGAAAGCCATTGTGTGGTGCAGTTCATTGTTGGTTCTGGGTACTTTGGGTCCTGGAAGAACCTACAAACCCTACATATCCTCACAACCAGAAGGGTCTAGCAGACGTAATGATATATTGCCTTTCTAAATCCAACATTGTGAAAAAAAAGTTTCAGATGAAATAGTCACAAATAGCCGTTCGTTTCTAGTATTTTCAGTATTTCTTTATTTCAACAGTTAGAATCTTTGGGAAAACTTTGAGGGATCTACATATGTAACCACTTGCTGAATTTTGGAATTTTGACTACTTTTCAGAAATGTCTAACGTTACTGGCTTACCCAGGGGTTTCACACTGGTTTCCACCACAAACCGGAAGTAGGTTGATGGCAGAAAAAGGAACTACCTCTTTCAAAAGTGCCAAAACTGTGGTAAAGCATTAGGTTTTATTATTCAGCTGTGCAGGTTCAAGAAAGCTGGAAAGATGATGGCTTTAGCACAACAACCCATTTGTTAATGCCATTTTTAGGAAACTAATACACTTTTATCCAGAGCACTTTTTCATATTGTTCCCAAAAAACTCAAAATGTAGCTATATTTTTCTTATTTTCACCATCCCCTCCAAGGAAATCCACAAACCCTAGGTACTTTTAGAGCCCCAAGGATGTAGGAAAAAAGGAGCCAAAAAGGGCTCAGCACTTGAGGGGAGTCCCAGTAGTTAAGGGGTGAATAATTATTTTTATTACTCATTTATTAATGACACTAATATCAACTTTTTATTTTTAATTTTATGTAATGTAATTTCATTTGTCCTCACAACAAAAGCTCTTGAACTTTCAAACTCCTTGCTCCCATTACTGCATTCTATGCCACTGTACTCTATGCCACTCTACTCTGCAACACTCCACTCTACAGCACTTTTCCCTACTCTGCACCACTCTACACTACACCTCTGTACTCCCTGTAACGTGAGTCTACTCTGCAATCTATGCCACTGCACCACTTTACACTACTGCTTTCTCTGCCACTCTATTGTATGCCACTCTACTCCACTGCACTCTATGCCACTCTACTCTGTCCCATGCCACTCCATGCCACTGCACTCTACGCTAACGCACTCTAAACAACTGCACTGTACCCTACTGCACTGTACTTTTCACCACTGGGCTCCACGCCACTGCTCCTATTCTACTCTACTCCACTCCACACCACTATGCCACTAGCTTTAAGCCATGCTGAACAGCAGCTACTCTGGTGTATAACATGGCTAATGGCTAAAACACATTAGCAAAGCCAATAACTCTTTCGTACATGAGACCTATTGCTTTGCCAGTGTTTGTTAGTACTATGAGGTACCGAAGTACCTGAAAGAACTGTAAAAAATACAATTACATCATAATAAAGGCTGCTACAAAATGTGCAAATACATTTCGGTTAAATAAAAAAAAAAGTGCTTCTCAAATACAGATTTGAATAATATACAGTTTATACCTAGTGCTAAAAAAATGTATAACACTACATTAAAACCACACACTCCACAGCTCACCTTGGAATACCATTACAATACCTCTCTGAAAGAAACATCTTTGCCACCTGAAAACTTAAAGTGACTCCTTTTAGTAAAGTCAATGCAGGTTTTCAAGCCCCTTTGTATTTGCAGATTTACCAGTTGCCCACATTTGCATGTCTTTAGGGAAGGAGACCCCCTGGCAAGAAGGCCTTTTCTTATCTGTCTGCCCCTCCCTCCCTCAGAGCACAGGAGACCCCCTGCCTTGCAGCCCAGCTGGGGAAACTCCTCTGCCCGTAAATTCGCCCTGCCTCCGTTGCCCTTTATGTGAAAGGCTAAAATTACGGATAAATGCCGTCAGTTAAAGCTTTCATCACGGACAACGGACAGCAGGGCGAAATTACGGACAGTCCGTGAAAATTACGGACGGGTGGTCACCCTAGGACCTGCTGCATATAGGGGTGGGATGAAAGTTTCATCCGGATCACGGAATTGGCTCAATTTTGGTCACTTCCCGTTACTCTTAAATGCGGAGCTCAGATGAAATTCCGCCAATTGCCGCGTGGTGGAATTTTGCTCCATTACGAGGAACGCAATGACAACTGGAACAATGAGAGGCTCCAGCAAGTGAGCTCTCAAGTGAGATTTGGCTAGAAAGCCTTTCCGATGTCATTTTGTAACACGGGCAGTCACGTTCAGAGGGCTGGTTCCCGAGAAGCAACAAAATCAACATAAAATTGAATATACTAGTATCTCTTCTGCCCAATTGGACTGTTCAGGTAGTTTATTTAGTGTGAAACACATTTTTTAAACTTTTTTTAACAGAGTGGAAGTGCCAAAGAGGCTCAAACTTCTTCTTCCTGTCCAGAAGGCTTTATCCACCCCTTGGTCACTTTTCATTCGGATTTTGAGGGGAATTATCTCTTTCCTTTTTCTGCAAACCCTGCTGCATATACCATAGAATTTTCACAGATTTGTTATGCTGGAATCAAGGAAGTTAAATAACTTTTGGATACAGTTGTTGTTTGTTGGAGGACATGCACCAGTCTTTTTTTTTTTACCTTTTAGGTTTTTTATTACATTTTAAATTTGATTGTGGTTGGCCAGAATTTGCAGTTAGGGCCTATTTTGCATTAACCTGTTTAGTTTTTTTTTCCAGGGGAAATGTTTGCACAGATTTGGGAGGGCTGATTTTAAAACTTTTAAAGGACTTTTGCTCAATGTTCTTGTGTGTTGTTTGAGAATTGTGCACTATTATTTTGCTCGTTTTATTGTAGGGCCTAGTCTGCCCATGCCAAAGGCCACAGCTAGCTAGCTATTATTATAAGCCATTGGCTATATATCTGAAACAACTGCTGTTTATGTTGTTTATGCTTTTCAAACCATCTATTGATTTAGAGGTAGCCATGAATTAAATGCAAAATGTGTTTTCTGGTATTTTAGTTTTTTCTGCAAGGAGTTAAGTATTTTGGTGAGGTAATTTACGATCCCATGAGATGTTTGTGATTGATGAATTTCTAAATTTGACAGATAATGGATTTTTATTTTTGGCGTTGCTGAAATAATGGTAGTGTTTTCATTTTTTTTGGCCATTTTTGAGTAGCCGTTTTGGTTTGTGCATCGGTCCTGATGCACCACTTATCTTGCGGCACCCCTGCCCCACCTAACGACACCATGTTTGAGCCGGATTTACAATACAGCGCACTATGGTGCTCGTTTCTACAATAGCGTCATCATTTATGTTGCTAGTGTGGTGCTTTGCTGGATAAGAGCCAAAAGCTATGACGCTAGAGCAGCAAAGCACTAGGGACCTATGGGCCCATCACTTTAACGCCTGCCCAGAGCAAGCATTATGAATGATAGATAAAATGTTGCAGTGAAATCTTGTATGTTTCACTGTGCCATTTTTTGCAGGCTCCCTGAATGGGAGTGCCCCTTGCATACATTATACTTGGCGCAGGTATAATGTGATGCAAGGGGTGACAAAGTGGTGCAATGCTAACATTGTGCCACTTTGTAAATATGGCACTGGAAATGGCTTCCTTAACGCAACATTAGCATAAAAAAATTACACTAGTGTGGTGCAATGAGGCGCAAGGGCCTTTTAAATCTGGCCCAGTGTGTTTTCCTTAGGCCTGCATGTGTTCTTTGTTGTCTGTGCTTTTTCCCTTGGTGGCCGTGTGTCCAGCAACCATTTTGTAGTCATTGTGTTTTGCTTTTGCCATCAGCTAGCCTGTATGTTCCCCTTGTTGTCCGTGCCTTTACCCTTGTTGGCCATGTAGACAGCAGCAATTTTGTAGTCAGTATACTTTGTTTTGACTTAGGCCTGCATGGTGTCTTTGCCCTTGGTGGCCATGTGGCTAGCAGACATTTTGTAGTCAGTGCGCTTTACTTTTGCCATTGACTTGCATGTGCTCTTTGTTGTCCATGGCTTTGCCCTTCGTGGCCATGTGCCATTGTGGCCATTTTGCGTAACCAGTGTGTTCCTTTTCTTCCACTTTTCAAAAACATTTTCTAGGAACATTGATAGAACAGACCTATGTATTTTCATTATGCTTCTTACGTTTTGTAAATTTAACATGCTTGAGGATGATTGTAGTGTGTATGTACAGTATTTTTAATGTATTTTTTCCATTTTCCCTGCTCTTTCTTGCCTCCCATAGGATGGATTTTTTACAGATCCTAGGAGATTTTTCCCTACACTTCCTGCCTGCCATAGGTTCACACCAGCTACAATTTATTGGGAAGATTTTCTATTTTCGCCTGGCCCGGCCCACACCCGCTGACTGCCAGAGGCCATAGTCTCACACCAGCAATCATTTTCTAACAGATTATTCTATTTTCCCCTGGCCTGCCTTGCAACGGCCGCCTGCCATTTGCATTGGTGCATACCAGCAATAATTTGTTTAAAGGTTATTTTATTTTTCCGTGGCCAGGGCTGCACCTGCCACCTGTCATAGGCCTTAGGCGCACAGCAACAATTGTTTATTTAACCCCTTCCCAGCCAGGCCTTTTTCCCTCCTGTGCCGAGCCTTTTTTTGGCTATTTGGGGCAGTTTGGGCTTAGGCCCTCATAACTTTTCCTCCACATGAGCTACCCATGCCAAATTTGCGTCCTTTTTTTCCCAACCGCCTAGGGATTCTAGAGGTACCCAGACTTTGTGCGTTCCCCTGAAGGAGACCAAAAAATTTGCCAAAATACAGTGAAAAGTTCGATAAAAAAAAAAAAATGGGAAAAAAGGGCTGCAGAAGAAGGCTTGTGTTTTTTTCCCTTAAAATGGCATCAACAAAGGGTTTGCAGTGCTAAAATCACCACCTTCCCAGCTTTCAGGAACAGGCAGACTTGAATTAGAAAACCCAATTTTTCAACACAATTTTGGCACTTTACTGGGACATATCCCATTTTTACTATTTTTTGTGCTTTCAGCCTCCTTCCAGTTAGTGATAGAAGTGGGTGTGAAACCAATGCTGGATCCCAGAGAGTTAAACATTTCTGAAAAGTAGATAAAAGTCTGAATTCAGCAAGGGGTAATTTGTGTAGATCCTACAAGTGTTTCTTACAGAAAAAAAACAGCTGAAATAAAAGAATATTGAAATTGAGGTGACAAAAATAGCCATTTTTCTCACGTTTTACTCTGTAACATTTTCCTGCGAAGTCAGATTTTTGAAAGCAATATACCTTTATGTCTGCTGGACTCTTCTGGTTGCGGGGATATATAGGGCTTGTAGGTTCATCAAGAACCATAGGTACTCAGAGCCAATAAATGAGCTGCACCTTGCAATGGGTTTTCATTCCATACAGGGTATACAGCAATTCATTTGCTGAAATATAAAAAGTGAATAATAGGTATCAAGAAAACCTTTGTATTTCTAAAATGGGCACAAGATAAGGTGTTTGGAAGCAGTGGTTATTTGCACATCTCTGAATTCCTGGGTGCCCATACCAGCATGTGAATGACAAGGGAAACACCCGGAACAACGACTCCAAAACCACGAAGTCATGAAAAACAAAAGCGAAACTACTGTTTCGTTTTCCGCGACTTCCTGGTTTTGGTACCTTAACCACGCATGTCTGAACCAGGTACATGCGTGGTTAAGGTACAGATGAAGGGAGTCAGAGTTGACGCGGTGAAGGAGGAGGTAAGTTGTGGTGGGACTAGGGCTGTTTTTTTTGGGTGGGGTCTCGGGATGATTAGGGTTTGGGGGTCACGGTTTAGGTTTGAGGTGTGTGTTGGAGTGTTTAGGTTTTAGGGGCAGGGGTGGGGACTGGGGGTATTTTTAGTTTTTGGGGTGGGGTGGGGGGCTGGGGGTGATTAGGGTTTGGGGGGAGAGGGGTCAGGGTTTAGATTTAAGGGGTGGGTTGGGGGGCTGGGGTGTTTAGGTTTTAGGGGCAGGTGGGGACTCAAAGTATTTTTCGTGTTTGTGGTGGGCCGGGGTGGATTAGGGTTTACGGGGGATCAGGGTTTAGGTTTAAGGGGTGGGTTGGGGTGTTTAGGTTTTAGGGATGGGGGTGGGGACTCAGGGTATTTTTAGTTTTTGGGATGGGGTGGGAGGCTGGGGGTGATTAGGGTTTGGGGGGGTGAGGGTTTTGGTTTAAGGGGTGAGTTGGGGAGTTGGGGTGTTTAGGTTTTAGGGATGGGGGTGGGGACTCTGGGTATTTTTAGTTTTTGGCATGGGGTGGGGGGCTGGGGTGATTAGGGTTTAGGGAGGTCAGGGTTTAGGTTTAAGGGGTGGGTTGGGGGTTGGGGTGTTTAGGTTTTAGGGGAGGGGGTTGGGGTTGTGGTAATTTTGGGGGTGGGGGTTTGGGGTAGTTGTGGGGATGGGGGTGTCATGGTAATTTTTGGGGGTGGGGAGCTAGAGGGGAAGCATGCTGGAACCGTGCATGCTGATCACTAATGCCTTTACCAGGAATGCATTTACAACAGAAAATCGTTGTAAATGCATTCGTGGTAAAGGCATTAGTGATAAGAACAAGGTAGTTGTTCTGACCTCGTTGTTGAGCCATGGGTACTTGAAGCACTCGTGATTCTGACATATAACCGAATTACAGGAAGTTTCTCAAATAGTTGTCTTTTTTACACACTGTCTTACATTTGGAAGGAAAAAATGTAGAGAAAGACAAGAGGCAATAACACTTGTTTTGCTATTCTGTGTTCCCCCCATGTCTCACGATAAAAATGGTACCTCACTTGTGTGGGTAGGCCTAATGCTCGCGACAGGAAACGCAAAATGGACACATCACATTTTTACATTGATATCTGACATGTTTTTTGCAAAGTGCAAGTGGATTTTGGCCTCTAGCTCAGCTGGCACCTAGGGAAACCTAGCAAACCTGAGCATTTTTTTAAACTAGACACCTAGGTGAATCCAAGATGGGGTGACTTGTGGGGTTCTGACCAGGTTCTGTTTCCCAGAATCCTTTGCAAACCTTAACATTTGGGTGAAAAACACTTTTTCCACACATTTCGGTGCTGCAAAGTACTGGAATCTGTGGGGAGCGACAAACACCTGTCTACCCAGTGTTCTGCCAGGTCTCCCGATAAAAATGGTACCTCACTTGTGTGGGTAGGCCTAGTGCCCGCGAAAGGAAATGCCCCAAAACACTATATGGACACATCAAAATGATCAAATACAAAACTAAGGGCCAGATGTAGCAAAGGGTTTTACCCATTCTGTGTCTATGGGAAAATGTGTTCTTACATATGGTCCTAACTGTTTTTGCGGGGCACCTGCGTTTTTGGTCCTGGGCTCAGCAGCCATATAGAAAAAAAACTACCAAACTCAGACATTTCTGAAAACTAGACACCCAGGGGAGTCCAGGGAGGTGTGACTTGCGTGGATCCCCCAATGTTTTCTTACCTAGAATCTTCAGCAAACCTCAGTCTCCTGGTAAAAATTATACCTCACTTGTGTAGGTGGGCCAAGTGCCTGTGACAGGGAAGAGCCAAAAACATGTCGAAATTGAGGGGGAACCAAAGCGGGTCCAAAAGTGCAGTTTGAAAAAAATACATTTTTAGGTTGACAAGTGCAGCAGAATTTTTATCGGTATAGATGAGGCAATGCTGGGTGGTAGGAATTTTGTGGATTCCTGCAGATTCCGGAATGTTCCATCACAAAAATGGGGGGAAAATGTGTGATTTCCTGCAAAGTTGGAGGTTTGCAGGGCATTGTGGGTCAGAAAATGGTGCAGGTGCATGTGAAGCACACCTCCCTGGAATCACCCAGATGTTTAGTTTTCAGATGTGTCTAGGTCTTGTGGATTTTTCTACATGGCAGCGTCCCAAAGTCCATAAAGTGCAGCCCTCACCATTCCAAGTGGAACGATTGTAAACCCAAAACCCATAATAATCAAATGTCCTCTCGCTTGCTGTGTTTTAGTGTGTGGGGGGAGAGCTGAAAGACTGTTACCCCCTTCAGTTGGGGTGGGGGCATAAACAGGCCCATACTGGTTGGTAGCCCCCACCCCACAATTATTATTTTTTTATTCCCTGGCATCAATGAGACTTTCTGCCCCCCGGGGTGTGGATCGTGGGTAATTGCCCCATTGGGCAGAAAACAATTTGGCCCCACTTATTTGGGGTTGGGGTATGGCCATACCCCCACCCTCTTATTTTGAAATCGTCAGAGTCACCAGATCCTCGGGGTCTGCGCACGTTCCCAACACGTCCACCACTGAACAGCTCCAAGACTCTGATAGATAAATCACAGAGGCTAAGAGAGTTCAAGAGGGGAAGAGGGGATTAGGAAGGGAACAGCTGGGAAGGAGACTTGTAGTAAGAAAAAAGGTTAAAACACACAATATCAAAATTACATCTCATGAAATCAATAGTAGACTATGACTCTAAACCTGAAAACATGAACAACATAAGAATTAGGCTTAAAATTACTAAGTTTCAAGATGGCCGGATACCTGTAAGGGAATCAAGATGGATTAAATTAAACTTTCAAATTCAAGTACTTTCCTTTACATGAGAATCAGGACAACATTCTGAATAAGTTCTAAACCAGTCATATGAATCCTTTTTTGAGAATGCATACTAGGACCATGCAATATTGCATCTAGAAACTCTGGCCTTTTGTGTTCTCTTGAAATGTTTTAACACGAATTGCGCACATTGCAGATTTTCATATATATAGTAAACAACATAAAAGGATTGTGCACCATGAATAACACAATATAGATTCAGGAAACAAACCACACAACTTGTTAACTCGAATACTACCAAATAAATGTCTTAGAATAGTGGCATACAATGAACAACATGAATTAAGCTCGAGGAGAGAATCGTACGTCTTGCCGATTCGAGTGCCACCATGTAAAATGTCAAGAAATGGTAGAACACAATGAATATCAAGGTTAAATCACCATTAAACGAATCACGCGTCTTGCCGATTTGTAAGCCACGATGTAAATGCCAAGAAATAACAGCGCGCAATGAATAACAAGGTTAAAGCACCATGAAACGAATCACGCGTCTTTTGCCGATTCTTAAGTCACCATGTAAATGTCAAGAAATGGTGGCGCGCAATGAATAACAAAGTTAAATCATCATGAAACGAATTGCGTGTCTTGCGGATTCGTAAGCCACCATGTAAATGTCAAGAAATGGTAGCGCGCAATGAATAACAAGGCTAAAGTACCATGAAACGAATCACGCGTCTTGCCGATTCTTAAGCCACCATATAAATGTCAAGAAATGGTAGCGCACAATGAATAACAAGATTAAATCAACATGAAACAAATCGCGCGTCTTGCCGATTCGTAAGCCACCATGTAAATGCCACAAACACTCAAGCGCACATTTCACACGTTAATCATTAAAGAATTAGGCCCAAGAATATGAGAGTTCTCAATAACGGCGTCGGGAGGCCAGCCCAACCACCGTCTTACCGCCCAGAACAAGGATCACCAAGAAAGAATGAAGGGCAGAGGCTTGGAAGATTAAATAGGCCACCGGGACAGGAGCTCAGGAAGTAGCTGCTGCTCTGCACCGGGACCTCTGAATAGTAAGCACTTGGAGCTGGGCTGGCTCCCTTTTATAGAGTCTTGGCCCAGCCCTCAACCACACCCAGGCATGCTGCAGGGAAAGTCTCTGGAAGGCCCTGGAAAGGGACCACACCCTAACATACTCTGAAAGCCTGCAGCAATACATTGCAAATGAACAGTATTTGTAAACACATTGAAAATAAGTCTTCAGGATTAAACTCTGCAATGCAAAAGGTTAAACAATAACATATCAGCACAATGCATAAATTACGTTGTTTTGAGAGTGCTGGGTTTTTGCATTCTAGTCGCCAATAGAGCGCGCACTGCCCTGGTGTTGACAGTACTTCCCTGGTCTCTGGTGGGCTTTCTGCCCCCCTTTGGGGCAGATGGGCATTCCAAAAATAGGCCAATCTGTCCCCAAGGGGGGCAGATATGGCCAACAGTAATGTGCCCCCATGGGGAGCGACCCTTGCCCAAGGGGCTGCCCCCCCAAACAAAACACACACATACACACACACCAATCCCTGGTGCCTAAGAGGTTTCTGTCCCCCCTGGGGGCAGATCGGCTTAATAGCAATAGGCCGATTTGCCCCCAAGGGGAGCAGAAATGGCCTAAAATAAATCCCCCCCCCCCCCCCCCCCCCAGGGGAGCAACCCTTGTCTAAGGGGTCGCTCCCCTTGAATGAAATTCGCACAAAAAAAATAATCCCTGTTGCCTAGTTGTTTCTGCCCCCCCCGGGGGCAGTTCGGCCTAATAAAAATAGGCTAAAGGGGGGCAGAAATGTCCTAAAATAAATTTGCCCCCCTAGGGGAACGACCCTTGCCTAAGGGGTCGCTGCCCTTGTGTGAAATTGATGCAAAAAATAAAGATCTGTGGTGTCTAGTGGTTTCTTCCCCGCTTGGGAGCAGATTGGCCTAATAAAAAGAGTCCGATCTGCCCCCAAGTGGGGCATAAATGGCCTAAGTACAATTTGCCCCCCAGGGTAGCGACCCTTGCCTAAGGGGTCGCTCTCCTTGCGTGAAAGTCGCCTTAAAAAAACCTCCCAGGTGTCTAGTGGTTTCTGCCCCCCCTTGGGGGCAGATTGGCCTCATCAAAATAGGCTGATCTGCCCCCAAGGTGGGCAGAAATGGCCTAAATATAATTTAGGGGAGTGACCCTTGCCTAAGGGGTCGCTCCCCACCTCTAAAAAATGAAGACATTTTTTTTTATCCCTGGCGCCTAAAGGTTTCTGCCCCCCGGGGGCAGATCGGCCTAATAACAATAGACCGATCTTCCACCGGGGGGCAGAAAAGGCCTTAAAAAAAAATTGCCCCCCTAGGGAGCGACCCTTGCTCAAAGGGACGCTCCCCTTATGCCAATTTCCCATAACAAAAACATCCCTGATGTCTAGTGGGCATTTCAGCGTCCAGATCGCTTCACGATCTGGCTTCTGAAATGCTCTGAGAGACTTCAAAGGGAAGGAAATTCCTTTTCTTCCCTTTGAAGCCTCTCAGGCCCCCATCACATGATCGGAACTGAAATGCTTTGCATTTCTGCTCCAATCGCGCTGGAAGCTGAGTTTCCAGTGCGATGGGAGGTGGCCTCGGATGAGGTCAGTGCGCGAATGCGCGGTGACGTCATCAGACGTCACTGGGAGGGCTCGGGGTTGGGAGTGGATGGGCTTCATCTTCCATCCCTGCCTTAGGGGCAGGTGGGAGTTAAGCCCATGGAGGGAGCGCTAGCGCTCACTCCGAGCTCATGTGCCAGGACGTAATGGTTACATCCTCGGCACAAGAGCACTGTGCCGGTGGACATAACCATTATGTCCCCGACACAGAAGGGGGTGGGGATTATTCCAAGCATCCACTGCCTGGGATAAGCTGTAAGCACACACCAGCAATAACTGTTTTAAGGATTATTCCATTTTCCCCTTGTACCCAATGTCTGCACACAGGCGTCTCATAGTCCTTAGAGGCACATAAAGTAAAGTTTCCAATCTGTATGTTATTGAAATATTATAGTATTATGGTTTGGAATGGACACACAATTGTTAATTATTTGCGCTGTAACCTGACTAAAGTATATTGCCTGTATTCAAACTACAAATGCCACATTTCACCAAATGTCTTTCTAGTTTGTTTCAAGGGCACAAAAGACATCATCACACATAATACAGGTAGACAGAATGTCTGTAATAAGGCACAGCAACTGAGTTCTCCTCTTCTTGCTCTTGTGCAGCTAAGTGGCAACTGCTGTAGTGAAAGAAAGAACCTGAAGATTGCCCCAAAGAATG
The DNA here is from genome assembly GCF_031143425.1 of Pleurodeles waltl. Lineage (NCBI taxonomy): Eukaryota > Metazoa > Chordata > Amphibia > Caudata > Salamandridae > Pleurodeles > Pleurodeles waltl. The sequence goes on from NC_090442.1 coordinate 1,019,350,802, forward strand.
GTGTTCCTGCCAAGAAAGTGGCAAGTGAGAAGGAGAAGAAGGATACTACCACCACTAGAGTGCCGGCCTCCACCTTTTTCAGGAAGTAAGGTGTGTCTGCTGCACCCTCCTCTGGGCAGCAACAGGCTGGGAGCAGCACTCCCACATCATCAGCAGCACCACTCCAATTTAAGGCTAAGCCCATGCCTCTCAATGATGCAGCAACTGCAGTCTTGGTGACAAACAGTGAGTCTGAACTATATTTGCCTCAGCTGCAAACTAGTACTCAATCATTACAGGAATGTGGACAACAGGAGCTGCAGCCAGCAACATTTCTTCCTGAAGTAAGGGAAGAGCAGGAGGTTGAGCTTCCTGCTGAGCAAGATGTTGCTCTTCAATCAATGGCTTTACAGTTTCCTTCAAAAAAAGAAAAGGTACTCCATCATCTTCTCCAAGCCCCTCTTGTGGTGATCTGTACATGGTGTGGACCCCAGTCAAGTCCGAGACCCACCCTGAGAGGCGAGGAAAAAGGAAAGTTCCTAAATTATCAGACAGTGCTGAGGACAGACCAGTGATTGTCAGTATGGAAGGTGGTTCATAGGACATCAAGATGACCCCTCTCATATTAAGTTCCTCGGAGGGATGTGGTTCCACCCCCGCCGGGTTCTATATTTGTAAGATCACTGTTGAGATCTGCATCCACCACTACCACAGTCGAAGTATGCCCTCCAGAGAGGCAAATGATACAGACACTAAAGAGAAGTGGATGCAACTAGGAAAAGCATGACCATGGAGATGGACAAATTGGGCTAGTCAAACGCCTGAAACAAATGCTACTTCTTTTTGAGGTTTTCACATAGGAGTTCAGCAAGGAAGACATTACAATGATCCAAGCAAACCCATTGTTGCATCTGCTACAGGACGACTTAAAGAAGGTGTTGCAAAGGCTTGCTGGTATGAACGAAGAAGCATGAGTTGGTTCAGAGCTCAGTCCTTCACTTCTCTGTTTATACGAGGCTGCAAGAGGGACTGTGTTCTCCAAAAAGTACATACATGCCACAGTACTTGATCTAGGGTACAGAAAAAATAATTGCCACTTTCATTCCTTTTTCAGAAGGTGATATTTCATAATACAAGACTTGGATTGTTGACCAAGCAAGAGACCTGGAATTAAAATGGATGGACGTTAGAGGGCTCAGCAGAGGTTCTGGCATGCTTCCTTAAACCTCAAGGATAATTAATAATACAAGACTGCCAATGTTTGTCACTTTTTGTTTTGTGCACCACATTTGGAACAGGTAACTGTGCATCAGTGAGTGGTATATTGAGTGAATGATGACTCATCTGATGGCTGGGAGGGTGTTATATTTAATTTGTAAACTTGATTTGTAATGTTTGGGGCCCAATGGATGATGCTGTCTAAAAGGTTGCCTTGCCTTCAAATTTCACTATAATTATTTACATGGTCCACTACAGTCATTTCCTATACTTCTTTTTTCAGGTTCTTTAGGAACCAGTCAGTTTAGTTAAGTAAACTGCACAAAGTGATCAAATTATTTTGCTCTTCTTGTTCATCAAAACTACCGATCTATCTCATTTTAGTTGCTATGGGATTCAGAGTCGGACAGTCATGGGACTATGGCAACACCCAGAAGAAGGAAGTTAAGAACACTGCCCATGGGAAACAAGCAGCTTGTCTCAAAGAGGCCCACCCCTGAGGACTAGTGAGAGGAGCTTTGATATGGAAAATGCTGAGTATTGCGCTGCCTCAAATGTCAATCAAACTCTAATTAAGTGGTTGTAGTCTGGGGGGACTATCACCGGACTCATGTCACAAGATGGATGCACACAATTGACATCTGTGCCAGATGTGATGCAGCTACTTGGGTTTGATGGTAAAAGATTGTTCTCACTTCTTAGTTAATGGTATATGACTGTTCTAGCCTATACTCAGCCCCCCTAATCCTCTTCCACCATGAAACTTACCTTCTCCTTGACTCTACAATATTGACATGTACTGTTTGTATTCCACAGGCCTTTTGTTCTTCTGCATGAAATCTACATACCACTCCTGCTTACTAAACCAGTTCAGCTCTGTACCCAAGACAGACATTCCGAGAAGGAGAATGCAGATACACCATCCATTTTGGCATTTACTTATATAGTATAATTTTTCTTTTCTTAACAATAACATTTTGTAGAACGGTGTGGGTTCTCCCTATTTTGTATTGTTTTCAACACTTGGTAACATGAGATAACTTGGGACTCTGGGGCTGAGGGATCATTTGCAATGATTTTGGTAACGGAACTGTGCCATTCCTTCCACAACAGATGTGATGATGTGCCGCTCATCGACTTGATGAATGCTGTGTTTGTCTATGTCACCTTTCCCCAACTCCCCCTTACCGTTCATTCAATAAATAATCATTTATACCATAAATGAATCACAAACTTGGCAGGGTGGATGTGGTGAATGTGATGCCAGCTAGCTGTTACAGGAGCTTCTGAACAATAGCCCATGCCAGCAATACTACCCCACTCAGGCTTGAAAGGGACATCATCATCATAGGACAGAGTCCTACTGGACTGCTGTAAGAGGTAAGTAAAGTAAACTACTGAGGAATAAATCCATGGTAAGGGACTTCAGAGAAAGACGGTCTGGGGTAAAAGTCGATGTGTAGTATAATATGTGACAAATTCAGAGGACAGCTTCTCAACTCATCAATAAGCCATAATGCTACGCTAACTAGCAATGCAAAGACAAAAGACAGATATGGAGTGATGGGCATCAAAAGAAAGGCCATTTATTTTTTTACATAAGGAAACCCATCTTCTCCACCCACAACAGGCCAACCCCTCTCCCCAAGCACAAAACACGAAATGGGCTGAGCCCAACCCTTTCCCCAACTTCCCTTCCCATCCTCTCCACCCACAACAACAGTCCCTCCCACCAAATAGAAGTTCAATAAAAAGAATCTTGAAGGCATCCATTCCAGAATTTATGTGGCCCAACACCCGGGGGAGGTTCTGCTGGCCATGCTGGAGTAGCCCCAGCTTGCGTAAGATGTAACAGAGGAGGCGGTCTGTTGATGAGGAGGAGGAGGGGGATAGTGGTGTTCCGCTGGCAGCAGTGCACCTTGGCTGCAGACAGCACCAGCCTTGGTGTGACTGGGATAAAGAGGGGCCTGGCTGGCAGCCGAAGGAACTGGAAGCCCATGTCTCCTCCTAGCCTGGTGGCTATCCTCTGCCAAAATGGGTGACCTCCAGAAGTAGGAGTAGCTATATCATAAAGAAAAAAAGAAAAACATGAATTCTAATGTTCATTGCAAGCTCTTGTTTATATTATAATGGCACAGTAGCAGAACATTGCTAGCCCATTAATGCCATTGAATTTTTGATGTGATTAGTCAAAGGGCCAAGTTTGTTCCTGCCATGCAACACTTAATACAATAGCCATGACTCCAAGGAAATAAACAAGAATACCAACCTAATCAAAAAGTGACTTTTGTTGAAAGGATTTTCACAGTGAAACTGAACAGACACTATGGGCCTCATTACAACATTGGCGGGCGGCAACCGCCGCCCGCCAAGTTGTAACCGCTGTGCCCATTATGACATCCCCGCTGGGCCGGCGGGCGGAAACCCTGTTTCCGCCCATCGGCCCAGCGAGGATGTGGGCAGCAACATGGGAGCTGGCTCGAAATGCAGCCGGCGGTGTTGCGGCAGTGCAACGGGTGCAGCTGCACCCGTCGCCCTTTTCACTGTCTGCTGTCTGCTGTGCTGTGCAGACAGTGAAAAGCAGTGTGGAGCTGTGCCTGGGGGCCCCTGCACTGCCCATGCCAAGTGCATGGGCAGTGCAGGGGCCCCCAGGGGCCACGCAACACCCCTTCCCACCAGCCTTTCCATGGCAGTTCTTACTGCCATGGAAAGGCTGGCGGGAAGGGGACTCTGCCGGAACCACCGTGGCGGAAAACCACCGGGACCACCGTGGCGGAAAACTGCCAGTCCCGTCGGTGCGACCGCATCACCTCTGCCGCGGTCGAAATAGGCAAGATTGCACCGCCAGCCTGTTGGCGGTGCAATCGCCAAAACAGCCCTGGCGGTCTTTGACGGCCAGGGTTGTAATGAGGGCCTTTTTGTGTTATGAATTACCTCTCATTAATGAATAAGGCATATATGCTGCACAATTAATAGCATACTTGACTAAAGTATATGTGCAACACTATTAGGGCATGCTGACAGGTCTGCTACTCTGCAGCATGTTTTTAGGGCAGCCGTAATGGCATGATCATTTATTAACTTATAATTAATTCCAAATATTTTGCTCTACTCTGACTGCCTTTTCAATTTTACTCTGACTCCAAACTTAGAGGGAGAATGGATACACCATCACACACATGATGTACAACAGATATCCCGTCCGCCATAAGTAGACAGTACCCAAATTATAAATGATGCACTGTAGTACAGCGAACGGGATAGATTGTATTTAGCACGTTTGTCACAGAGCATCACTTTTTCTTAGTCACATAGGTTGACAAGTTGACAGCAGGAAAAATTGGAGCAGGCATAAATCTGTCATGGAAGCCATGAAATATTAATGTCTGTGGCAGGAAAATGGTAGCACATGCCGAGTTGGCATTTACATTTTTGGTAGGCTGGGACAGAAGGAAAGAATGATGAAGTGACGTACTAGTGGGAGAACTGAGTGGACACTGGGAAACACACCTTGTGTTCAGTTTGTTTGTGTTGCAAACTTCAGAATGCTGTGCTGTTACCTGAAGGAGATGCACATTTCACCACCTACACTGCAGCACCAAAGTAAACCATGCTGCACTTTCACATGGCAAAATGCCATGAGCACAGAAGTGATGGATGAAATATCTGCTTCACTCACAGTATTGTCAACAAGAGAGCAAGGTGACTTTCCACTTGTCATTGTTACCACTGGGACTGTCCTCCCCAACACCCCCACCCAACTGATTGAACATACTTTGTTCATGGTTGGTTACTGGAGCTGCTGCAGCACTGATGGTCTGTGCACCTAGAAAAAGTACCGAGAAAAATGCACCTTTTTAGATACCAGATTAGCCACCTAAGTAATTATTTTGCACAAAGTACACCAGCAATACTTCACTACAGTTCGGTTAGCTGTCAGTATCTTCTATCAAAGCTATCCTTTGGGAGGTTTGTTGGTTGAAAGCATGTTAAAATGCCAGGTAGTCAAGTCAACCATAAACATTTACCTCCTAGTGGAGGGATAAGGCTACAAAAGGATAGGAGCAAAACATGATGAAGGGGTTAAAGGGAATGGTCAACAAAGGGCATGTGGTATTGGTTGGTAATAGGATCTCATTCCTGCCATGCTGCACTGTCATGGAAACTGCTAGTATGCTGTGTACAAGACCACATTGGAGATCCATGACCATTGCCACTCTATCTCTGTCCTGTACTTTTTGGCTGCTTGATCAAGAAAGCCTTCTAAACCAACATGTTTGGTGAATAGTTTGCTTGGGCCCGGCATCCTCTTCACATTATCAGCGATCTGTAATCTTTACAGTACTACACAGGATATATGAAAGAGTGGCAAGAGAAAACTCCTAACAAAGGGAGCAGAAGAAAGCTACAAATTGAAGAAAGTCAGCAGCGGAAACAGGAAATATAGAAAACACAGGGTAATGTGGGGATAACAAACATTAGATAGGGCAGTTGAACAAAATGCGGATACTATAAATACAGAAAGCCCTAATTTAACTAGTGGGAAGAGGTAAAAGTGAGAGATAAAAACAAACATGACTTACTAGGGCTAGCAGAACCATCTGCCATGGCAACGTTACTGGTGGTGATGGTAGTCCCACCCATTGTGGCATTGGTGGTGGCAGCTGCTTGGCCCTCGGATGCCCTCTTGCCCTTGGGTGCTTATGAAAGGAATAACTAATTTAAAAAAAAGATTAATTGTACTCCATAAAAAACAGACACAGCATTGTACTTTCTAAATCAGGTAGCCTATTCATAGTTTCCTAACATAAAATTGCATTTTGAACTACTCATGCTTTGCAACAAATGATCTTTGCCTACCCCCACTCTTCCTCTTCATGGGTCAAGGTAGTCTTCCCTACATGGGCTACCTGAAGGCACAGAGAAGAACAGAGAAGAACACTAACACCCCTGGTATACTATTTTTTTTATAGTGACAGGGGTCGGCATCCATTAAATCAGCCCAAGCAAGGACCTGGCTAGCTCACACCAGACCAGAATCCAAGCAGTATAATTCCCTTGATGTTCAGTCCATTCATACCATGTAGCACCTTCCCTGTCAGGCTGGCATCATGCACTACTTCTCCCTGGGCCCAGAGTTATCAAGGGCCTGTGCTGTCCTAGCCTCTAAGGATTGTTTTTGTGCAGGGAGGTGTCCCCTTCCTGCACAAAAATCCAGGACACCGTGCAATATACCACCCTTGCACCATGGCGTAAGGGTGCCTGCATTGGTGGTAGGCAGGACTCAGGGTACCAGTACAGGGAGAGAGCAGGAATGGAAAATAGCTTGATAAATTAATTTAGATGTCACATTAATGTCCTCTCCCTTTGATGCAGATCAGCAAGTTGTCTTGTTGCCCTGTGCTGCATGAAATTTTGATACCTCTGGGACCTGATGCACTCACCAAAGTTTATAAATAAACCCTGGCATATTAAATCACATGTCCACTTTTTTTCCAGGGGTATGACAGAGGACACAACTCCAAGCACTTTCTGATGCTCAAAGTGCATTTATTTATGTGATTGGCACACACTGTGATTAAAAACAAACATTTGCCTGAGCTTGGTACTACACTCATAAACAAAATGCCCTTTTTGCACCAGAGGGCACATGTGCCCACGATAATTGTTGCAAAGATATATCTATAGATCTATCATATATCTATGCATATACATATATATATATATTCTCTAACAAAATGACTCAAGGTCATACGCTGCACTCACAGGAAACTTGGAAATTCTTTTTTAATTATTTAGTGAATCAATTATATCCAACACCAATGTGTTTCAACCCACAAGGACTTGATCACGGTAAATGAGCGATCCATTTCTTTCAATTTATACTCTTCTCCCACCATATGCCCTTTTGGGGCATACTGGGATATGTAGTACCACATTTCGTATCAAACAAATAATAAACCACCAAAATAGTGATTAAATACATATTATCATATAAAACATAATATAACAGGAAAAAAACAACTTCATATACCTATTTTGTCAATTTAGTCAACTAATTATTTTATATTTTGGGAAATAGACAACCATTTTTATCTTTATTCCAGGACTGCTCCTTTCAAATATTTTTCCTTAATTATTCTTATAAGGCAAAACTTCCAATAAGGATCTAGTACCTGTATGTATTGAGCAATACAGGCATATCTCAAGATGTTTCCTGATATTTAGCCCGCCATCAGATTGTCACCAAGGATATCTACTTTCTATATATTTTACTATCCATATCCTATATCCTTTTCTATAAATGACAATACAGCTCCTCATCACCATTAATCCCATATGGGGTCTTTGTTTTTAATCTAATGATATATATTGATTCCAAACGTCTCAGTTGTTGAACTCTGTCTCCCCCTCTCTCATGCTTTTTAATTGTTGCAACCCCAAAATATCTCAAATGCAACCAATTAGCCCCATTATGGTTCTTCAAATGTTTGGCCATGTAATAGTTCTTATCATCATTCTGTACTGCCCTAATATGTTCAAGTATTCATTTTTTTAAAGGACAGTTGGTGCTCCCCACATATTTTAACCCACAGAGGCACTCAATTATGTATACTACAAATGTAGTCTCACATGTTATTCTGTCCACAATGGGAATTTCTTTCCCTCGAAAGTCTGTGATCCTCTTTTTGTTGCAACCAATCTTAGATGCCTTGCATTTGTTGCAACAAATAAAACCTTTGTTAGATTTTGTTAGCCAACTCGATGTTATCGGTGATTCAAAATGACTTTTCACCAAGAAATCCTTTTGAAGATGGTACTTTCCTATAGATTACATTCAGTCAGATCCCAACACATGGTCCTATGTCTCGATTTATTTAGATCAAATACCAATGTTTATTTAGGATACTAAGTATTTGTCTCATTTCTTTGCTGTAAGTCAAAATCAGTCTTATCAAAGCTTCTCCGTCTCCTTGCTTCTGTTCAGACTTGTTCACCAGAGTCTGTGCTGGTGTTATTGATCTTGCTTTTATTTCCCCTTGCTTAACATCTCAAGCCCTGTACCCTTGTGTTAAAAATCTCTGTTCTGTCTCCGTAAATTTGTTGTCCATAGCCGCCTTATTCGAACAGTTTCTCTTAACTCTGATGAAATCACCATAGGGAATGCTTTTTATAAGCGATTGTGGGTGAAAACTTGACCCATGTAGAACACTGTTAGTCGCTGTCGGTTTTCGATGCAATGTAGTTTGGAATGTGTCATTCTCTATATACACCATCACATCTAAAAACTCAATGGAACTTTTACTCATTTTATATGTAAATAAATTGAAGTCCTATGTCATTTATATTTAATTTTATAAAGAACTCCTTCCCTGACACTGGCGTTTGAGCACACCTAGAGGGGACCATTTGGCGAAGAATTTTGCTGTTCGAGGCGGTGCCGGAAAACGCTCTCTTTGATGTCATTCGGATATCGGCGTCGGATAAAACGCTGTAATAAGAAACGGTGGGCATTTGTATCTCCGTTGAAATAATGCAGAGTAAACATTTGCATCACTGAGAGACTTTCCCTGGGGAGGAGCACCGAACGAGTGGGGTCGGAGGACGCATCAGGAATGGATTGAGGCTCCCGTCCAGGTAAGGGAAAGCAACGGTTTCATTAATAATGCAAGCGTTTTTCCAAGCGGTTTAAAAGTGCAAGGAAAGCATTATACAATTTAAGCCCAGGACAATGGAATTCAATATGAGATATTTGTAACAATTTATTGAATAGATACACCCAGCTGAGTGAGTGGAGTTTAATAACTGCGAAGGAATACACTGATTGTCATGATTACAAAAATAAAGGAATATTATCATAAATATGGAAGAAAGGGCTGCGAGGAGAGTACAATGGGCAGAACCAGCCTTTTGTAGGACTGATACAGTACAGCAGGATAATGGAGCTCAGAGTAATACAACATCAGTACCAAAAGACAATACTAAACAACTATATATAGAATTGGAGCGATTAATGAAAAAGGAAATTTCTAAAAGTTGGGAGATTCTAACTTTGGAAAAGTATATCCAAATGGGGAGAGTACCGAGAGGGCTAAGAATCTTCACCCTTCCCAATCATCCGGACACGTGTCCTGAAATGTTGTAGTAGTGGGGAGCCAATAGCATGGAATGCTCAAAACATATGCTGGAGATCATTATTAAATATGCCAAAAAAGATATTGAGACAATAAAAGAGAGTATTAAAGAGGTAGAATCTAGGATTCGGTCTATGGATCAAGAAGAGGAAAAAGGCAAATGTAAGAAAGCAATGGATGTGGTTCTTGACACATATGAAAACCAAATAGAAGAACGCAAAAAGAGAAAGTTTTTAAGAGATGAGAAAGAAGGGGGAGGCACATACCTACTACACAATGCATATCAGCCCTGAAAATCAGGCAGTGGAAAGGGCAAAGGGGCACGGCACGGGACTCCTTGCACTGCCCATGCCAGGTGCATGGGCTGTGCAGGGGGATCCAGGGGCAGAGGACAACACAACACCAACAACCATTGTATGGGGGAACACCGCTATGCCCAGGCTGCTAGAAATGCTGAAGGAGACCAGGGGGGTATGGTAGAACGTAAAACTGGTCTGGTGTCACAGGACAGCTGATATTGTCAGAATGTAAACTAGAGGACAATGCCCAGTCTCAGTCCATTGGCTCAAGCGGCATTTACCATTGACAACAGTTGCCACTACTACCTGTGCTGTGTGCGCTGGTCAACTAGGAAATGGCAGTTAGGTGCCCATGGTACAAGCACACTCAAAATGAGGGTTCAGTATGACTACGTGATCAATCCCCAGCAATACCTGTGGAAGTGAAACTCCTGTCAACTGCTCATGTCCATAGACTCAATAACCATCAGGCACTGTCACATACATAATGATGTACACAGCTGTAATCTCATACCTATGCTGCTAATTCCGGGGTTTACCCCTGTGCCTGTGTCACAATAGCTGCAATGCCACCATGCAACATCTCAGGTGTCATGGTGCTAAGACAACTGCATTGAGGGGGAGGACATATGCGTGTAGGTAGGCAAACACACCCACACGGTCATAAGAGGAAATGGAACTCTGCCAGGCCCATCAGTGCAATGCAGTGTAGCACACATATGTAAACATCAACATGAGAAACTACCAATGGTGACACCTGTATCGTTTCATGGAATTCCAATACATGGAATGGTGCTAGGTCTCAGCACCGCATCGGTGTATGTGAAAAATGAGAGACTGGGACAGGGCCAAATTGTTATGTGTGGTGCATGTGGCATCAGAACACCAACAATCATTGCAAGGCCTCACCATGCTAATGGAAGCAGAGGGAGGGTTGATGAGGACAAGAAAGTAGCAAGCCACAATTTGGACATAACCCACCCACACGTAGAAGAAGTGACTCAGACAATTCCCCAAACTGCCCACACTACATGTGACATGCAGGTGGGGCATAGGGCTGAAAGACTGCAAACATTAATGACAGGAACAATGCATGGGAACCAAGATAACAATGTACCACCAATAGGAATTTGGTGTTCACGTCTCCAACCACTGAAGTTTGTGTTGCCCCCTTAAACCTACCAGCACCACCATCAAGGGCAGAGGAGACGACACACACATCAAAGGATGAAGATGTGGAACAGATCATCTTCACCCGTAGGAGTACCCAGTAGCACCAGCCCATGCCACAAGGGCACTGATTTGCCTTTGTCCGGTGCTTGACAACATGCGAGTTTTGCTACAGTTGGTGACATGCACTCCTCACCGACACACTGTTAACCTTACCACTATGGACTGCAATTGTCTCTCACTACTCAATTGGCAAATCATGTTCCTCTGCACTGACCAACACTTCATCTCAGCATGTCAAATGGATGGCAGATGCATTGAGATTTAGATTTGTTGTAGCTGCCAATGTGACAGCTCAGTTGGAAGTGGGAATGCAGGATGGAATACATATGCCAACAGACAATTGGCACTGTACACTCATGCAAATACCCTGAGCCCCAAGCATATGACACATGCAGTAAGGGAGTACCTGAATATTTAATAACTATGTACAAACCAGAACTTAAAACTATGTAACACGCCTATACTAACCTAATGTATCCTAACTATACATTACCCACAACTGGCCCTACCTACCCTATGCTAAGCGTACTTACCACATTTAACTACACACTCTAAACATTTGCCCCCTACCCCCCTTATATGAGGAGACACATGTAGGACAACATGTACTAACTAATACTAAACAAATATATATTTTTTTGTATTTAAAAAAAATATATATATAATTTTAATTACACAAAAGCCCCAACATTAACTCCCACCCACCCACAAACTAACATGTAATAATATGAAACCCCCAACCTACTTATCCTATCTAAACTACTACCCTACTCTAACCTATCACAAAACCCCCTAAACCCACTAAAAAACAGAATGAGGAAGGGGGGGACTGAATTAGGGTTGAGGGGAGGCAGGAGCTCACAGGTCTGTCCTCCTCAGTGTCTTTTTAATAGCTTTGAGCCTCCGGATATTTTTGTCCATGTTCCTCTGCATAGTGTCAAGCTTCCTCAACACCTTCCTCATGTCCCTCTGGAGTTTGGAAATTGAGGACATGTCCAATGCTGCAGATGTGGATGTCTGTGTTGCAGAGGTTGTTGCTCCAGCAGGTGTGGTGGTCGGTGGTGCTGACGTTAAAGGTGCAGCAGGTGTGATGGTTGGTGGTGCCGAGGTTGGTGCAGTAGGTGGGGCTGATGTGATGGTGACCACTGTGGTACTGGCTGCAGTTGTGGTGGTGGCTCCTACATTTGTGGCCATTGCCAGTCCCCATTGGCTGAAAGCCCACCACACTCCTGTGTCTCTCTCTCTCTGATAGCATCTTGACATCCTTCGGTACCCAGACTCGACATCCAAGATGTGTGTGTATCTCACTGCCCGCTTCTGGAAAGCCCTGATCTCAGCTAAATCCATGTTGGCAGCTGTACAAATTAGATAGGCAACCATCAGTGTCATCATTGTGTGATGCATGTGCAGATGATAATCTAACACTCTGCCTCAATTTGCACATGCAGTCCAAATGACAGTCCAGATTGTATAATGTCCCTGATGAATGAAATGGCAACGCTGCCTACCCATCAAGTATTTAAAAGCACAGCAAAGCACAACAAGAGGTGGACCAAATAAAGTGGTCTGTGCATTGATTTAGTGCAATGTGTCACAATGCAAAGGCAGCAACTACTTCACATGGGCCAGGCCCACTAATCTTTATCATCTGAGTCAACTTCAAGGCACCCAAGACCAGTGATTTGTAGATGTAACTGGAAGGATGATATGCACTTGCTAATCTTAAGGGTGCAGTGTTGTTTGGGACACATGCATGCTTGAATGGAATGACTGTCAACTACACTGTGACCATCACATCTACCTATATATATGTTCTTCCTCTACACCCGCGCATCAGGGGGGATGGGCATGCAATACATCATCACAACTGTCGAGGACAACCACAAAGCCATGTCCACTTGTACATGGAGTTAGTGAGTGGAACACATGTGAGGAGGGCTGCCACCTAGGAATGAGGTATCCATAGTTCATTCACATCTACATTCATGTGTCCAGTTGTGGACAACCATCAACACCTGATCTGCCCACACAATTCCCAAAACACCCACATTGATGACAGCACACGTCTGGGCTTGACTTGCATGCACGCACACCTATTACATACCACATAGGTGTCACGTAAATGGAGTACAACTTATGGGGCTAGATGCGGGGGGACAGTTACCCATACAGTCCTACATGTACATTACAATACAGGGATGCACAATTTTGTGCGAAAAACTGATGCATCACTGTCTTGTAAAAATGAGGGTATGACTCAGTGACAATAGTCTGACACTGGAGCACTTTCAAGACACAGGTGGTCCTACATGTGGCTACTAATCACCTTGTTCACATGCTGCTGCCTATTGCACAGCACAAGACTTTCAAGATATGACTCTCTGCCTGTAAATGTCTAAACCTTGCACGGAACACTATGTCAACATCCAGTCAAGTAATATCTCAGATCACGTGCCAGCTCATCATACCTTGCAATGAGTGTAACACACAAGAGTCACTCACACACCAACTGCAATCACTACATAGGACAGACATTATCACACTTACCGGATACGTCTGGGTCCTCAATCGAGCCACTTCCCCGATGGTATAGGGGGCCGGTCCACCTGTAAGACAGTGAAAGGAAAAATATGCTCAATGTCAGATCACTGTACAAACGTGTGGACAACATATCACAGTGTGTAACATTTTATATGAATGAGCTGCTGATCCTGCATGTAGACACTCCAACAGACATACCACTGCAAACTCACATTGACACTGACACTCCAGTGAGTGATAGACACACATCTGCACACATGCCCTGGGCCTAACAATCATGTGGTGCTAAACCTGACTTCAAACATTTGTGGCTAATCCATTTCAGATGGTACTCTATGTCATGAATTGCATTTGGGTGACAGTTTCAATGGCACTTCTCTGGTGCACTGCAATAGAAGTGACTCAGGTATTGTGGCTTGTGCATCAAGGGACACTGAGTTACTGTGTGATGGACATGTGGCTCAAATTTTAGTCTGCAATTATCATGCATTCAGTGGTCCATAACAGATGTGGCACAGTTGTATGTAGGTAACAAATGCCCCATTGGCAGTGTCCACTAAGCCGTATAGGCCGCCTTTGCCAACATAATGGCAGGGATCATGTGTGTATAATGATGACAACGTTGCGCTAAACATGGATTGCCCACTTTGCTGTCCCAATACAGTGAAATGTGGTTTGCTGACAGTGGCTTACTTGATCATCATTGACAGAATGCATGGGCACAGGTGTTGTCATTGCATCTAAAATGTGTTACTAAGGGCCACATGTACCAAGATCAGGTTTTATGAGTCACACATTGCTACTCACAATTTGCAAGTAGGATGATCTGAGGTACAACACTGTCTATGACACTGTTTGCAAATCACTATTGTGGTAGCAAATGACTACCTCATGAATTTTAATGAGGTAGGTCTCATTTTGCAAACCCCTTGGGAATGGTGGCACTCACAGGGATGCTGGCCTGCTGGGCTCAGCAGACCACCATGTCTGTGACTGCTTTCAAATAGAGATGTATATTTTCTTTTAAATGCAGCCTTATTTCATCAAGGGTAAACTGAAAGCATTTCAAAAAACAATATTATGACTTTAATAATTATTTGGAAGTAGTCAGTGGTCCGTGGGACAACTTCCTGCTCTGAAACTATTTTTGGGCATGCATTCACAAAGGGGAAAGGATTCCATGGGGAGCCCTCCCCTTTGGCAAATGTGTTAGCACCAACTTGATACGGCTGGTAACTGTAATTGTTTAGTGCCAGCATTTGCGGTCACCAAACACTCAATCCGTGGACTGCGACTCGCTAATAGGAAAGGAACGCCCCTTCCTAAATGCCGCTAGCAGACCCTTTTTTGTGAATGGGCAATGTGATAGCAGAATGGCAAAATTGGGAGTGTGCATTGGAATAAACATTTTTTCCTGACGTAAACACACAAAATCTGAAGACTTGGCAGTTTATGAAAATTAAAAATAGCTTGGCACATGTGGCTAAGTAATAGTCGGACATGACTCAACAAAGCTTTGAACTTCATTGTTAACATGTATAGACATGTGGAATACATCTCAGTACTGAGACACTATCAGTTTGCTCTACTTGCATTCAACATGGCCACAAACATTGCATGCAGCACGTCAAGACATCTGCTATTGTCACTCAGGAGCATTCTACTGTACACATTTGTCAATGTGATACTCACCAACAGGGCCACCGATCACCACACTCAGGCGGTCCAGCAGGTCCTGTACTCTGGCCACCAGGTCAGCCTAGCGATGCTTCAGCTGATGCTCTTTCCTTGTCATGTTGAATACCCGTTTGAGGTGCTAGAGCACCTTGGCCCACCGCAGCCGCCTTGCTTCTGTGTGATACCCCTGGATCACACGCCCACCTATCTCCAGCATCAACGGCAGAAAGTGGCACACCAGCCACACAAAGCCCCCAAGCTCCTCCTCCCCAATGTGGGTCAGCCTCGCCCTTCCCGACATGTCCTTGCACAACAATGCAAAACAGAAAAAGGGTAAAAGGAAGGAAAATAAATGTGAAAAAAGGAAACATACAGCCCAAACTGCGCACCTCAACTAACCCAACTAATGTAACCCCCAAACAGACACCTGACAGTACAAATACAATCCAAAAGACACTAAACTACACAAAATCACTTAAACAGGTACAGTATACAAACAGAATACACAAGAGAGACACCACAAGATACAAGAAAACGCAATCCAGACACGAGCAACACCAAGGCACAGCCACACAGTCAAGAAAAAGCACAGACTGTAAAGAGAAAGTGAAAGTACACCCACTGTACCATGCCTGTAAACAGGATTTCCTATTACATCACTTCCTGTCCCCTTTGCGGCCCGTTTTCCATCTTGCGTGTATTTTTTTTACGCATACGATGTTTGTGTGGCTATTTTCGACGCATAACCTACATGCGCGGCAAAATACCACGCATTACTGGGAAACTTCTATTTCAATGGATACTCGCATATTTGCATGATTTTTCGACGCATTTGTGTCAAAAAATTTGACTCAAACTGTGTTTGCATGATTTTCAATGTATTAACATGCATGCACCCTGTATCAAGAGATGGAGATAGGATGGTATGGCCTGCAGTGTGTGGTATAGTGGTTGGCCACATGTGGTAGAGCATGCAACTGTGGCCCTGATTTGTACTTTCTTTGCCCCTCATTACAGTAATTTACTGACACAAAAGTGGCGCAAACGTACAAAATACACTGTATTTTGGAAGTTTGCACTGCTTTTGCACCAAAAAATTACGGCAATTAACAAAAGTATGAATCAGGGCCGGTGTGTGAATGGTCTGTACCAACAATATGTTTTTTTCTGAAGGAACGGCATGCAATACATTGGACGTAATGCTCATGTATGAATGTGTCACAAATAGGTATCTATATCAGATTGCAATTAGTGATGTACAACAGTGATAATATGTCTTTGTAATATGTGTTGACTCATTTGATGTGTGTAGTTGTTTGACTTTGGGGACATTACATTTCAAACAAAGCTCAGGGATGATTGAGGATGGCTGATGAGTGCTAGTCGGATATGTTACCCCTTATATGTCATTAATTGTTGGCTACGACTTCATGGTGACTTGTGTGTGAACTACCCATATGTCCGCCATGCGTACATGTTTTGTACGTACAGTGTTTGAGACACTGTACCTTAATTCAACCATAAAAATGTTATGTACACGTCAGTTTGGCTGATGAAAATTACCTATGTTACTCATGTTGCTGTGGTGGATCTGCTGTCCTGGCTGCATGTGTTCACATATTTTCAGATGTGCATTCCACAGAAGTGTCCAGTTCAAGTGTGTGGGCATGTGTACCCTGTGTCAGGATTGGGCTCCATGGTGTAACGGTTTCGTGCAGATCTGGTCCGGAGTCTGTTAGGGGCAACCCTTGAGTTCACAGAGTATCTTGCGAGGAAGAAGTGTACCAAAAGTAGAAGAGCAGCTAAAGGCATTCAAGGGGAAAGGCCAGCTATGGTAAGGCAGAAAAAACAGAAAAGTGAAGGCAGAGCAACCTTAGCGTGAACAAATATGGAACGGGTCAGTTATGGACAAACACGCAGGACTTATCACTAAGATTGTACAAGGCGTAGAGCTCAGAACTTCCCACAGCAACAGGGAATGTCAGTGCCTCTGTGCAGATTAATCTTACCGCAAGCACCACGCAAGCCCCATAGAAAGGTGGTAGCAGAAGTGAATCTGTGTCTGGACCCTTAGGGCACAAATAAGGATTGTATTTACATACACGAGACTAGCCCTTGTTGGTCCGGCTGGATACACAGTAGCAATTCCTGGAATACAACCATAGCACACTGTCACTTTTAAGCACTAATGACTACATGCAACACTAGACAAAGGATGGGGCTGGATTTGCCTCCTGGAAACAAGGTGCCAGCCCAAATACAAAGGTAAACACCTCTAGACAGGTGAGGACTGAGAGGACACTTACCAGACATGATAACCCAAGAGGAAACAGAAAGCGAGGGAACCAACTAGGAGGCAAAGCCAGGCACAGGAAACAGGCTCAGGTTGACACAAAGGCTGGAACAGGTCTGGGTAACAGAAAGCAGGCTCTGGCATAAACAAACATGAACAAGGTTGAGAAACAGGGAGCAGACTCTGACTGGAACAAGCAAGAACAGGATTGGGTAAACAGAGAGCAGGGTCAGGCGTAATCAGGACTGTAACATAATCCAACAAGGGTTCTGGAACACAAATGATTCGTACTCCAATGCACGATGAGGAGCGTCAGGGAATGGAAGCTTCTAAGCAGTTCCAGGCAGCAGCAAGGCCAGAGCAGAGTCACATGGCTGGGCTGCTCAAGAGAGGTCACAGGTATGTGCATCTTCAGTTTCTTACTAGTCCTGAAGGAGAGAATACAGTATAAAGGGACAACCAGACTTTTCCCATAGGAAGCAAAGGACAGAAGATTACAGGTCATACCAACTACCAGGCAGTGCTTATGGGATCTGAAGTCCATGCAGGCTAATGTAATTCTTCTATAGCATGTCATATGGAAAAGGGAAGCAAACAGGAGTCAGAAAGGGACTCTGGGTGTTAATGATGATTCCGAGGGTACAGATAGTCCATTTACAGCGCCCCCTAGAGATGGGAGGGCAAAGACTTAACATATGGCAGTGGCAGGACTTATTTCCAGGGATAGACTGCGAAGGGCATATGTTGTGAACATTGCTTGTCATACCTGGGACACTCATGCTATCTATTTTCAGAAACGATGTCCCTCTTGTCAAGCAAGCTTCTTGCAGAGATTGCAAATGTCACACTTACTAATGTCAGGGGTCTGATCATACATTCCTGTTTCCACTGATATTTCGCATCCACTGCCTCCTGTATGGTGTTCTTATTTACCTTATGTTTGGAGATGTCATAGTTGTGTGTCATGTGCTACAGTAGACCGTGTTGGCAACATGGATGTGTGTCATATGCTATGGTCCTATGGTTTTGTGCTTCATACGTGAAATTCAAAAGATTAGTATTTTTTATATGTGTGTGATGTTTGCTGTACAATCATACACATCACATGTGATGTTGCATCAGAAGTAGTCAGATTTGTCCTTGTAACATGCTCCCTGAGGTAATACTCACATTCCTAAAGAACATGTGATGGAGAAAGAAGAAACCAGAGCAGGATTGTGTGAACAAGTAAGGTGTTTAATTACATATCCTAACAAGGTGTATAGAGTGACTATTGGTAAAAAATGTGAACAATCTGCTGTATGCGGGGCATTCCTGCAGCTGTGTTTTGATGTTTCCCCTCATTTTCCCTGGCACCATCCTCCTCCTCCTCAGGCAGTTCTTGGTCTGGCTCATATAGGGGATGTTCCTCCTCACACAAATGTTGTGCAGCATAGCACATGTAGGTATGATTTTGCAAACAGTGTGTGGGGCATATAGGAGGCTGACTCCTGTGATGTTCAAGCACATAGATCTGGACTTCAGGATTCCAAAGGTCCTTTCTACAATGGTGCATGTCCTCCAATGTGCCTCATTATAGGTACGCTCTGCTGCTGTGCTTGGGTTGGGGAATGGGGTCATGATCAATGGCTGGATCCCGTAATCCTGATCAGCTGAAAAAGAAAATAAAAGTGAATATTTTGTTAGTGCTTGCAACAGGAATGTCATGTAGCATGGCAGTTGATATCTTGTGTTGTCTGTGACTCATATGTGTTTGTGGTATTGTGTGAGATCCTGGGCTTCCATGAGGTTTTTTCTGCAGTGGGTTGTTTGACTTGACAACTTGTATTTGGCTCATTGACCTGGGATCTATGATTTAGTTTCCAAACTGCTGGCCAGTAAGTATGTACCATGCGTTCTGTAGTGACCAACATGTTTAGTGGTAACATGGTTGCACTACATGGCCTGGACATCCCATCCAATTAGACATATGTCATTGCAGATGAAAAGCAACAGTGAGGCCTTTGATTAGGCTTGGTGACAATGCACAACACATCTCCATAAGTTGCCAGCACTGAGGTATTCAGTATTGACAATGCACAATTGTCCCATGTGTGACTTGGTTCTAGGCAAACCTTTGTAGTTCCCTCTGCTAGTGGCTCATGTGCAACTGTGCACCTACACTACCAAACTTACTCCAGGTAACCAGGCTAACCGCCTTGTGAAGGTGGATGTATCTATGCAGGAAGGGCCATCTCCCTTTACATATGTTATTTTGATGGACAATTGGCTCTTTCAGTGTGTGCCGCAGTGTGCAGTTTGCATTAGTGGCACATCAATATGTGTTCATAGCACAGTCCACTTCCTTATTGCTACCTGGCAACGGCACCCCAGGAGTGATGTATGATGTTGGGACTGCCTCAGTATTTCCATGTCACCTACATGTGAGTCTGCATCATCATGCTATGTGTCTCATGGTGTTAGACCTGCAGCAACACACATTACACACCCCTTCCACAGTACATATTGCTTGGGAGGGTGTCGGATTCACTATGTGGCCTAATGTAATTGTAAATGGTTCATCTTCCAAGTTGTGCTTTGACATTGGTCCCTTGTGGCTCTAGAGTGGCAGCTAATGTTATTGACAGACGCCATTTGTCCATAGGTGTGTGTCCCATTGTGTCAGGGTGTACAACATAACTACCTGTGTCACACCTCAGTGTTTTCCTGCCCACGTGTCAATGTAGTTGTGTATGTATTGTGTGCCCTACAGGGTTGCTGTGCTGTGTGTATATTGCTAGGTTTATGGACTTACTGACAAGAAGGCCATTGCCATATTATCCGTCCTGGAAGTGCTGAGTGCGAAAGATTAAGGAATCATGTACACATCCCAGGATACTTGGCCAAGATGTTGATAAACAATCTCTGGTGGTCAACTATGGCCTGCACATTTATGGAGCGGGTGTGCTTTCTGTTCCGGAATAGATGCTCTGTTGCTGCAGGTGGTAAAATCCGGACATGGGTGCAGTCAATTGCACCAAGCACATGCGGAAAGCAATGTATTTGATAAAACCCCTGTTTGATTTCCTGCTGCTTCTGCTCGGTGTTGGGGAAGCTGATGTGATGGGGTGTGAGGGATATGATGGCATCTAGGACCTTGGGAAGGAAGGCGGAGAATGAGGGATGTGATACCCCAGCGACCAGGGCACCCATTGTTTGGAAGGAGCCACTTGCCAACATATGCAGGACAGCTCGCAGCTTGGTCACCGGTGCTATATTGTGTGGTATCTGCAGTCTGGCTGTTATATGTGGCTCAATTTGGCGCAGCAGCTGCTGTATGGCTTCTCAGTTGAGTCTATACCTCCGGATGATGTCTTGTTCCCTGAGGCGGTGGAGGGTTGTCCTGGTCCTGAAGACCTTCTCCTGCCTTCTGCGTTGCTTTTGGGGGCCACGTTGGGGTGGTGGTGGCTGCTGCTATTGGTCCTGTGTTCTGCGTCGTCTAGCATGCTGCATCAGCAGCACCTCCATGTTGTGCTGTTGGTCTGTGATGTTGCTTGTGTGTGGTTTCCTTAAGTAGTAGTGTGTTTGCCTCATTTAATCGGGCTTTGCACCATTTTTCGGGTCCGCCTCCCACCCGTGCGACATATTTGCCCTGTTGGATAAATATGGTGCTAAGGTGTTTGAGTCATTTTTTGGACTAGAACACCTACCTTGCATCTCATTGACGCAAGCCGGTTTCACGCATCCTTAAAATGACGCAAACTCCATAATTTTTACGCTAGACGGGTCTGGTGTCAAAATATAAATATGGAGTTAAGTTTGCTCTGGATTTGTGTAAAAAGAAAAGACGCAAATCCGGCACAAACAGAGTATAAATATGGGCCTAAGTCTCCATTCCTTGCACCTCCTGCACTTGTAGAACCCCTGTTGTTCTTTGAGCCAAAGCCCTGTGCTCGCACCTCCGCCATGCACAGTTTTTTAAAGAATAGTTTTACAACAAAATCTACAGTGATATTAGCAATGCTATTCTAAAAAATGGCATGAGTGCTGTAAAATCTGGGGTAATTTGCAGTGCATGGTGAGGAAGCAAGTTATAGTTACGTTAGGGCACGAGTTATAGTTACTTGAAATAACTATAAACTGTGAATTTTTATGGTCCTGTACATTTAAATTGGGAGCCTAACTATAACGACCCCGTAACCTTTGTTGTTTTAATGTGAATTTCTATGTTTTAAAAAAATTATATTTCCTAAGTATAATGTCCCTGTAACCTTTGTTTTTCTCAGTGAATTTCTGTGTTTTATTTAACGTAAAGTAATTTTAAAAACCATACATTAATCCAACCTGCGGCCAGGCCCTGTAGCCAACTCCCGTAACCACCCAACCCCGTGCCATGCATGGCCTTTGACCATGCCCAGCGGGGGTTGGCCAAAGGGCCTGGCTTGCGTCCAGTCCCTGTGGTCTTCCCCCAATAACTACCCTAACCAGCACCATGAAGAGCTGAAGGAGTTTGCAGCTTTAAGGAGGCAACATTAAATATATATACATTGAGGGCCATTGCATGGGCCCCACTGGCCCCGGGGACCACCATCTCCCTGGGCCGACATAATAAACACAAATTAGGGGGGACGTGCAGAACCCCCTGGCCCAGGGAACCACCACCTCCCAATGGAAACATAGTAAAACATCTTTAGGGGGGCCACACAGAACCCCGAGTCCCAGGGACCACCACCTCCCTGGGGCAATTATAATAATATTTAAAGGGGGGCCAAAGGGACCACCCAGGTCCTGGGGACCACCACCTCCTCGGGACAACATAATAAAATATAGGGGGGGTCAAATGGACTCCCTGTGGCCTGGAAACCACGACCTCCCCAGGGCTACATTTTAAAAAATATGGGGAGGGTGCACTGACCCCCCCCCCTCACCCCAAGGACCAGAATCTCCCCAGAGCTATTCTAACAATATGTTCAAGGGGGGCCACAAGGACCCCCCGGGCCTCGAGAACCACTGCTTCCCCGGGGCCAAATACTTATTTTATTAAAGGAAGGGAGGGCAACATGGCTTTCCTTCCTAGGCCGATTTCGGCCCCAGGGACCCCATCCCCGAGGCCAGCCATATGTACAATGGTGCCCAAAGCACCCATGCAAACCTACGGGAACCTCAAGGGCCCTGCAGTCTCACCGGCTCCCGTCTGCTGCGGGAGCAAGCATTGCTCTCTCACACAGGGAGCTGCTTTAAATAGCAGCTCCCTGCTTGCGGGAGTAGTGTTTTCATTAATTTACCTGCCCGCCTGAAAGTGGAGTTATGGGGGCAGATGTATCAAGAATGCATTTTGTGAGTCGGAAATAGAGATTTTTAAGAAATCGCTATTTCTGATTCGCAAAATGTATTGTATCACATTTGTGTTTCGGTAATAGCATTTTCTTAAAAATCGCACAAATGCTATTACCAAATCGTAAATTGCGATACCGGCCCCCATTCGCACCTATGGGCCTGTAGGCCCATATTTGCGAATTTTTCGCATTTCCAAAATTGTGAACTCCTAACTGGAATTCGCAATTTTTGGAAATGCAAAGTCCAGGGTGCTGGGGGCCTTAAGCCCCCTCTGCTGCACCGCAAAATATTTTTTTACAACATGTAAGGTGCACACATGCCAAAAGGGCATTTGTGCTTTACATGTACATTTTAAAAATGCATTTTAAATGCATTTTAAAAATTTGCACATGGTTACCACCAAGTTCAACTTGGGGGTAAATAGCGATTCCTTAATCCCCAATTCGCATTAAGAAATTGCTTGTTACATGTGCTTTAGAAATCGCAAATAAGGATTCCTTATTTGCGATTTCTTAATTAGAGAGTCGCAATTTGCGACTTGCTAAACAGGGTCGCAATTTTAAGGAATCGCTATTTTAGGAATTCCTTAAAATTGCATTCAGAATGCCTTTGATACATTCTGAAATGGCTTTTTGCATTTGCAAATGGGCATTCGCACCGTTTGCGAATGCAAAAAGCTTTGATACATCTGACCCATGGTTCCTTTCGCTTGGAGGGAGCTGTGAGCTCCCACCAAGCAAAACCAAGCAGTTACCTCCCGAGGGTGGGCACCTCAGGAAGTAGCAGGAGCAAGCCCTGGGAGTTAGGGGTCCCCAGGACCATATATAGGCTCCACAAGGGGGACTGCGTGGCCCCCTCCATCTTTCGATTTGTCCTTGGGGAAGTGGTGGTCCCCCGGGCCTGCTGGGTTAATAGTATTTTGTTTCGGGAAGTGGTGATCCCAGGGGGGACCCCCATTAAAAGTCATCCCCTGGGAGGTGGAAGTCCCTGGAGCCTGTGGATGAGTTGGTCCTGGGGTGTGGGGTGGGTGCAAGGCCACCGCATATCATGTAAAGCTAGCCCTGAGGAGGTAGTGGCCGTAGGGCCCCCCTTATTATAATTTTATCTTGCTCCGGGGGAGGTGGTGGTCCCTGGCGTAGCTAAAAGCCCTAGGAGGGGGTCCTGTGCACCCTCCTCCTTTGATGAGCCCTCAATGCCCGTAGGACTTGGTCCACAGTGGGGCCGGAGCATTAAGTAACACGGGAGACTGAATTGTTTTTTAAATCATAGAGAAATCTGTGGATTCAGCCTCAAATTTCTTGGTTATTTAAAAAAAATGCTTTTTAGCTTTTGGAAGGTCCCAGGGGATCCCCCAGGCCAAAGCTAGGTGGTAAACATACCCTGCCCCCTTTTCAGTTTTTTAAAAAGTCCCAAAATGGCTGCCAACACTTCTTGTTTGAAGTGTTGGCAGCAATTCAGATCTCAGCCGGAGTTTCCCTGGATCTTCGGCCCTAGATATACATTTTTTTCCCTTTAACGTCTTAAAAACTACAGAACAGATTTACAACAAATAGAAAAAATGTGATCTGCAGTCCAAAAGCTACCTTCTTGCCAAAGATGGTCTAATTCTGTCCAGCGGTTGGGACTGCAGGCGTGTCTAAAGAGTTTACGGGAATTAACATGGAAAGCGCACTATTCTGACCCCCTTTTCTCAGACCTGCTTGCATCCCAAAACTTTCCATGTACAGCAACTTTTTTGGGCACACTTATTTTGGGAATTTCATGAAGATTCGTCAAACTGTGCCAAAGATATAGGCAAGTCAAAAAACACTTTTTCAATCGATATTAGGTCCTAACTTTAACTTCTTACAGGCGATTGCCAGTAGGTAATATACATATATATATATATATATATATATACATGTATACTAGAAAGATAGACATACATTCGTAATAAACACACTTAATACACACATGTAATTTGCATGTATGATAAATGGACACATTCATAATATATATAACTATATTATATTATATCCGTATATACTTACTCACAACCCATATTAACCAGTGTGAAATATATTTATTTTTATAAATAGCAAAAATAAACATAATTTTTATATATATGTATATCTATTATATTTATGTCTTATATACACATATATGCGTGTGTATGTGTGTGTGTGTGTGTGAGTGTGTGTGTGTGTGTGTGTGTGTGTGTGTGCATTGACAGGAAAAACAAAAGTTAAAGTAACATTATAGTTAGTTGAATACGTCAGTGACAACATTAAAATTTTGAGCTAAAAAACACAGAAATTATTCTGAGCTATTTTGTACATACTTTCAGGCCTCAAATGCCATGCTTGTTTATAGGACAATGTATGTAAAAGAGGCTTGGATGATGTCATTTGTGATGTCATTTGAGATGTCATCAGTGATGTCAAAAATAGTGACATGAATCATGTCATGAGTGATGTAAAGTGTGAGGTCTTAAGCAGTGCATGGTGGAGCCACGAGTTATGTTTAGCTCTGCTAACTATAGTTGGTGAATTATGTGTTTTTTTAGTTCAAAACTTGAATGTCGTCACTGGCATATTCACCTAACTATAATGTTACTTTAACCTCTGGGGCCTCATTTACGAGGTTTTGATGCAGGGCAGTGCCTTATGGATTGTTGCTGCACTGCCCTGCATCAAAAGAAAAGGTCAGGAATGTGCCGTATCTATGAGATTCAGCGCGTTCCTGTCTTTTTCCCCTGCGCTGGTACACAATGGGCTGCCATGCACCAATGAAAGGGTGTCTGTATTACAGGGATGATTGTTTTGTGCAGGGAAGGACACCATCCTGTACAAAAGCAATCACGAGAGACATTTCCCTCTTTCTATGTGTGCTGCAGAATGCAGGAAAAAGGAAACACAAGGAGAAATAAAGGTGCCTCCCTCACACTTCCCTAGAGAGGCGTTGACTTTTTTGACACTTTCCCAGGTGTACGAAATCTCGTAAATCTGAGAACAAGTCAAATGCCATAGGTGTTACGTAATGCCCATGGCATGCCTCCCTATTGCATGGTCAGGCACTGCAGTGGCTTGCACTGTGTTGCCTCAGTCCATATCTACAAGGCCAGGGAAAGCCAAGCAGGGTGGCTTTATGTGTCCTTGTAGATATGGCCCTGCTGTGTGCGCCACAGTACCGTCACTAAGAGTGATGTTCCGGCAGTGCACAGGGGCATGTAATTAAGCCCCTTGGTTTTTTCTGTAAATTTCCACGTTTTTTTTTAAACAAAAGCAGATCTTCATATCACCCCCAATTATAACGTTACTTTGACCTTTGTTTTTTTCATGAATTTTGAGGTTTTTTTTTTAACTAAAGTAATATTTTATCA
Source organism: Pleurodeles waltl (assembly GCF_031143425.1). Lineage (NCBI taxonomy): Eukaryota > Metazoa > Chordata > Amphibia > Caudata > Salamandridae > Pleurodeles > Pleurodeles waltl. The sequence goes on from NC_090442.1 coordinate 1,019,376,854, forward strand.
CCATACATAAAGCCAACTCCTCACCGTGCACGGCCAGCAGGAGCCAACCCCACACTGTGTACAGCCTTTGATCTCCACAGCATAAGGTTGGCCTTCAGGCCATCTGGGGCTAAAATGACCCAGCAAGTCAACACCGTCTCTTCCTCCTGCTTCAACACCCTCCACATGCTTCAGAAGATCTACAAATGGATCCCCACTGAAACCAGAAAGACGGTCACCCAAGCCCTCGTAAGTAGCTAACTGGACTATGTCAACACCCTCTGCAGGAACCACGGGCAAGCTCCAGAAAAGACTGCAACTCATAGAGAACGCCTCCGCACGCCTTATCCTGGACATCCCCCACCACAGCCACATCATAGCCCACCTGAGAGACCTGCACTGGCTCCCCATCAACAAGAGAATCATGTTTAAACTCCTCACCCATGTTCACAAGGCACTACACAACACCGGACCAGAATACCTCAACAGACGGCTCTCCTTCTACACCCCGACTCAACAGCTTAGTTCTACTGACCATGCCCTCGCCACCTACCCACGCATCCACAGAATGGCCTCCGGCAGCAGATAGTTCTTTCACCTCGCCGCCAAGACGTGGAACACTCTTCCCACCCACCTACGACAGACACAGGACCTACTTACCTTCAGGAGACACCTCAAGACCTGGCTGTTCGATCAGTAGCAGCCCACCCCATCAGTGCCTTGAGACCCTCTCGGGTGAGTAGTGCGCTTTACAAATGCTTTGATTGATTGATTGAATACAAAAAAAGGGAGAGGTCGTGTGGCCCCCCTATCCCAGCCTCTTTAGGGCCTGGGGACCTATAGGAACCTGGCTCTTTATGTAGTGGGCCAAAATGAGGTACACTATGCAAAGAGTCCAAGCAATTCCCAGAGGTATCACAGAGGCACAAATGACATCCTAAATACTCTGTTTGTGGGTAGTGTGATCGAGCAGTAAGGCATTTCAGAGGGTAGTGTTAAGCATGTAGGGCACACACTCATACAGTAAGTGAGACACACACTCAACAAAATCTGACATCAATTTATAAAAATAGCACGAACTTTGATATCAATTTTGACACCAAGATCACCGTAATCAGGAGAGTACTTTTGGAGTTATGAATTTTTACAATTTTCAAAAGTTGACAGTGCAGTTTTTGGAGCGGTAATGTTATCCTATGGGGGAAAAACTTGTACTGCATACTGGTACTTAGTAATGATTTACAGGACCAATCTTCTGGAGTTAAGGTAAGTAGAGGGCAAGCTCCAAAGCAGCATCAACAGGTCACTTCGGGAGGCACTGGGGCATCCGGATGCAGAGGTGCTTTTCAGTGTCAGGTATCCAATGTTATCCTATGGGGAAAAACATGTACTGCATGCGGACACTCAATGACGACCTACAGGACTGTTCATATGGACTTGAGGTGAGTACCAGGCAATGTCCTAGGCCACACCAACAGGTCACCTTGGGAGTCTCTGGTGCATCCAGGTGCAGAGGTGTGTTATGGCGTCCGGTGTCCCACTCAAGTCTATGGGAACCTGTCTGGGTAGAAAGTTGTTGCAGGAGTGGACAGGAAGGTCAGTCCTGGGGAACCCACAGGGGGGCTCAACCCATGGGGTCCTTAGGCATGTGTGGACACTGCTGGTTCACTCCTCCTTAGGCTGTAAAGTGCAGGTACAGGGGTGTCTTCTGGCATCGGGTCCAGTGCGGGAGTTCTTTGCAGTTGCAGGGGGCCCGCAGAAACACTCTGCAGGCGTGGACTGGGGGTCCGCTCCGACCAAGTCAACAAGTGGGCTCAAGTCTTGCAAGGCAGCGAGATGTGGGGACACCCATGGCGCTCTTCTCCTGGGTCGAGGGCTGACGGGTGCAGAGATGTCCTAAGGCATAGGATTTTTGTCTCCTGCCCACTCGCAGTTGCAAGGGGTCTGCAGAAAAAAAGGCTGCAGTCTCCGGCGTGAAGTCCACAGAGGTTGAGCATAAGTGAACTTCGTCTCTGGAGGGTCTGGGGACCACATAGACAATGTTGGCCCACTTCAGCATGAGCTGATGCATCTGGGTGAAGTGGTGATGTCCAGAGTTGGGTTTCTGGTGGTCCTGGTCCTCTCAGATCTTTCTTGGGTACCTGTGGATGCAGGGGAGCAGCATCTCTACTCCAAGGGAGTTCCTTAGGGTGATTGGCGAAGCACTGACAGCTCTCCCGGTTTCTTGGAGGCTGCAGTGTCAGGAAAGGTCAATTGCTCCGCGAGGGTCGTGTGCAGCAGGCAGGCCAGCAGGGTTGGCGCTAAGTGAGTCATGCTCCTTGGTTCTCAGGTTCAGCAGGTTTCTTGTCCATAGTGTAGTAGACAATGGGCTAATTACCCTGGGGGTCATTACACACCCTAGATGACCACTTCCTGTGGGTAGTGGGCATCACCCTAACCAGAGTCCCTAAATTCCACCACATGCAAGATGATGGAATTGCTAAAGTTGTGTTCATTTCAGGTTGTCCACCCTAGGAGTGTGTTCATCCTGGAAGGGCTAGACGCCTCCTGCATATTGAATTTTCACACCTGTCCAGGTGTCAGATGGGCCCTGAAGCAGGAAGTTTGGCATCTTCCACTGAGGAAGGCCAGATCTGCAGTGGTCTTCTTTGAAGCTCCTGCCTTGGAATGTAGGTCATCGTGTGGGGTGGGGTGTATAACACCCAGACCAGCCAGGCATTTGTTTTCTGACCTCTCAAGAGCGGAGGCTTCCACAGTGAGAGGGCAGATTTGTGTCTGTTGATGGCAGCTGACCCAAACCAGTCAGTGAGCTCACCAGCAGTTAGTAGGTTTTTGAGGGGGCACCTCGAAGGAGCCATCTGGGTGCATTTATTAATAAATCCAGAATTAGTAAGGGTTTATCAATTTGAGGTGTTTGATACCAAACATCCCTATGTTCAGAGAAGCCTTCATGTAGTTGGGGAACACATAGGGGGTCTTTATGAGTTTGGGGGATGTAAAAGGTCGCCAAACTCACGCGGTCAGGTTGCTGTGTTTCTGCCAGCTGGCCAAGCAGGAAACAGCCTACAATATTGAGACCAGCTCATAATTGAGCCGGCAGCAATTCTGTGCCCCAGCACCTGTCGTGCTGTTCACTGTCTGCAGTTAGATCAGCTGCTCCATAGGAAAACTGTTTTTATGTTGCTTATAACTTTGGCACTGTTTGACAAATCTCCACAAAGCTTTCCAAGAAGGTGCTACTTTTTGACTAGTTTGTACATGTAACGTTTCAGGGTGATCCGTCAAACAGGGTCCAATAAAAATAAGGAATCCCATGATGTAAAATCCCCTTGCATTTTCCATAGACTTCTTTAGGCATGGCTACAGCAGAAACCGCTCAATGGAATTACACCAATTTTGGCAGGAAGCTAGATCCTGGTCTGCATATTGTAATTTTTGTTATTTGGTGTAAATCTGTTCTGTAGTTTTCGGGAACTAAAGGTTCAAATAAATATAGAGAGCTGGGTTAAAATTACTCTTACAAGAGTCCCTCAAAAATATAGAATATTCTGATTGGCCTCAGGAGCTTTTTAACCTTGGGCCATCTCGCTCCTGTGGGAGTGAGCACTCTGATTGGCTGCCAGCAACATGAGAAAAATATTGCTGGCATCAGTACAGGACTCGGGGACTTAGTCCCCTATCTTGAAGCAAATATATATATATATATATGGGGGCACTGTGGGGGTCATTATGACCCTGGCAGTCTTCAGACCGCCAGGGTCGTGGTGGCGGTCTGACCGCCGCCAAACAATGGCAGTTGCGCCACGGTCAGACTGCCAGTTTACCTCCACAGGAGGGACTGGCGATGCTGGTGGTCCTAATCTGCCAGGGTAGCACTGCAAGCAGCGACCCCCTTGGTCCCATGTTGGGGTGGGGTCCACATTAAAAAAATATATATATATTTTTGCCGCAACCCAGTATGATTCCTGCAGGATTGGATAAAAAAAAAATGGCAGGTAGGGCTGTGTTTTTTACTTAAGGGGTGGAGGCATCTTCCACTGAGGAAGGCCAGATCTGCAGTGGTCTTCTTTGAAGCAACTGCCTTGGAATGTAGGTCATCGTGTGGGGTGGGGTGTATAACACCCAGACCAGCCAGGCATTTGTTTTCTGACCTCTCAAGAGCGGAGGCTTCCACAGTGAGAGGGCAGATTTGTGTCTGTTGATGGCAGCTGACCCAAACCAGTCAGTGAGCTCACCAGCAGTTAGTAGGTTTTTGAGGGGGCACCTCGAAGGAGCCATCTGGGTGCATTTATTAATAAATCCAGAATTAGTAAGGGTTTATCAATTTGAGGTGTTTGATACCAAACATCCCTATGTTCAGAGAAGCCTTCATGTAGTTGGGGAACACATAGGGGGTCTTTATGAGTTTGGGGGATGTAAAAGGTCGCCAAACTCACGCGGTCAGGTTGCTGTGTTTCTGCCAGCTGGCCAAGCAGGAAACAGCCTACAATATTGAGACCAGCTCATAATTGAGCCGGCAGCAATTCTGTGCCCCAGCACCTGTCGTGCTGTTCACTGTCTGCAGTTAGATCAGCTGCTCCATAGGAAAACTGTTTTTATGTTGCTTATAACTTTGGCACTGTTTGACAAATCTCCACAAAGCTTTCCAAGAAGGTGCTACTTTTTGACTAGTTTGTACATGTAACGTTTCAGGGTGATCCGTCAAACAGGGTCCAATAAAAATAAGGAATCCCATGATGTAAAATCCCCTTGCATTTTCCATAGACTTCTTTAGGCATGGCTACAGCAGAAACCGCTCAATGGAATTACACCAATTTTGGCAGGAAGCTAGATCCTGGTCTGCATATTGTAATTTTTGTTATTTGGTGTAAATCTGTTCTGTAGTTTTCGGGAACTAAAGGTTCAAATAAATATAGAGAGCTGGGTTAAAATTACTCTTACAAGAGTCCCTCAAAAATATAGAATATTCTGATTGGCCTCAGGAGCTTTTTAACCTTGGGCCATCTCGCTCCTGTGGGAGTGAGCACTCTGATTGGCTGCCAGCAACATGAGAAAAATATTGCTGGCATCAGTACAGGACTCGGGGACTTAGTCCCCTATCTTGAAGCAAATATATATATATATATATATGGGGGCACTGTGGGGGTCATTATGACCCTGGCAGTCTTCAGACCGCCAGTGTCGTGGTGGTGGTCTGACCGCCGCAAAACGATGGCAGTTGCGCCACGGTCAGACTGCCAGTTTACCTCCACAGGAGGGACTGGCGATGCTGGTGGTCCTAATCTGCCAGGGTAGCACTGCAAGCAGCGCCCCCCTGGGGATTACGACCCCCCTCTCTGCCAGCTTTTACATGACTGTAACACTGCAATGTAAAAGCTGATGGAGACAGGGTGCAGGGGGACCCAGGGGGGCCGCTGCACTGTCCATGCACTTGGCATAGGCAGTGCAGGGGCCCCCATGGCTGTTTCCATCCGCTGGCCCAGCGGAAACGTCATATTCGGGTGGCAAACATACCGCCAGCACTGGCGGTATTTTGGCGCCTGTGGCATCAGCGGTCTTTTCCAAAGACCGCCAATGTCATAATGACCCCCTTAATGACTTAAAGTGTTTGGTGACATTAGGTATAAAGAAATCAGGTCCCTCAAACTTAATGTTAGAAAGAAGCAAGTCAAAATCATCAGGCAAACCACTTGCCGTAGGCCTTACATCTATGAATTGAAACTTAGAGAACTTAATTATAAAAGAGTCTGTGTAATTTCAGTAGGGTGAACTGCCCCTAGTCACATTCTGGTAGTGGATGGGCACAGATGATCTTGCCTTAAATATTTGTCCCAAACTTTGTTTTAATGTTTTTATCATGTTTGTTATTTGTTCTTTTCTTAACTGTTTAATTTTAGCCCAAACATATTTCCATATATAGGCCACAACATTTTAGTTTGATGAAGTTCTGTCTCATAGTATTCAAGATCAATAACAGTGAACATATTAGAAATGTGCAAAAAAAAAGAAGAAACATTTTTATTCAGCATTCTGAAGTACAGATCACCTTATTCTTCATGTTCAGAATCACTTTTAATATATAGTAAATAAAGTGATCCCCAATTGCAGATGTATTGTTAACTTGAAGCAAAATCATGTTTGGCAAAAACCAAGGGGACAACCACACATTGTCACCCACACAATAAGACAATGTATGAGACTAACAGACTGGTATCTGCATAGTGCTTCATTTCTCAGTTGCTTAAGATTGAAATGACTACTGTGACTTTGTAGGTGTTTAAGAAAGTCAGGTCAGCAGCAATGGGTATTGATGAGGAAGATCAGAGAGGTGGAAACATTTGAGGGTGCTATACATGCATACTATTCAAAGGTGACACCTTTAGGGTATTGTGGAAGCTGTGATTGTATGCAAACCTGGCTATAAATCAATACAACAACCATTTGTTTTGTGTGGTATGCTGATGACAGCACAAGTATTGCTACATTAATAAGTTCACAAGTTCGATCTATTAATTAGTCTCTTAATGGTGTGTAAAGGACTATGTCCTCTTCATAAACAAAGTGTTACAGATTTCCAGGAATGTGAAATATATGGTATATCGCTAGCAGAAATAATGGCATGCAGTAGTCCATGCAGTTGAAAAATATTTGTAATGAAGCCATGTGTCACTTATTGATGGGATGGACTTTCTTGAATTTCAAAATGTTTTTATTTTATAAAAAGTTCCTCCAATTAGCATTATGGACAAATACAAAATGGAGGAAGACAGGTAAGCAATTAAATCTGTGCTTTGGTGTGTCATGGATATAGAGCAACAGGCAGTGTCTTTAATAAACAAAAGTGTTGGTCATGCAGAGTTGAGTTGTATTGGTTTGTGGGAACCTATGCAATGTGGTTTCACATATTGTTCAGCTGCAGATCATCAAATTAAGCACACATTTAGATTTATGGTATTACATATGCACCAGCTGTGTGTGAGTATGGAGTATTGGTTGTGTATATAACCTATTTAATTTGTTTAGCCTTCTTTAAAATGTTTTAGATTGAAGTAAATATAAAGTAAATATATAGTAAATGTTAGCTCTATAGTGCATAACATATTCTTCAAATAGCTTTAGATCAAAGTGAGAATGGTAAATGTCACCCCTTTAATGTGCACCTTGCCTCAATAAGGTTAGGCCATAGTGGGAATAGTAGGGGTCATCCCTTTAGTGCTCAACATCCTACCCCAGGATGGTTAGACTGCAGTCGGAATAGTAAATGTCACCCTTTTAGTGTCCAACACCTTCCCTCAATAAGAATGGAGTTGGAACAGTAAATATCACCCCTTTAGTGTCCAACACTGTAGGAGGCTGGCCTGGTTTGTAGTGGGTACCTAAGGTACTTACACGTTATACCAGGTCCAGTTATCCCTTATTAGTGGAATGTAGGCAGTGTTCTAGCAGCTTAGGCTGTCTAGAAGTATCTGTAGCAGAGCAGCTTAGGCTGAACTAGGAGACCTGCAAAGCTCCTGCAATACCACTATAGTTACACAGTACTTATACACAATAAAAGACAATACTCAGTGTTACCAAAAATAAAGGTACTTTATTTTAGTGACACATGGCCAAAAAATATCTTAGAGACAATAGTCCTTCTGGAGGTAAGTATTATACACAATATATACACTAGTAACCAAAATCAGGTAAGTAAACAGTCATAGAATAGTGCAAACAGTAGAAAATACAATAGATTGCAATGAGCCTAGGGGCAACACAAACCATATACTAAAATAGTGGAATGCGAATCACGAATTCCCCCCTAGGTAAGTGTAGTGTGTAGAGAGGCGCTAGGGGTGTAAGAAAACACCAAAGGTAAGTAAAGTACCCCACCCCAGAGCCCAGGAAAGCAGGAGTAAAGTACAGTAAGTTTCCTCAGGACACACTACAAGTCATGATAAGAGATTTTGCAAGAACCAAGCAAGACTGCAATCAACAAACGGTGGATTCCTGGACCTGAAGACCTGTGGAGTGGGGACACCAAGTCCAGAAGTCGAAAAAGAGTCCAGGAAGGACAGGAGCCCCTGCCAACCTAAAAGATGGTGAAAAAGTGGATTCTCTCGTAAGATGAAGAGTACAGAAGAGCACCAAAAAAGATGGCTGCTGGTTCCTGCCTGGTGCAGGAGGTGTCCCACGTTGAGTTGTTGGATGCAAGCTGTTTGCGTCGGTGGATTCTGCCAACAAGCCTTGGTTCAAGCAAGTACGCGGTTTGCGTCAAAATGGAGCTGTCTGGATCCAGGAGGGACCTGGGGGTTTCAACTTGGACTGAGGAGACAGAGAAGGCTCTCAGCACTTCAGAGAGCCCACAGAAGACCAGGCAGCACCCACGGAAGTCCCAGGACACGGGGACAAAGAAGATGCAAAGTGTGATCATCGCAGCACTACAAAGGAAGGTCCCATGCCGCCGGATAACAACTCAGCAAATTGTGCATTGCAGGATGGAGTGCTGGGGACCTGGGCTACACTTTGCATGAAGGAATCTTGGAAGAAGTGCACAGAAGCCCAAGGAGCTGGAGATGATGCGTTGCTCAGGGGTACTGTCGCAGCATGGGGAGGCAAGCTCTTACCTTGACCAAATCTGGACAGCTGGACCTTAGGACAGTCTGGGTCACGTCGGTCCAGCACCTGTGTTCCAGGTGGCATGCTCGTCATCAGGAGAGGAGTCCCAGAGGACCGGTGGTCATAGCAGAAGGGTGCCTGCAGAAGCAGGGAAGTGACTCTGTAACTCCACGGGAGATTCCTTCAGTTCTTCTGGTGCAGGATGAAGACAGGCAATCCTAAGAGCGTGCACACCTTGGCAACTGTTGCAAATGCTGGCTGGAGCTGAAGTTGCAGGTCGCAGGAGTTGTCCTGGATACTTTGTTGCAGTTACAGCGGTTCCTGTGGCAGTCTGTGGTTGATCCGACAGTCAAAAGCTGAAGCAGAGGATGTAAAGGATTCCTGGAGGATTCTTGCAAGCTGAATCTGAGGAAACAACCAGAGGAGAGACCCTAAATGGCCCTGAGAGCAGGATTGGCTAACTACCCAGGTATGCACCTATCAGGAGGGGTCTCTGATGTCACCTGCTGGCACTGGCCACTCAGAGGTCTCCAGAGTGTCCCCACACCTTGGGATCCAAGATGGCTAACACCAGGGACACACTGGAGGAGCTCTGGGCACCACCTCTGGGGAGGTGATGGACAGGGGAGTGGTCATTCCCCTTTCCTTTGTCCAGTTTCACACCAGAGCAGGGACTGTGGGTCCCTGAACCGGTGTAGACTGGCTTATGCAAGGAGGGCACCATCTCTGCCCTTCAAAGCATTTACAGAGGCTCTGAGAGGCTACACCTCCCAAGCCTGTAACACCTATTTCCAGAGGGAGAGGGTGTAACACCCTCCTCCCAAAGGAAATGCATTGTCTGCCTTCCAGGGATTGAGCTGCTCAGACCAGAGGAGGGCAGATACATGTCTGTGAGGTGACAGGAGCTGGGGCTGCAGTGGAAACCTCACAGAGCTGGTTTGGCAGTACTGGGGGTCCCTGGTGTAGACCCCAGGATGCATGGGATTGGCCGCCTAATAGCAGATTTAGAATGGGGGGACAATTCCATGATCTTAGACACCTCACATGGCCATATTCGGAGTTACCTTTGTGAAGCTACATATATGTATTGACATATATATAGTGCACACATTTAATGGTATCTCCACACTCCCAAAGTCCGGAGAATTGGCCCTGGACAGCATGGGAGCACCTTTGCTAGTGCAAAGGTGCCCTCACACTTAGTAACCTTTCACCTAGCCTTCAGTAAATGAAGGTTAGACAGATAGGTGACATATAAGTTACTTAAGTGCAGTGAAAATGACTGTGAACTAGTGTGGGCACTATTTTGCTCAGGCTGCAGTGGCAGTCCTGAAGAAAGATTTGTCTGAGCTCTTTATGGGTGGCAAAAGAAATGCTGCAGCCCATAAGGATCTCCTGAAACCCCAATACCTTAAGTACCTAGGTACCATATAGTAGGGACTTATGAGGGGGGTCCAGTGTGCCAATTGGAATTGGAAGATGAAGTCACTAAATTATAGTGACAAATTTGGTAAGTAAAGAGAGCATAAACACTGGAGTTCTGGTTAGCAGAACTTCAGTGACACAGTTAAGCATACTGACAACACACAGATTAGGCCACAAACTATGAGCACTGGGGTCCTAGCTAGCAGGATCCCAGTGAGACAAGCAAAACTTACTGACAAACAGGCAGAAATTGGGGGTAACATGCCAAGAAAGATGGTACTTTCCTACAAACACTTTCCTTCAAAATGGTTAGACTGGAGAAGGCATACTAAATTTCACTCCTTTAGTGTCCAAATCCTCCACATAGTATAACTAGATTGGAGTAGGAATAGTATATTTCCCCCATTTCATGTAGAATAAATAGTTTGTATTGTTTTAATAATAATATTGTTGTTTAGAAATATAATAAAAAAGTTATTTGTATGTTTGTAGGAAATAATATTATTAATTACATTTTTTCATAGAATAATATATATATCAACTTGAAAAAACATATTTATATAAAGTTAAGTAAATAAACCTTTTTTCATTATTTCATTTTTTGTATTACACTATATTTAATTACTATCGCATGTTGCATATTTTCCACTTTTATGTTCACATTTTTTAACAGTTTTTTAACATTTATTACATTGTTGCATAAGTATGTTTTCAACATTGTTTTTACATATTTATTAGTAAATATTAAATAGTTGTACACATTTCATACCATTATACGAGTTATACTTTACAATTTTGTAACATTTTTAACATTAATTTTGACATGTTTTAAATTTTTAATACTGTTTTAGATTTTTCATACATCTATTCAACATTTTTACATTATTTCCCATTCATTTCTACGGGGAGATAGTCATTTTTCAGTTTCATTCAGCAGCCATTTATTTACCACCAGCTTGTTCTTTGTTATACATTTGTGTTATATTAATTTTATTTTCTCAGAACCAGGTTGCATTAAGGTGCTGTCTGTTTGTTGAAACAGGTAAGTTATTTAATAAAGAAGTTTTTAGGGTTTTGAGAGTAGAAGGGACTTCGGGGAAGGTCTACAAATAAGTTATAGTGTTGCTGGTGGTTTTTGGATATATTTAGATGTATTAATAGCAGTGTCTTTCACTACTTAATAGTTTTGGTGTTTTGTACACTATTTTAAAAATGTATCATTATGTCGATGTTAATTTATGTTTTTTATGTATATTTTTATTTTGATGGTTTAGTGTGCTGTATACGTATTCTGGTGAATGTAATTTGTGTAGGAGGTAGTTTTTTTAACTTTACAGGTTTTTCCTTGGGTGTTTATTTTTTAAAACACTTTTCCTGTGTTTCTATGATTCCCAGATATCTTGGATTGCTTTGAGGGATTTTTATTGGATATGTTTTATTTTTGCGTTTGGCTTTGGGTTTTTAGACAATAGTTTTTCCCATTTTTGGTGGATTACTATTTTTGACTATGTAGCTACAGAGGAAGATCTGCAGCTACAGAACAGTAAGTTCTATTTATCTCATTCCTTTTGAGTGGGAAATGTGATATTATATTGTTTCTTTTAATATTATGTGATTGTTATTTGGAATTGTGTGTTTTATGTGTTGTAATAAATTAATGTGATGGATTCAGTTGGTGGCGTTTCGTGACATTTATGATTTTTATTCAAATAATTTATATAATATTTTATTATCTCAGGCTTCATTAATTTTGAAATTATATTAAATGTTTTGACTGATGAAATCTAATATAGATATTTATTAAAAATATTTTGTTTTCTTGGTTTACATTTTCTGATATCTTATAGTACTTTAGTAGGTTACAATTTATCTTATAATATGCTTTTGCCTACTAGTTCTAAGTAATCTACTTCTTTGTTATTTATGAAGATTGTGGCTTTACATTGTAGCATGTTGTATATTCTTTTGGTTTGGTTGCTAAGATTAGGGGTAACAGATTGCTCCATTCATAGTTGTTGGTAGCCTTGCTCTTTTTGTACTGCTTCTATACATTTGTAGAGTGTAGGTTGGGGTCTGCCTAGTGTGGACTGGAAAGCATTGTGCCATCCTCACACTGCATTGTTTGTTTTGTGTTCCTGTGCCGAGGTGCTGTCATAGACATTCGGGTTAGTGCCTATGTCCAGAGTGATGCAGTCTGCCAATTCAAGTGTCTTCAAAATAATCCATTGGGGGCTTAATTTGTCTTCATTTTGTTGTTTGTTGCTAGAAAGGGCTTTCTATTAGTAAACTGTAGTTGTTGGCCACTTCTGTGACAGGGACACAGGCTAGGGACATAGGCTACTGCTATCATTTTTTAAATTTCAAATGTAAATTGGATGTTTGTAAAATATTCTATGCTTAGTGCAGATTTCTGGAGTTGTCTCCATATACTTTGATTGAACTGAAAGTAACAGCCTTGTATGACTGTGTGGGGTTAAAATTGCTTGAATCATGGCTTGTTCAAAGTCTGTGATTATGTTCTGGGGGTTGTAGATATTTATTTTATTTTTAATGTGGTAAAGAGGTCATTTGGTACTAGGGCATATATAAAAGGGATATTTGTATTTTGATATTCACTGTGTATGGTGATATCTGAGTAAATGGTTGGGGGCACATTATGAAGGCCCTATTTATCATCTACAGTTGATATTGACTAGGTTTTAATAAGTTATTTGCTATGGAGAATATATGATTAATTTTTCATTATTTAGGTTGTCATGCATAGGGAAAGGTTCTTCATTATGCATCATTGTTAAATGTTCAGGTATTTGCATGTCTTGATATCTTCTAGGGCAGGAGGAAATCACTGGTGACTTTTTTAATGTGTGCAATTAAACGTTTTAAAGTGGGGACGGATGGTAGTTGGCCTGTGATGTGTTTGAGGACTTTAGGCAGTATATCTTTAAGGATTTTGTCTGTGGGTTACTGGGAACTACTGTAGTGCTGGCTTCTCTTCTGTTTTGTAAGTCTCCCTTACTTCTATTTCTGGGGGGAGGGTGTTCTGCTCTCTTACATAAATTACATCATCTTTTATAGTTGCCCTCCGTATAGCATGCATTAGAATAATATTTGGTACATTTCCATTTTATGTTTTGTGTTGATGCACTTTCTTGGTGGTAGGTCTAGCCCATGTGATTTAGCAACTTCTTTCCTTTCTGTGAAGTGATATAATTTGCTGCTTCTGTCACTGTACCTGATGGTAGTGTAGTAGTACAAATATATACAACATTTGAAAGTTTGTATGTTCGTTATTCACATGTAAATTATGCAACTACTTCTATTTTGCATACTTACATGTATGCCCTTTTGATATGTTTCACACCGTTTTGTAGCTTTTCCTTTGGGGTTTTTCTAATATGGAGCAAAGGCTTTCTTTTTTACTGTATGAAAAGAAAAACATTAGCATCATTTTAGATGTTAATTTGGTGTAGTTTGTAGAGTTTTAGGTCAATAGGTACATTTTTACACACTGTTTGGGCGAGTTTTGAATTTTGTAACAATTTATATAAATTTTGTTTCTTATATAGTTTCTTTAGTTTGTACTGGTCATTTTTGTCTAGCAGTGTGTTGATATTTCAAGTTGTAGTTTTGTCTTTTCGGAAGTCTATGTGAAGATATAGATGGTTGAGCGTATTTTATTAATGATTTCTTATGGTAGGTTTTTAGGTTTTTTAACAAGTACATTTTAGTTTAGAAGATTTACTTGCCTGGTTAGGTGAGATATATTTTTTCTTTAATGGTCTAGTGAGAGAGCCCGGTAGTATGTCCTCATGTTGCAGCGTTTGTTGTGTTTTAAGTATTTATATTGTTGATTTCATTGTTTGTCTGATTTTATCGGTTAAAGTTGTTTATACTTTTATTTTACTGGTTAGTTTAGTTGTTAGTTTAATGTATGATATATAGTTTGATAGTTTTGAATATATATATATATATATATATATATATATATATATATATATATATATATATATATATATATAATATATAAAATGTAGGTTGTTGTTTAAATCTTTGTTGTTATTTGTAATATTTGTTTGAGATTGTATTGGTATGATTTTAGAAATATAATTTATTAGAGTGAATGCTAGCAATTTTGTTGATGTAATATATTGAAATTTAATTTAACAAAGTGCATAAAATAGTTTAGGTTTATTTCCAATAATTGTTTTATGTAGAGAGTGATTTGTTATATGTATTAATGATTAAATACTTTGGTGATACTATTGTAGTCATTATGAGTATCAATATTTTTCACATATATGTTTATTTAAAGGTAACAATATTTTTGTTTCTGCTGTTTCTGTTTTCAATATAAGTTTAAATCGATATTTTTAACAATGATACCTTTGTTCTCAATGTTTTTTGTTTTGTTCGTCAAGTATAGGAAGTTGATATTTTTGTAAGCAATATTTAATTTCTGTGTTTCAATATCATAATGGTCATTTACAAAGAAAAACTGAAAACAGAAAACAAGCAAATATCACAATTCTTTGTACAGTACGCTATAGTGCTACATTGACAAAACTATAGTTAATTTGCTATTTCTCTTAAGACTCCTTAGCAAGATATTTCATTTGGCCAGTTTTTGAAAACTGTTTATGCTGACCTGTTCATTTATATTTTTGTCTTTAGCCATAACATTTGTTTTGGTAAACCATGCAGTGGTGGTGGGGGGCTGTAAAACACCTGTTCTATAGCAATAAACTGTGAACAATACAACATCCAAAGTGTACCATATTTGCATATTTTTTCATGGTGACTGCTACATCTCATGGGTATTCCAAAAGAGCCAGAAATCGGTCAGAAGCAGCTTCTTTTACGCAAATATTACTTTCTTCACTGAATATAGTACTCCAGAAATATTCCAATTTGGGACATAACCACTATGTAAGCAATCAATCACCAGGTCCCACACAGCATCAAAAGCTTCTATCACAATATTTATTTGAGAATATAGGCAGATGGGCCACGGTACAGTAAAGCTGATACACCAAATAATCTTTTAATCTTCTAAGATTTTAAAAGTGTCTGAGAAAACTTAGATGGTACTCATCTTTTAGATCCTAGAATAACTCAAGTGTCTTGTGTGAATATAACTGAGCACCTTCATCAATCTTCTTTCTGTTTCATCCACCCAGTCTATTAGGTGTGCAGACTCCAAAGTCGGAAAGATACTACTAGCAAAATCCCTAGTGAAAAGCAAACAATGGTGAATATAACTTTACCTTTGGGAATTAGGCCCTTTGTATAGAGAGCTAAGTGGTATGGCCTCAAACATTTAGGTTTAGATGGATTAGTGTTATGATGAGGGCTACTCTATGCACTTTGTCGATTTCAAATTATTGATAAACAAAAGTTGGAGCAGGCTCAGTATAAACTGCTGCCAGTTTACCAGACATCATGAATAACACAAGGTAAGATAAATTTGCACACACTATTCAATATGTTCCTTTTTTCATATTGAATTAAATCCCCATGGGACCTACTAGTTCAGCAAATAACACAATCAAGTTAATTGCATCTGCAACGTCTTTGATCTTCAAATATATTTGTAGGAAATGCGTATAGAAACATTCAGCATGTCTCTCTTAATGGTATTTGTACAAATGTGGACCACATAAGTATTAGAATGGATGGCTAATATTTTCTTCAAAAATACCATTACAAGATGCTTCGTTGTCATAAAAAAAAAATCTTAATTATAGATGGAGTGTCCGCCAATTTCCATTTGTGTGACCTATGGAAGGATTAACGTCTACACTAAAATTATGCATGGTGATGGTAAAAGTGGTGGATATAAATTAGGTAGGTGCTTCTCTTTCAGATATACTGTATTTGAAATTGAAAATGGACGAAGGTTAAAGTCAATAATCAGTCAAGTATGTTGTAGAAAAATATTATTAAAAAATTGATGTTTGCCAATAATTTGTGTAGGAGCATAACACAGGCCTCTGCACCTCCTGCAGTGCAGGGGAGTCCCCACCCCTTTAGGGTTCCCTCATCCATTCAGCGGGCCCCTTGTTGGCCATAATCAATTAATATCTGTGCGATATGGGAGAATGGGGACTCTCTTCACATTCTGCGAGGGAACCCCATCATTTTACGTTAACATAATTGGTTATGTGTATTCAAGCACACAGAAAGTGAGTAGACCTTCTGTGATTTGTTCTGTTAAACTATGTAGATCTGTGGAGCACAATAATCACCCATGAGGGTACCCTAGCACTTGAGCAGGTGTGCTGGTGTGTGATTCCTGCGGAATTACTCAAAGAGTAATTACTTTAAATCTTTAGCCTCTTGCAGAACTTAAGAAGTGTGGAGTAGACCCTGATGTGTGAGGGAGCTCATTCCAGTTCAGATGGAGGCTTGTCACACTCTTTTCTTAGTGTTAATGTCCTTGATTTAAAACCTATACATCATGGGTGTTGCTTTTTTCTGTGGTTAAGATGTATTGGTGCGTATCCATTCTTGGTATCAGTGTGTGGCCCACTTCGCCAAGGCAGAAAATGGCAATGGCGAGTGAACCTCTACTGTTTAACTCTTGCCTGCTTTGTAGTATGGTGATCTTGGTTATTGCAGTAATGTGTGCAAAAACACCACAGGATTTGTGTAAACACCTGTTTATACTATTCTTTGGTCTCATTCTTTGGTTTGTGAACTTGCGCTTGACAATCTTTGATCTAACACTGTTGTATTTTCCGGAGACGACTTTCTTCTATCATCTTCTTGATAATGGTTTTCACATGCTTAGCAATTGTAGGCAGGTCCCTAAGTTTTGCAATGTGGATACCCCCACAGGAACACTCAATAAGTGTCTTCATTGCGTGCATAATTGGCGTTTACCCACTTAACACATGCACAACTTGTGAAAAGAGGGTCTGGTTCAGTCATTATTTGTTTTTCGTTTTGTGAATTTAGCCCCTAAAATTTAGGTACATTGGTATAGATATGACGTATTTTCATGTTTTGATTTAAAAAAAGATTGCCGCTTGATAGAACCCCAGTTTGGCGAAAGCAAGTGGATTAATGTGTCTGCACACGAAATAAAAGCCAGTAGCATCACGTGTTTTAGTTACTCTGTCCGACAGAGTATGTTGTGGCTTCAGTATTGATGGCTGTTGCTGTCAGGTCCTAGGAATGGAGCACAACGTGTATATCACACATTGAAAGGCGGCCTTTACCGTGACTTGCATACGCCCGAGACACTTGAAGTTTAGCAAACCCTTTGTGCATGTAACAGCATTAAACTCATATTTCAACCTATTTATTTTTTATTTCCTCTGTTATTTCATTGTCCACTGGTAATTTCTGTTTGTTGCGAATTGATATGCCACCTTTAATCCCCCAAAAAGCATGAGAGAATTCGAGGAGGAGAGAATGGGTGGGGGGGGGGGGGGGGTACGATTAAATTACTGACGTTGTGAGTACGAACAGCCAGTGAACCAAATTTAACATGCCTGGCTGTGTTCAAGAGCTTAGCAAAGCAAGCGTGTGGACATCCTTATGAAATATCCTCTGGTCTGGCTGCCCCTCAAAGTAACAAAGGTCTTCTGTGACAGAGAAAGTATTGTCGACAATGGGACATCCTGGAATTAAGGAAGGAGAAGATCAATCGAAGAACAGAGTAATTTGTGAACCTCACACCTATTTACATAACTGTTGCTATCAGCGCGTGGATGCTTCATAGACTGGTGTTTGAAAACATTAGGGCACTCATGTGGAGTTTGCAATGGGGTCTGTAATTTCTGTTCCCAGCCACATGGATGATAAGTAATTGACAGGACTCGAAAAAATGTCAACACCAATTTATAAAAATATAGCTTATTTTTATCTTAATTTAGACACCAAAAGGAATAGAATTGCATAAGTATAACCGAAGTTATGAATTTTAGAAGCAGAATTGAATCACAGCAAAAATGGCTTTTAAGCTTGCACTGAAATCGCTGGAGAAATATCACTGGTTGCAAAACAGTACTTAAAGAACAAGTTCCGTGGAACCCTTTCAGGGTTAAGGTTGTGCAGTCCCTAGGACCAGACCACAACAGTCAGTTCAGTTTTATCTGGCCCGTGGCGCCAGGTGCAGAGTTGTCTTGGCTGTCCATGGTACTGACCGAGATGCGCAGTGGTGCTGATTTTACCGCGTACACGGCAGTGCTGACAAAGGGATGCAAAATATCAGCTGGGGCGGGGTTGCAGGTGTCAGATGCAGGCTAAATGATGTGCTCTGTAGTTGCAGCGTTGAGTGTGGGGTCAGTTTCCAGAGTGGCAACCATCAAGCCTCATCAGCACTGAAGGGGCAAAAAAGCTTGAGGAACTTCACGAGGTTAGGGGGAGCAATGTAGCAAGACTTCAACTCCCAGAAGACACTGGACTACCTGCCTTTTGTCGATTCAACTGTGGACCTGATGGCTAATGAATCTTCGGATCCTGCAAGCTTTTGCACCTGTAGTGTGCAGGGGAATGGTGGCACTAGTCGAAGGGAGACTGAGGGTGCTTCTGGCTTCTATAGGGTTGCCCTGGTGGGGAGTGTTGAGTTTCAGCCCAGGACCAGGGTAATTAATGCGGTACCCTGTCTGTTGCCTCAGGGATAGAATATCCCTCTTATGCTTTGTGGCAGTGGATAAAGACCGGTTGTCGGTGACGCAGAGCTCCTCCTGGTCCCTCTTCGAAGTTGTTCAATCAGATCTGAGGTTCTGGTGTCAGAAGTGTCTCTTAAATCCTGGATTTAGGGGATATATGGGTGGGGAGACTAGTAGGCAATAGCTAGCTAGCTACTACAGCAAATCTGCCCCTGAGGTGACCACATCCGGTGGGGTTGCTCACCTTTAGCTACCCAGAGCCTTCTATTCTGCCACTCTTAAGATGGCAGGAATCAAAATTTGGTGCACAGACTGGGCTGCTCACCCTAGAGATGTGGTCAGACTGCTGAGGGTGTACACTGACCTGCATATCTAATTTCCCACCTGACCACAAGCAAATGTGCCTGGAGGTAGGAGGAGGGCTGTTTCCTCCACTGGGGAGAGCACAGATGGCTATCAGGGGTAGTGAAGCCTTTGAAGCTCACTGCCCTGATGGCTCTATTCACTAGCCCTGCTCCACACTACCTGGCAGGAGGTCAGAAACTTGTCTTGGTGGCAGCAGGTGTGAGAAAAAGCATGGGCTGACTGGCCGGAGCACAAAAAGGGTGGCAAACAGGTGGGCAACCTCTAGAATGCAACCTGGGAGCACGCCAGCCATTTCTCAACACCAGATTTGGGTTGGGGAGAGAAAGCATGTTGCTTGACACCAAACGTGACATATCTAGGCCATACCATAATGGAGCTAGCAACCCGGGTGTGCCTGGGCCTAAGTCCCATGTTATCCTAAGGACCGACCTGCACCTCTAGTGTACTTTAATAAAAAGGACACTATGGAGGCATATAGGCTAGTGTTTACTTGCCTATACCTTAAATATAAGGCATCCTGCCTCCTGGGCTGCAGAGGCCTCCCTTAGGGGTGTCTGACTCATGTGTAAGGCAGTGTATGGGACTGAGCCTCTCATGGTGAGGGCACAGTCAAACTCGAGCAGTTTGCACTGCTCTGGCAGTTTGCAATGGCAGACCTGTCATCAGCAGTTTGTGTGGGTCACTCAGGATGGCACTAACTTGTGCTGCAGCTCTGGGGACCCCTTTACTATCTATGATCTGGGTACCCTGGGTACCATTTACTGGTTGCTTATAAGGGGGTAAAGTCTTCACCAATCGGGGAAATACCAAGTTAGCAAATCCATTTTGGGAGAGAGCATGAGCACTGGGGCATGGTTAGCAGGCCTCCTGTGCCCCAAGAAAGTCACACACATCAGTGGAGGGTGACCATACATAAAAGGAGCACTTTCCTACAGAGCCAAAAAATATAACCTGCAGTGAGCTGTCTTGCGGCCCGCAACACCACATTACAGAGTTCTTTTCCTCTGTGATGGCCGCAGTGTCAGCCCGATGAGAAATCCTCCAGAGGCAATGCCTGTGTAGATAGGATCGGACAAAGGGAATAATAATGGCAGCTTGACTCAGGAGGGAAGCCGCACTACAGGAGCAGAGTCAGGGTTGGCCCCAACCACGGAACCTGGAACCATCATCCCAGCAGGTGGTGCAGTGTGGGCTCAAGAGAGTGCGGTCTTGCGGCAGCTGGGTGGTTTGGCAACTGAACTAAATCTCCAGGTCAGTGGTGAGTCCAGGGATGGTCTGATGGGGAGGACTCTTTTGAGGAAAGATACCTGCAAGGGGGCTGTTTCTGACCCATTTGTGATATGTGATACTCAGGTGGAAAGTATCACGACACAGATATAGATGGGTGCTTCTTCAATGCTGCCGCATCCATTGAGCCTTTACAGTATTGTAACAAGCACAGACTTTGATCTCTATACTGGGAACGGCATTTGGACCAGCTCGCACCGGCCCAAATTTAACAGGAGAGTCTGAACATTTTGGAACGCAGTCACCTGGGAGGAAGGAACCTCGCTCTAATTTGACAGGATTGACTGAGGTAGAAGTGGCAAAAGAAGGCCCCACAGTTTTCAAATTACCTAGTGAGGATATTAGTGCTCTGGTAGATGGGGCTGGTGCTCAAAAGCCCCCTGATGATTCTTTGAATCTGGGAGACAAATTCTATCAACTTACTGATGGCTCTGACACCACCAGCCCAGGAGACTCAGCTGCTGGAAGCTGCTCGTCAGTTTCTGGTTATAGTTCAAGCAGCCCACAAGACAGATCTGACACACAAGCAGGCAAGTGCAGCAATATAGAAATTCAAAAGGCTGGTGCCAAACTCCAAAATCCATGAATGTGACAAAAAAGAGGATGTCAGTCTCTGCTTTAAAGTGAGATTATTCTGCAACATAACAGCTTTATACGGAGCAGCAGGACCAACGTCAAACTCCCCTGGAAGGTGGATATCTTTTGGGCACTGTGTTCACCACAGAAGAGCATTCCTTAAAATTATTATATAGCTTTATCAAACAACACCAAGAGTAGGGGACGTGGCCAAGCCGGCAACCAAGATGGCTGCATAACACTGAAGCTCCGGAGCCATCCCCCAATATCGCTGTTCCTGGCGTCCACCCACCTCTAATGTGCCTCCTAATGCTTAGCCTCCGGTGTGCAGAAGGCAGCTTGCCAAGCTGCTGTTTTTTATCCCCGGCAAACCCTGGTTAGGCGGCAAATCAGCGTGCCTGCTGATGCAACCTGACGCAGTTCTCGGAGGCCTGAGGGCCAGGCTGCAGAGTGCACAACCTTTATTGGAACCCCGATAGCCCCTGGTGCCCAGCTCCCACATGGCCCAGCACCCATCCTGAACCGACTGTGTTTGTTTGGAAGCTCTGGGGCTGCCGCTCTGGCCGAGCAGCTGCTGGATTGCCTGCCCCTGTGCAGCACTGCCATTGGAGGCCTGCTGGCTGGCCTGGCTGTGAGCCGGGGCTGGCGACTCGTGGCACTCAAGAACACAGATAGTGGCCTCCACCCCATGACACTGGAGGAGGAAGAATGCCTGTTATGGCACTTGTGCCGATACTGGCCAGGATGCGAAGTGCACCTTACAAACCAGCTACTTGTGGCCTGGATGGAGTTTCGCAGGGTGACATCTGTTGTGTTGGATCGGCTTGGCCCGATCACTGCTGTGTGCCCTTGCTGCTAATGTGCCTGCTGCTTGCCCCCATGATGTCTTCCGATTAACTTGTGCCACACTGGAGACACCTGAGGTACAGGGAGCCCCCTTTTTTTTTAACAAAAATTGTTAACCAAGCACATTAGGGCATCAATGCCTCTTTGAGCCTATTTCAAATTCACACACCTTCATTATTCTGTCATTCGCCGATGCCATAAATGACTGAGAGCTTTGTTATAAACTGTCCCTGCACCATAAGTGGCTCTGTTTCTTCTCTCACAGAGGACCCTGGTGGGGCACTGCATCACGGTGTGTATTTCTGTGATCTTTTGGCTGCTTTCTCACTGTGGGGGGCCGACACTGCCACGCTACCTCACTCATCCATTGGTGCCTGGCCTGATCCACCTACTATATTGAGTGCCACTACCTCATTGGCAAGATGGGGTACGGGGATCCCAAATAGGAGCAGCTGTCCTTTGAGGCTACGAGGACCTCATAATGACAATACTCCTCCCCAGACACTGAGGACTCTCCCAGGAGAGGAGTCTAATTCTTCCCTTAATGGCACCGCCACCATCATGGCTAAGTTACGTGCTGGATTCCAAGCTATCAATACACGGTTTGACACCATTGCCAGTTGGTTGGACCTCATAAAGAACGCCTTGACCGTTATGCTGCACAGCTTGATGGTGTAGACCGCAGAATATCAGAGATAGAAGATGGGAATATTGATGCCCAAAAGCGCCTTGAGAAGGTAGAGTCTTAACAATCTCCAGATTGCAGGAGTAGCAGCAACCGCCAACACAGGGCATACTAACCTATTTGTGGAGAATTTACTAGTAGAATTGTTTGGAATATCACTCCAGAAAGGTAGGAGAACAGCCCCTACAAACCCCACTCACTCCTAATTCATAACTCAAACACACAAAATGTGGGGCGTGATTCTATTCCACTTCCGACACTTTTCTAATTCTTGTTCTATACCAAGTACCTGGGCCTCCAGGAAGATATATCCCTTTTATGGATGGGAATGCCTCATCCACTTAGTAGTGGCATGCTTCATCATAGGCCAGTCCATCCCGCCGGGTTAAGGTCGTATTACCTCGATGTTCTCAACCGTAGCCCCAAAGGAGAGCTAGTTCCTTTCGGTACAGGGAGATCAGAATAATCTATCTTCTGGTCAGTAGGGCACTAGTATCAGTAAAAAAATAATTAAAACTACCTCCATAACCATCCAAAGACACTGCTTTATTCGGGATGATGCGGGCAGGGTTAAAAAATGACTAGTCCCTCTTATGCTACCGAGGGGCTGTTAATAGGTGTGCTAGTAATCTGCAATGTATCTTTACACATTCTCAAATGCCAACCTGTTTCAGTCTCCTAAGGTATCTGTTTGGATTATTAATCCTCAGACCTACAGTCCTCCAGCCTTCTTCAGGGTAGAAGTATTGCCGAGTCACTACTGTCAGTCACATGTTTGGATTTCATACATGCAACAAGGTAAGACTGGTTCTTACCTGGTCCTCTAAGCGTCTCCTAAAACATAGATCACAAGAGGCAACCTTTGCATTGGAATAGCATATTGCAAACCTAAACAATATATTGAGTTTTCTGTGCACTTGAGCGTGAATCATATTTGAGGCGTTATATTGTTTAGGTGTAATAATGCTGAGGGACTCAAAGTCCTCCGAGCATATATTTTGTACACAAAGCGGGCTCAAGGAAAAAACTACTGGAAACTTTGGGGTTTATGTTAGGAGCATGTACAACACAAAGTACGTCTGCTCATGGGGTGGCCATCTTAATCCATAGGAATACTTGTAGCAGTAAACAATCCTTATCTGACAAGCTTGACAGATGAGTCATTGCAGAACTTCAGTTCACAAGGTGCAAGCTTAAACTTTGCTCCCTTTATGGCTCAAACCTAGATGACCGACCACTGCTTGATTTTTTTGAATAATGAACTGGCCTTATGGCCAACTCTAATCATAATGTGTGTGAATCTGAATATCAACTTGCCTTGTGGGACACTGATATGGCAGACAACTGCTATTTAGACTCAGACTCTTTCAGGCATTACAGCATATTAAGAGTAATCACAGGTTGGTGAAAGTCTGGCATAAAAATAATGCAATGGACCCCAGGTATACTTTTTTCTCGGGGCCCCAGAGGAAGTACTGCCCCTTGGACTACTTTTTGGTATTCTCCTACAGGGCCCAGGTGATATTAATTGAGGGATTCCCAGGAATTATGTCCTATCATAATCCCCTGGTGATTGAAATACCGAACATTAACAGTGTAGCGTTGGTGCAGGCCTCGTCATCCAAAAGAGGTTTACTTCATAGTACATATTGGGGGTTATTACAACTTTGGAGGAGGTGTTAATCCGTCCCAAAAGTGACGGTAAAGTGACGGATATACGACCAGCCGTATTACGAGTCCATTATATCCTATGCAACTCGTAATACGGCTGGTGGTATATCCTTCACTTTACCGTCACTTTTGGGACGGATTAACACCTCCCCCAAAGTTGTAATAACCCTCATTATCTCATATCAGGAAGAACAAATACAACAAGCAAGGAACATAACTTTTTCACGGTGTGCGAGTCACACAGGATGTTGAATAACTAACCTTTAAACATTTAAACATTTCCGAACATTTTTGTAAGGTCAGCAAACAAGTGAACAATGAACATTGAGTTTCTAGAAAATGCTGAGACATAGGCCTTTAGAAAATGATTTTCATCCTTTGTCTTTGTATGATTTATACAGTTTGTGAAATCCAATCATACAGATGACACAGACAACCATAATGGTTTCAAAATTGTTCCCACAACATCCTGAGCAAGATTACCCAGACAATTTTTCACTTCAGTAAAACCTTTGTCTATATTTTCCAATCCCCCTGGCTCTTTCAGGTCTTTTATGTCAGAATTTGAATCTGTCAGGTTCTTAATAAAATGTCTAATTCCTTTACTATTGTCAGGTATATATGTGCAACAATGTTTTGCTTTCAGCATCCAAAAGACTCCGCCTTCCTTTGCTAAAAGAATGTCTAACGCAAGCCTGTTCTGAAGAACCATTAAACGGCCCACAGCCATTTCAGCATCTATTAAAATGATGGCTCCAGAAATATGTGTCAGCATGTTACCCACAATAGTGGACAACCTCATATAGAAAGAATGATTGCTCCAAATATGTCCCCAAGTATTTCAGAATAACTTGCCCATTTTGATCTTGCCTTTTGTAATTCATGTGTGTCACCTATATTGTCAATCTGGTAAATCTTTGAAAAGAACACTCCCAGGTCATAAGTCCCATACCATCTCCTTGGTGATGATAATAAGCGTGTTTTCCACGAATGTAAAGTACCCCAGGAACCGCAGGATCTTGTTTATTTAACATAAAATCCCATGTATTTTTACAAAGAAATACATGTCTACATTCACTCGTTCCCACAAACTTAGTATCAGTTCTGGATTGTGGACTGTATATACAAAGTTTTCCTACATGTTAAAAATCTAAAGGAAGCTTCCCTTGAGTGTTAGTCGCACTATATGCCTGATCATTTCTAAAATTTCTCTTCAGTAACCCTTTTTCCATTTTCTTTCATTGCCTTTCTCCTTTCATCAGTTTGATTTAGAAATGTTTTCTCTACTGGTGAAAGTATGCATGTGAGGTTGTTCCTGTGAGCATAAGCCATCCCAAATGTTAATGTAGGCTCAAAGAAACCCTTCACAATGTCAATATTTCTATCTCTAGCTATAATACTCAAATGTTGGTTAATTGGAACAACAGGAAAGACCACACCGTAGTTAGAAAATAAATGATGTATTTATTTTTGATTATAAAGTCTTGTTAGTAAAAGACAGCAGCTGATTTCATATGGTAGTGGCAAGCTATGGTAAGTAATTCCTTCCTGCATTGATGTAGGAATCTGCGTACAAACATAACATTTTTTAACATCCTTCTTCTCAATATACTCATACAATAAAAAATAGCAAACATTAGAAGAAAGATCTCTTTGTGAATTATTTAAGTGTAAATATTTTTCATCCCTGTTAAACTTTTCTAACTTTGAAAGCATAGTAGTCTCTGGGGAAGGTGTATAATTGGTTTCAGATTTTCCAGAAACACTCAGACGCACAATTAATAACAGCCTTTACTAACACATACAATTTCCAAACCAACACACATACACTTACAACACTCACAATTTATTTCGTGATTGCGGTTCACAATTGCTGGGAGTTGTCGAAGGGACACAATAGTACAGAATATCTTCATGAAAGACTGATTTTGTTGGATGACTGTCAGTGCCAGTCATAATCTAATTCCAAGAAGTTTTCTACACATGTTATAAATAAACAAAGACTATCTTTGTGTATGGACTTTCATTTTACAGTCATTGTAAACATCCATGCATTGACCTCCCACCTATTTTAATTCGGACCATCATACATTTCTGTAGCTAGATGTCATTCCCACTCCATGACACCATCATGTGGCAACACAAAGGGAGAGTGGCCTCCCAGCTTACTCCACCAAATCTCATCTGGTTCCCTGGAAATTTCCGACAACGCATTGGAGCCTCCCAAGTCCTGTGCCAGTCGATCTGGTCCTTTGCCAGTCTCCCACGTTGTCTCCGTTTAGTGCTCCTCTCTCCAGCTCTTGTTGGCACTCCTTCCTTCCGGGTTCGTCATCCTTCCAATTTCCAGCCACCATTCTTCTGGGGACTGATCAGCATCACACTCAAGACCGCCCCCCTCCTCACGTCTCCCTGTAGATGCCTCAAAGGGACAGATATCCCATGTAGTCTGTAAGAAAAAGACAGACGCATCTCGTGTTGCAGAAGGAGAAGGGAAGGGCTAGGGTAAAACCTCATCTAAGCTGACATTATTCCTGTCACAGCATATGTATGGAAGATTCACAAAAAACAAAGGTAGCAATGTGGAACGTTATGCACATATAGTGGTTATGTGTGGTACAAATGTGTACTGACTGTCAGACATCCTTTCACAATCCAAAGGGGGTGTAACAGTGTACAATGACTGAGTGTGTGTGCTGTCTGTATTTACTTATCTTTACTGTATCACAGTCGTAGAGGGCAGTATAGTGAGCTGATTGCCCTATAACTGTGAACAGAGGCCCATATGATGTGCATGGGCACACAGTGCAACCCAGTTAGTCCACATACGCTACACAAAACTTTGCCAGCACATACCTTCATCAGTGTTGCATCTCACATAACACATATTAATGTGGATTCCTAACCTGTGCCAGTGCTGGATTGGCTACCTAGCCACAATGCAGCCACACTTGACTCAAGAGGCAAGGATGCAAATGTCACATGCAGGAATGGATGTAACTGTATTGCTCTATCTTACTCTGAGTCAAACAATTCTGTGACTCCTACCACTCCAAACATGCAGGCCGTCTTGTTCAGGACACTAAGCAAATATAATAGACAAATAGATGTCAATGTCTAATTACATGTGACTCCTGGCAAAGTACCATACACTGAGGCATCCCACGTCACAGTGGCGTAACATGTCAATGACTGCACTGTGACCATCTGGTGTGAATGCCTATCCACATTCTAAACTCCCCTTAGCCCTCTCTGTTGGCAAAAACTAGGACGCATGGAAATGTCAAACATGTTCCCACTTGGAAGACGCCACACGTGTAAGGCCTACTCAAGCATGCCTTGTGAAGAAGAAGATAATGGCTAACAGTCTTGGCTGGCCCTTTTCTGCAAGTGTAATTTGCATACGGCATACTTATAGTGCCAGACACCAAGCCCAGATAGTAGATGTGTGTGTACCAGTATGTCATATGGTGGTCTATGGATAATATAATCCGCTATAGATGTTATGCACATTTGAGCATGAGACCTATTAGCGTAGGAAAATACTGTACACATTGAGACTATCAATCTGTGAGCTGGATGCCATATACAATATAGACAGGCTGAAGTAACCAGAGCATGTAAATTCTTGAGTGTGTTATACGCCCATAACACAACCTTTGTAAGTAGTGCAGAACTACAGTATGAACTCTAAGTATGCCCACAATCAAGTATGACAAAGGAAATATCATTTGCATAGTAGTGCAGCATCTGTGAACAATACATTTCTTCTGCGCAGATAACTACATAAATGGAAGCATGATACAAATTGCTATTCATATGGATAATGTCAAAATGTGCACAATGGACAATAATCTGTGTTACTCACAGCAATATGTTGCCTGTCCCAGTGTCCGCACTATGGGAAAGATTTTTTAAAAGAGGCGTTGCACTAGGTGTTAAAAAATGCAGATGAAAACGGCGCAAAGGAACCTCATAGATTCCTTTGCACCATTTTTACAGCCCCCATAGGGCCGGGACACCCCCTTGCATACATTATGCCTGCCATAGGCATAATGTGGCACAAGGGGTTATAAAGTAGCACAATGCAAGCATTGCGCCACTTTGTAAATATGACGCAGCATTTTTCCCCTTCCAACACCATATTAGCGTAAAAAAATGATGCTAATGTGGCGTTGGGACAGTGCAAAGCCAGCATAAATCTGGCCCTATGAACACAAGTAGTCACACATATGTGCACTGTTAACATACACATGCAACACATCCCAAGTCTACAAGCATGTCAGCAGAGAGATTCAGAGAAAGAAAAGTGATGCCTGGGATTTTTGCAGTGCGTTGTACCAATCATTATACTGTACCCCAAACAAAAGGATAGTTGCTTCAAGGAAAACACACGCTTTGGCCAAAAGCATGACATATTGCACACTGAGCATAGTTTGGAGGCCACAAATCCAACACAAAGCATCAAAAAGAATACATTGTATATTGGCATGTGTTATGTGCAACCCACACATTGCCTTTTTCACTAGTGATGCGTCAGAAAAACAACACTTTAGAATAAAAGAGGCACGTTAGTAGAAAGAGGATTGCCCAGAATCCACACATCCACGATAAAGCATTGGAAACAATGCCTTGTGCATTGTAATGTGTCATGTGTAATTTGTGCCTTGGCTGAATCCCTACCAATGCGTCATAAAAAAACAACGCTTTAGTAGGAAAAGTGATGTTTCAGTCAGAAACGTGGAGCATCCACCCAGGAAAAGATGCATGGCTCAGCCATGCTACAAACCAGGAAGTGGGAAGTTCCTTTCACTTTAACTTGCAGTCTTTTTGTCTGTGCTGGCTGGTGGAAGTGGCTGGTGTGTGCTGTTGGTCGTTTCTTTTGGTCTTGTTGGTGTCTCTGCTGTCCCTGTTTTGTACATAAACTGTCCTTTGTGTAATGTAATTATATATTGTATAGGGTTGTCCACTATATTGTCAGGTGTCTGTCCATTTTGGAGTTCTGTAGTTTAGGGTGGGGGAAGGGTTATTTTTGTTTTGTGGGTTTAAAGTGGCTAGTTTGGGTGACAGGATGTTGGGCAGGAGCAGAGCCAAGAACTTTTTGGAGAAGGAGTTTGGTGACCTGCTGTGGATGTTGGTTCATTACCTGCCAAACATGAATGGGAGTGGTGGTAGGGTGAGCCAAGGCTACCCTACACAAGAGAGGTGACAGCGTTGGGAGAAGGTGCAGTACCAAATGGCTTTTATACTCAACGTCGAGCAGAGCGTCGAGCAGAGCGTCCTCCAACTAAAGCATCATTAGGCAGATTTTGTTAGCCGTGAATAAGATCTTTTCAATCACCTGGGGATTGAAGTTGGTGAGCCTACCAGTATGTCCCTATATACCATAAGCTTGTTGCTGTGTGTTTTTTGCACACATTTTAAAAGTTTTCTTTTTATTCTGAAGTCTCAGATATGTATTTGTGTTAGCATGGTCTGATACGGGCTAACTCACTTAAATATACAGTAGAGGCCTGTAGGGGCCTGATCACAGTGGCATGACAATTGCAAGAACAGACCATGCTGTGCAAACTAGTCCCACACATGCTGTTTGACCCATTCAGCATTATGTAGGGAGAATTGTCACCCTACCTGCTACGTCATTGCTGACTCCAAACTGTGGGGGGCAGATGGCATGTATGTTGCAGGGGAGCCAACTTACATGTTATCAGGCCATAGGTTAGAAAGGTTGTTTGCTTTAACTCCCCCCCCATTATCATACACACATGTATATTGGGAGAAAGGGTCATGATTCCTTTATGAGCCTGTACAGGCCTTGAATGACCATTGTTCATTTACAGTGCACTAGTTACATGTAAGGTGCTAAGTGAAGAATGAAAATAAGCATGGGTACTGTCTGATATGTGTATCATTTTGAAGAACACATATTGACTTTAGAAGGCCCCAGCATTATTACACTATTCAGTGTTGTCAGTATAATTGGACTGTTCACATAGCCATCAGATCAAGGAACCCTTGTACCATGTAGCAAGTTATGCTGGTCTTGTACCTTGTCTGCACTCTGTGCACCTGATACGTGATGTGCCTGGTATTATCTGAACACACTGTAACATGGCAGACACTTGCTCATCATTAGGATATTCCAGGGTTGCCTTATGTTACGTGTCCAATGTACAGACAATACCAGCCATTTGTAAAGTCAATGTTCGGTGCTTCATATGTACACGGTGTACATGCTCAGCTTTCACAGAGAATTGTACCATGTTTTTGTCTTGTAGGTGGACCTGACCCATATACCCATGGTGAGGTAGCAATCTTCTGGGATCCAAATGCTGCCAATGAGTGTCACCCTATGTTTTCTATGTTCTGTGAAGATTGTGTGTGTCCACGTATCTTGGTTGCAGTGAGATGTGTAAGGGGTATCATCAGTCTGCGGTAATAAGCTTTACCTGACATGTAGATACACAACAGATTGATAAGGCCAAAGTGCGATGCTGATTAATTTTCATTGCATGCAGACCCACATGATGGATGGCTCTGAATCTGATGTGCCAATGTTGTGCCAGCTATGGTGTGGATGCCTGTGGCACATGTACTATCACCTGCCCTAAATCCAACAAAGGGTCATTGATTCAAATGTCTCTCACCCATACTATGGACAGTAAGGAACAATAAGTTACCCAAAATATCGGACAGACATGTTGCATGGGATAGGCTGTGATTTTCCTGACCTAGTACGCTTGCTCAAGTCCAAATTTGACTAGGACACAGGTGTGGTTGGGATGTAGCACATATCCCAGACAATACTACCAATTGTCAACAGCACATGTAATGTTGACATGTGCACAGTGAACATATTTTCCTTAATATTGCTCCTCCTATTTTGTGTACACATCATACCATTCCCATGGCCTCTGAATATGTCCCTCTACCCTGTTGAAATTGGTACAGTCTGAATGATTTAAGGCAATTCAGACATTTATGCCACTCAAAACAGCAAAATGTTCTGGGATCCATACATGTACTGGTAGTTCAGCATCTAGCCAAAGTTTGCACTACAATGGACTTGGGTGACCATGTGAGCAGGCTCACCATACCAAAACATGATTCCTTCATGGTATAGATGCTGCGTATGTGTCTTGTGAGGTGGATAGTTAAAATGTGTTATTCCTGATATCAAAACCAGTGGCAAAGTCACATATCCCCAAATGTTGCAGTGAACGTGCAAGCCCATTGTTCATTCTCTTGACTTCCTTGGGTTCACCCCTTGGCCCAGATTTACCACATGTGGCAACTGTCATCCCGCATCATGGGTTCCTGTGCATCCCTCTGAGTACTGTATATGGGTGAAATGTCAGATGGGGTGACAGCGGATCAACTGCCTAAATGTGTGGAGGTATAAAGGTTCTCTCTGATGCACATTTCTAGTGTAGGCATCCATATGGCAATGTATCATCAATCTTGCATGGCAGGTCCACACAGGCTGTGTTGATTCCTACTTCACTGCAGACAGAATCGGTATGAGTCAATGTGGGATATGTCACCATTCCACACATGCATAGAATCCTTTAAGGAATCTGCAAACATAGTTGAGCACTGTAAGTGCCACTGTTGCTGTGAATGGGCACACAGGCCGAAACAAGTGTTCACCTACTGTTGCACTGTGTGTGTAAGTCATACGACATGCATTGGAGGGATGGTGATGTCAAAGCATTGTCACTAATCAAGGATATTTTGGGTCACACACTGATGCCAGCTTCTTACACACTCACCCTTACATCATTTGCTTGTCACAGCAGCATTGTTTCCTGCATAGTTTCCATGGATGTGCTCCCCACTAGTGCTGTGCCTTCATTCACTATCAATATTGACTGCATGCTACTTGTTGCACTTCATGCTTGTGACCTTTAGTAACTGCTTGCTAGTCTCGATACACATAGGGTTCACCAAATATATTTCCCTCGGCCTGTGTGGCTTTGTCCATAGCTCAATGATACACAATCCTTTTGGGGAGTAGCTGGTGTCTCTTCGTCACTAAATCCACCATGTTCTATTCAGTCAGACACCAACAGACATACAACACACAGGTTGAATTCAGTGCATTTATTTACATGTGTAAAAATCTTTAGGATAACATGCATTTTTTTCTGCAACAACCCCAACAGTCTTTCTTCAATTCCTTGGACTCCAGGATGTTGCAGATCACCCCCAGCTATTTGGCAACCTTGCTGGTGCCACCTTGGCAAGGCAGTTGTTCGTCTCTCTGCCTCATGACACCAGCAATGTCAGAGAGGGACTTTTTGAGTTCACAAAGCTTTGGTAGGTGCCTCTTATAGTGGCAGAGGCATCTTTTGTGGGACTACAACACCTACAGACTGCCTCTAGGGTCCCTGCCACTGTCTCCATCCCCACCCACACCACATCTATCATCTCCCGTTGGAGTCCTACTGGACAATATTGGAAATCTAGTTTGGGCTCCTTGGAGTCCAGGACCTGGGGTGGGCTGGCAGGTTGTGTTTCTTAGGTGAAGGGTGGGTCCTATGGAGACCATGCAATGCAGTTGGCCCTTCTTGCAACTGGAGATGGTGTGTCAAAG
This sequence comes from Pleurodeles waltl, assembly GCF_031143425.1. NCBI lineage: Eukaryota > Metazoa > Chordata > Amphibia > Caudata > Salamandridae > Pleurodeles > Pleurodeles waltl. The sequence goes on from NC_090442.1 coordinate 1,019,409,498, forward strand.
GAGGCCAGGATTTGCTGCAGGGTGTCTTGGTGAACGGTTGGCAAGTTGTCATCCTTAGCCAGATGTTATCCCGGACAGGCAGCTGGTCAGGAGGTGTAGGTACATCCTTTGCAATGAAATAGAGAAATGTTAATGGTGTCCTATGCTAGATGTTGACATGAGTAATCTGATTGACAATCTGATTTTATAATATTTGATTTTCAATACAACATTGATGCATAGGATGTCCGTTACACTGAGGTATAGAGTCCAAGTTGCACTGTAGCTGCCTTTCAAATGGTTGCCTTTCAAATGGCAGTGTCTCTGCATTCTTCATACAACCACTGTGTGACAAGGCTGCCATTTTGTCTCATGACACATACTGCAATACTGTTGCCTATACTAATTGTGTTTTAACATATTGACACCACTACTGTTTATGATACACGTAATCCCCAGGATGCCTGCATTCTCTGTGGCCAGGATTCAGCCCACTGCTTTGATGCAGATGATGTGGGTCTGGTAATGAATTTGTTATGATCCTGCTATTTGGCTGTCACACTGTACACTATGGCCACCCGCCTTGTTGTGTTGTCTTGTATGCACATTTTGTATTCATGTGCCAAGGGTTGATTTTGTAACACATATCCTGCACAACTCTACACACCAAACAACCTTGCTACACTGCAGAGATGTGTGAGGGCATGTACTTACCATGTATGTCGTTTTGTGTCTACTCATTTGATTTGATTGGATACACATTTGTCTTCATTTTTGTGGACAGTGGGCTCTGTCACACTATGTAGTTTGCTAGCACTGACACTCAGCACATTTGATAATTTGCCAGAGTTGGCTAGCTGCATAGTATAACACATCCGTTGATTCAGCCCCCTCTGTCACTCCTCATTTTACACCAGTGACTTCACCTAATGCCACACAGTGATGGAACCCAGATCATACATTGACTCTTATGTGCCTACAACACTAACAATATGTGTGATCTTATTCAATGGACTGACTTGGCTGGTTGTTTTTGAGGGCTATGGGTCAAGCTGTACTCCTCATAGTAGTAGTGCTACAATTGGTGGAATCTACCTACCCAGGTTTGCAAAATACCTGCGCACACCCACCTTAGTCTCTAACCATGGCTGACTCCTGCCCTTTGTTGTGGTGGCAGACTAGTTTTTCATGTCCCTTGACAGATCCCTATTTCACATCCTCCAACTGAGACATATGTGGCATGGTGAGACAATTTCACTTCAGACTCCTCTCTGCCACATGCCACATCTTCACGAAGGACAACATCACATGTAGGATGTTGAACACCAATGGGCTTTTCTCTGTCATCCCTGCAAGTCAGCCCTGCGTCACTTTTGCAGAAGAAGCATCAGATTTCATTACAGAATGGCGCACACGGATGATTCATTTTTTTACACACCCAGGATCTTTACGCCGTGCTGTAAATACGACGCATCCATGGCATAGAATTCTGTTGTACCAAAGCGCAAGTTATTTTGACACATCACTGAAGCAACGCAGCGTTGCGTCATTTCTTGTAAATATGCCCCCCAAAAACAATCTTTATATATATAAACTACGAATAAGAAGTGTTCTATTTCATCAAACTACATTTAGTAGCAACTACAGTGAAATTGCCTAGAATGTCCTCATGTATTTTTATGTTATGTTATCAGCATTGGGAGAGCCCCAACTGCCATCAGTTACATCACTCACTGCACAATCATGTTCTGGGATATGTCTTCATATGGCCAGCAGTTCATGTCCCTTGTCAATTCTACCCTCAAACCACCCTGCCACCCACAACACCCCACCACCTTCAAATAGCAGATGACAGAGCAAGACACCTTGGGATTAGGGGTTGAATGACCCCCGGACGTATTTCTTTACAAACATTAGACAAACATCAAATTTCAAATAGTTATGCACAGTAACCCATATTTAACATTATTACTTGCAGAGTCATGTCCTAACCTTAACATAGATACTAATACAAATGTCTGTCCCTGTGCGTCTGTCAACATCATTGTTTGACAAGTGAGATCATGACCGGTAGCAGAGTTCCCTTCCTCCAAGATGCCATGTACAGCAGCTCTGGACTCGGGTGGGCCTTGCTTATGGGCAGGCCCCACCTCCAATACCCCCTACCAGGGGTGATCACGTGCAGCAAGCCTGTCTGCCCACTAGGATACCTACCTCTGGTACCCCCTGTACCAAGGTTCTTCCCTCAGGGGCCAGGGCTAGCTTACGCCCAGTGTGCCTCCCTGGGTGATTGCCTGATAGGACTGTGTGTTAGCAACTGCCCCCAATGCACCATGTCCCTGGAACCTCTATATTTGGAGCCAGCACCCGCTGGAGGATCCTGTAACCCTACTGTTACTTTGGTCTAAAAGGATGCCTTGCATGTACCCAAACTGTCCCATCAATCAAGAACTCACCCGCTGGCAAAAATATAAACGTAAATATGACACCATATCCAACACCTGCAAGAAACAATGTGGTTAAGTACACAAACCAAACAGAAGATATAAACAACCCATTATCTGCAAGAAAAGATGGTTAGTTATACCACAAACCCTGCAAGTCTCCCATTTATTCATTGCACTGATCCATTAACATAGCTGACCCCTGCTGATGCACACAAAGCAAAACATCACCCAACCCAGTGCCCATTGCTTTGGGGGGGGGTGAGCAGGGAAAAAGAAGTTCAAGGATGTTCAACTTCCTCAGGTTGCAGCAGTGTAGAAAGTCCAGGTGGCACCATCACTGAGGCAGCAAGCAGGAAAGAGACCCACTCGCTGCCCCATGCCGCTTTTTATGGGCGCAGTCTCCTAGCTGGCTCCCGATGACCCTGAAAGCACTTTAGTGCATCGGGTCTTGCCACAAATGGACGAATCCCGCTGGGACCCACCTGGGGGCCCCAGCGACTGGCACCGTGTCCCAGGATCAAACCACGGCCACGTCACCAAATGTACAGCTCCCCTGAATTGGGCAGCTTTTGCTATTTGTCCAGACAGTTGCCGATGTCCCTTGTCAATCCTACCCTCAAATCACACAGATGACAGAGCAAGACACTTTGGAGTTAGGGGTTGAAAGACCCGCAGCTGTATTTATTTACAAACATTAAACTAACATCAAATTTCAAACAGTTATTATGCACAGTAACCCATAGTTTGCATCATTACTTACAGAGTCATGTCCTAACCTTAACATTAACATTAATTCATGGGAGTTTCCTATCCATACCCAAACATTTCTGTTCCTGTGCATCCATCGATATTTTTTCTTGACGAGTGAGATCCTGACCGGTAGCAGAGTTCCCTTCCTCCTAGACCACGTATCTAGCAACACTGGACTTGGGTGGGCCCTCCTGGGTTAGCCCTCCATATGGGCAGGCCTCACCCCGATCCCTCCCTACTGGGTGTGATTACTTGCAGGGGTCCCATCTGCCCACTAGGATACCTTTCTCCAACACCTACTTCCTTACCCCCTGCGGCCAGTCCTAGCTTGCACCACTGCACGCTAGGTAAATGCAAGGACCTCACATGCCACCCGCTCACGTACTATCTGCCCCCGTCTCAGGTGATGTACCAGGCAAACTATCAAATCCTCCATAAACAGCTCTATACCCAGTTTACATAGATGAACGCCATCCTGTAAGAAAAAACGCTCACCCTTGATTCAACCATGCAATATTGTTGACAACTTGGCTGACCTGAACAAATTACTGACCTTATTGTTCACCCTCTTTACAGAATAATTGAGGGCTTTGACCGACTTACCACCTGTGCAGTCCAACCTGGGTATCATGTTTGACCAAGCCAGCACCGCATTGGGGAATCTCTTTGCCAGCCAGCCCATCTCAGAGATGATCATCTCAAACAAGTCTTTTCTACCAATTGCCATCAGATCCTTGCTGCCTTGAAGAACAATGACGGCCCGAGTGCATACACCCCAGGGCATGAGTACGTCCAATGTAGTCCTTAGCTTACCCAGACGCAAATCACCCTGACCAGAAAAATTCAAATGATAACCTGCTGCCTCAGCTCTGGAAGTATATCCCACTGAAGCATAGAACACCTTTGCTTGCATCACGTATGAGTGGTCCAGAATCAGCACATATTTAACCCCATCTGCTCCTGCATGCACAGGGTGCGCCAATGTATCCAGCAGCCATTCCGACTAGTTACAACGTCCACCTAAGTGAACAGGAATGGAAAAAAGGGAAGAGAGAGTAGGAGAACAAGTAAGGCAAATGGCAATGCTGCTACAACACATTTAATTGCACACAGCCCTTGTAACAATCCAACTTCCAACTGCCAATCCTTTGGACCACAGGCCCTGCTAGGCCCATATCTGCTGCCACAGTAGCAGCCCCAATTCTAAAGAAATGAGAGCTGTACTCGGAAGGGTCCAAGCTGGCCATCCTCAAAGAACTGTCCAGCACCGTACAAAACTGATATCTAGTGAGTGCGTACCATCTGCGTGGACCAACAAGGGGCCCTCTGGCCCTGAGTATGGTGAGCCAGAAAGGCTTCAAGGTTTGTCAAGAGGAAGCACTCAGATGCCCTGTGGAGTAGAATGTGCTTGCCCCTACTCATCTGGTCAGTTTTTAATTAGGCAATAATTTTAGCTAAGGAACCTGTCAGCTACTGTATGTCTGCATAGTACAAACCCCTGGTCACATCCCTCTAATTCTTTGCAACGAATTGACCAACCCTCAAAGAGCCATAGGACGCCAGGGCAAAGGCCGCTCTGAAGAGACAGATCTCATGTAAGAACGCACAAGTGCTCCCAAGGCTAGTCATGACAGCCCTAAGCCTGACTGTGTCAATGGGACATCCGGCATCCTGTATGGCCCCATCAAGTCGTTGTCAGTCCTTCAATGCCCTCCGAACCAGGAAAGCTTTCACGCAATCAGAATGCCCCAGCATTTTTGTAAAAAAGGAGATCACAGTGCTGTGATGCCTAGCATATGAGAAAGTCCTCCCATCGCCCCTCAGGGACCCAGAGAATGCTAATACAGCGTTGGGAGCAAAGCCATCCATCCCATCCGCTCCATACTGCCTAAGAAAATGCAATATGTGCTGAATCCCCCTCGTGGACACGCCTCATCCTTGGTGCTAAGTTGGCTGCCACAAGGTCTGGTAAACCAGACCATCAAGCCTCTACTGACGCTCTGGGAATGATGTGGGGAACTACACCACTCCTGGGTGATGGTACCTGAATGCCTGCATCTTAAAACATGCCAAGCCATCGGCTGCTTTGTTCTGTTTATCAGGCACATGTTCAACTTTGAAGATGACATTCAGTCTTAGCCACAATAACAACACAATTTCTTTAAATAAGCGAAAGATCATTTTGTACCTGACTGCCTGCTGATTGATGCAGCGCACTACAGACATGTTGTCAGACCAGAACACCATGGACTGGTTGTGGAATTGATCCTGCCAGACCATGAGGGCCATCAGAATGGGAAAAGCTAAAAAAAAACAATGTTGCCCACCAATTTCGACTCAACCAACTCCATCAGTCAGCATTGAGCATACCACTTCGCACCAAGGATGGCAGCAAAACCCTTGCTGCCTGCTGCATCTGTGAACAGACCTGTCTCCTTAATGGACCTGGCGGGGTTAGGCCAAACTACTGTCTCATTGAAGTCCTGGAGAAATAACTACTAAATCTTCATGTCCTGGAATACCTCTGAGGATAACCTAGTATGGTGGTGCTTCTCCCTTAATCCAGACATGGCTTGCCAAATAGATCTCGAAAATGGACAACCCAGGGGGATAATGCAAAGGGCAAAGTTTAGATGCCTAATAACTACCTGCAGCTGGTGCAGTATATCTTTCTTAGACACAAGACATTCTCTTACAGTGCAGAAAAAAGCAGTAACCTTTTCCTTGGGGAGCCTAGATACCCCAGCAACTGAGTCCAACTCAATCCTGAGGAACTCAATAGTTCTGGCCGGCCCGAGGTTTTACCCCACGGTAGGGGCATGCCCAAAATTCCCATTAACTCCTGAAATACCTGCAGCGCCTGTGCAAAGTCCTTTGTACTGGATGGGCACAAGGACAAAAAATCATCCAAATAATGCAATCCCCTTAAAGGCCCATTCCAAGAAAGTGCTAATCTTCTCAAAATATACACAGGTGACTGAAAAAGAAGTTCAACGTCCTCAAGTTGCAGAAGTGCGTGGGGTCCAGTGGCGTCCTCCATCAAGGCAGCAAGTGGGAAAGAGACCCGCTCTGTGCCCCATGCCACTTTTAATGGGCGGGGCCTCCTAGCTGGCTGCAGATGACCGCAGAAGCACTTCAGTGTTTACAGGTCATGCCCCACATTGACAAATCCCACCGGGCCCTAGTTCGGAGCTGCTGCAACTAGTGCAGAGTCCCCTGGTCGGGCCATGGCCATGCTCCCATATGTGCGGCTCCCCTGATTTAGGGAAGCCTTTGCCATACAGTTCAGGAATTTCCACTAATCGGTTGTGCATAGTTGTTTGGTTGTGAGTTTGGCTGTTTGCTCAGTAGAGAATTATTTTCTAAAAGCCTTGTTTGCTTGTGTTGGTTATTGTATAAGTAAAATTGCTTCAATCCAGATAACGGTCTTTTTTGTTTATTTGTGTGTGTGTGGGTGTGCCTTAGGATTTTGAGAGTTTTCATTGACTGGGTGGCCAGTAGTCCATTCCCTGACCACTCCAGGTTGTTTTCTAGACCAGCAGCACTGATCAGGTAGATAACTGATTCAAAGTTTGTGCATGAGAGTGTGGGTTAGCTAAGTTCATCTGATGGTTTCATGGTTCTGAGGAAAGGTTTTTAACTGGGTTGTTTGGAAAGATGTTATGTGATGCATATTGCTGAATGGAAAGTGCTGTAGGGTGCTCGGGCAGTGCTTAAATTGCCCTGGCATCAGCACGTTTTTTATGCAAGGTACTGCAATGCTACACAATCCGCCACATGTTGGTAGTGTCTTAAAACAGTCTTTGTTGCTTAGCTGGATCCAATTTACTCCATTTCCTCCCAATACCCGTGGATGGGACAGGAAGCCTATATCGCCCAACACCATGAATCTCTAGTACTACAGTAATATCCACTGAGCTGAACTTCCTGCATGTGTGAATGCCAGGGCCTGTCTCAAGGCTAGAGCTGCTCCCCAATCCCACTGGAATTACAAGGTGTGGTTAATTGCTGACCTGGTACAATTCACCTCTGGACTTGAGCTGCTGGAAGCAGCTCAAATATCCAGAGGAAATATAGTGCTAGAGTAGGAATCAGAATGAGAATCAGATGTGGAATTGTTAATTGCTGTTGTAAATCCTCATTTCTCAGGTTCCATCTGTAATTCCCCTCAACTCTGAGGTGTGGACTTAATATTGCCAGCACCAGAGACCTTACAATAAAGGCCCTATATGTCAAGGATGGGGTTCACCATCATATCAAGTAATAAAAATGTAAAGTTTTTAGAAGAGAAAGCTAATTCACAATTTCACATTTGAGTGCCAAACCCAAGTGAATCAACATTACAGTTGGACACATCTTGTGGCCACTGTTAGTTGATCAAGAAAGGATCACTGAAGCAGGATAGATATAAGCTAAAAAAGGCAAACACATTTAAAGTTTTCACACCATTAAGATTGTGTGAGTTAAAACTATTATCACATGAAATCAGGCGAAATCGGAAAACTCATCACAAAGATAGATGAAGGCTTCTAACTTCACCCAAACCACAGTTTAGCATCCCACCCATCGCAATTGCTGCATCTGGATGTTCCACTGGACATCTGGTTTCACCGTTCATTCTGCATTCTCACTCAGAACTGCCGGTACTGAGTGATAGTGGAAAATTTCAATGACAGTGCCCGGTGAGCTGCATGGTTCCATTTTCCTGTGGGTGGAATGACTAGTGTGCTTCTTCCAACACATAAGAATAGGAAGCATAGGGTGTGTCCCCTCCTTTTGTTAGGGCACAGACGTTCCTAGGACCCAGCCACCAAAGGTATGCACAGTCACAAACTGTACCACTCTGTGAGTAGGATTTGGGCCCCGCTGAAAGAGCAGGCCTGGGTTTCCGATGTAAAGAAAGATCAAATAACAGAATATTTTACTATCAATAATGCAAGCACAGTTTCATGGAGAATATGTAGGGAATCTTTAAGGTAGTAACAAGGGCAAACTGCATAGATAGGGAGAGGATATATCAGCATTCAATTACACAAGTGGAAGAAGAGTTAGCTGAAGCTGTTGCAACAGACCAAAGAGAGAATCCCTGGCAGCAAATAAAAAGCCTGCAAAACCTCTAAGGAAACATAATATGCTTTTGATTGAAAAATGAAAGAAGACCACATTGTGACTCATTGGATCGTTCTATTAAAAGGGAAACACATTAAATAATATATTGGCTGTTTGGTTAAGGGCACAAAGACTGTGGTATACATTGGATCACAAAGGCAAATCATTTGTAAAGAGGATGGGAATAAGGAAGAGATTATTAAAGTCTACCAAGCTTTGTACTTCACAATGAGTAAGTTAGAGAAGGATCGGGAAGAATGCCTAGGCTCAAAAGATTGCCTTATACTCCAAGAAATTAATTGAATTGCCCTTATTAGGTAACCTGATGAATGAAGCATTCAAAGGAATGAAATCCAACAAGACAACCTGACCTTAATTTATTTACTTGATCCTTTATTAGTCTTTTATCCACCAACTCTGGTAGTCCCCCCACCAATGTGTTTAACCAAACCTTACAGAAGAACCATGTTACAGAGACAATACCTGAAGCTAATTTTCCTTGATTCTGATGCAAGACAAAGATCTAGATGTGTGAGTGTTGTATCTTCCAAGGGCCCTTTTAAATATGATGTTGAAATACATGCCACAATTCTACCTATGAGACTACAATTGTGGATCCTGCTCTGCAAACACTCCCAATAAACTCTTCTGCCAGAGCTATAGCTTTTAGACTGAATAGTAGCAACCACATTGGTTGCAGAGTCAATGTTGCAGAGTTCAACATTTGAGAGACTCAGCCAATAGAATACTGCCTTGTTGAAGAGGGAAAATCTCGGTATTCCCATCATGCTTGAAATGAGCAGATTCTCAAGAATGTTACATGCGTGTTGGACATAATGCAGACTTAGCCCACCCGTAGTAATGTCATCGTTTTTTTCCTTCTTCAAGAGGCATGTCACTACTAGAACTGATGCCAGAGCCTTATGCCTGGCCCTGCCATTGAGGGAAACTGAGACAAGTGGAATCCATTTATTCGAAGCATCATGCTGGGCTGTGGGACTGAGCAGGCTCAGAGCCTTTATCACAGTGCTCCTAAATCAATGATTCATTTGAATGCAGTGTCCTGTCTCTGTAAAATAATGTCATCATGGAACCTCAAAAGAAAAGCTATTTCTCTAAAATGTCTATGAAATGTTAAATATTGCAAGCAAGCTAAATCATGTGAGTGGATACTGAGAGCACATCCTCCTATAGACAAAACTGATTTACAGTGGCGGTTTTCAATTTATCATGATAAATGTATGTGGCAAACAGGCAAGCTAAACATTTCAAGTGAGATCACATGGTTGATAAGCATAATAAAAGACTTGTCCAAAACCTATGTTCTATCTTATTTTTCTTAGAATAATTCCCACATGTGAAATTTTAAAAAATATTGTAAGTAGAGGAGCCAAAAAGTGTACAGAACATTGAAGGACCTCAAAGCAATGTTGACAAAAATGTATGTAAATTTTTGTCTTCAATGTTGCCACATTAACATATCCCAATGGCAACTGGTCCCATGGCATGTCTGACGCCTCCAGCTAGTTTTGGTTGTTTAATCAAAAGCACTTTGCATGTACAGGTTTTTAAGGCAATCTTTATGTTTATGCAAAGCTGGGGCTAAAATATCAGTACTGACTGAGGGTATTTCACAAGAAATGGAACCAGGTGTTAGCTCTTAACATATTTAACAATTTCTTAGAACATTGGAATGTTGGGAGCTCCACTGAAGACAATGGAGTGCTTCGGACTTCTAATGACTGGTGAAAGCCCGGAGCGCCAATATTCCTATGTTTTTCACACAGCAACAATCTGTGAACAAAGGCCTCACAAGCCAGAGGGGATTTTAATCCCCTCGGGCTCCATGAGGCCTTTGTTTTATTTATTAGAATATTCTGCCCTTTAGTGGCGGAATGTTCTAATAGCCCATCGTAGCTGGGCTATACCCGCATTAAAGTTCCGCTCCCTTGTTAAAGACCCTCGCCTTCGGCTTGGGCCTTTAACGCTAGAGCAGGCCTTTTTGGCTTGTATAGCCCGTTATGGCAGACTATGAGGCTATATTCATTTATGTTCAGTCACACCTTTGAAGGTGAAGTCAAATAAATGATTGTGTCCACAGAGTGAATATTTGTCAGAAATGACAAGTGAGATTTTGAGGTTATTTGGAGGCCCTGTGTTGTAATGAAATGGCATATGCTATCATTCATAGTGATTGTTGCTATGAGCCCCGGAAACATTCCTGTGAGGATTCTGGAATGTGGCAGTGAACATCCAGTCCTGCCAGGGGTTGGTTCATGTAGACTTGGCTCTTAATAAATCTCTTTTTATTTATCCTACAAAGAGTCTACTTTGGAAAACTGGCATTGAGGATGGTATAAGACGTGTCCTGTGAAGTTGGAGTCACTGTGAAGGCTCTTGACTCAAACCCCTGGCACCTTCCAGAATCCTCACAGGAACATTTCCCGGGCTCATAGCAACAATCACTATGAATAACCAGTGCATATAATCAAATATGTTTCTATCAAGATTCTAAGCAATTACCATCATTCATGAGTCCTGAAGGGGCATATCAATTTGTGCAGATGCCATTTGGATTAGCATCGGTATCTGCTGTGTTCCAGAGAATTATGCAGAATATTTGGAGTGGCTTATCCATAATCTTTTTTTCCAAGACAACATATTAGTGTGGGGTAGTGACAAGGGACAACAGGAAGTAAAGTTGAAGGATGTATTGTCAAGATTGGAACAAGCTGGTCTCACTATCGCCTTGGAGAAGTGCAAATTTGAGGTAGATGACATTGAATATATTCAGGCCACACACTGTCATGCGAGAGTGTAAAACCCAAAGTGAAGCTAGTAGCTGCAATTGAGAGGGCACCTGTGACAAGGGATAAAGAACAATTGAGATTGTCAGAAGATCATTCTAATGTTGTTAAGTATTTCACAGACAAGGTGCATGTATTGCAGGCATTAATAATGAAGGGTGTCCAGTGCCAGTAGATGACCGAATGTCAGAAAGCCTTTTCAATTCGGGAAAAGATTTATCATTGAGGCTGTATTGTTGAAGCCTTTTGATCCTAGTGATAAAACCATTGTGGTCACAGATGCCAGTACATATGGATTGGATGTTGTTTTAAAGCAAGAGAGTGAGGAACGAAAGGTGGTCATAGCATTTGCTTTGCACACATTAAAAAGTGTGGAGGCCACTTATAAAACCACTGAAAAAGAGCCACTAGAATGTTGGTGGGGTCTTCCAACATTTTAGCATGTATGTTTGGGGGAATGATTTCAAGCCAACCAAAGGAAGAGAACCCTGAATGATCAAAAATCAATGAAGGAGCAGGACAGGGACAAAAATTGCACAAAGAAAAAAAAAACACCTCCTGTATAGGTTCCAATACTGGAATCCTCTGAATAATCCTGAGCAAAAAACTGTATACATACAAAGACATTATTAGCCATATACACAAATGTTTATACACAAATGTATTATTAATCAATAGCCACTTATATTTTATTTCATAAATAAATGGACCTGACCTGAAAACTCTCTCTCAACCATCATTCATACTCACATACTCCAAAAGTGTTCACCAATTAAAAATAAATTAAATAAGCAATTGGCCTAATTGATGTTATTTTCAAGATGTTCCACTAGTAAGGAGGAACACTGTCGTCCATAGTTGGATACATTTCACAGGAATAATTTTTCAAGTTCAACTGTTTGTAATTCAATTTCCCAGATTCAAATCTTCATGTTGTATATTCATTCAAAGTCTGTTATGATGTATTATTTCATCCTTGGATATCTCTACCTCCAATTTGTGTACTATATAAAATATGTACTTCAAAATCCACACAGAGAAACATCAAGACAAGAATTCTGGCCAACAATCATGTAATGATTTCAAGCTACAAACTGACCATAATCCTTTGATAGATTTGTTTTCCACAAAGGGTGCCCATGAAAGTGACCCTTCGCATGCCCAAGTGGCTATACTGCTTACAACAATTCATGTTTTTTATTCAATATGTGCCAGGTAGCAAATACATCAGTGGTGACTTTCTGTTAAGGTTACCTCTAGATGAGTGTGAGAGTGTTGAAAATGAGAAATGGATGGTGGCTGAGGTTAATGAAACCTGTAGAGGTGCCATTTGGGAAAAGGAATGGAAACAGAAGTTGGTTGAGGACCAATGTATGTTGTTATTGGTGGAGAAACTGCACAACAATTCCATATTAAGTAGAAGTGAACAGGCAAGTTTAAGTGACATTTTGCCCGTGTGGGGTGATCTCTCAGTGGTTGATGGAATTGTCAGAACGAGTGACAAACTAGTAGTTCCTGTGAGCTTGTGACACAGACTGTTTTACATGAAGGTCATGGTGGAATTTCTGCCATGAACCATAACGCTTGCATAGATTTTTGATGGCTTGGTATGGACAAGGAAGTTGAAAGATTTGTGAGAGATTATGTGCTATGCACATGCAGTGATAAATCCCATGTAGTCACAGAGACATTCATTATGCCAACTACATTACCCAAATGTGCTTGGGAGAAATTAGCCATTGACATTTGTGGTCCTTTTGATTGCTTGGGTCATGAGAGTATGTATCCTATTGTGTTAATAGATTATTTTTTGAAGTGGTTAGAGGTAGCGTTTATGAAGGAAGTAAAAGTAACCATGTAGTAGCCTTTTGTGAAGAAATGTTCAGGAGAGAGGGTTGCCTATGGTACGGTTCTCAGACAATGGACTGCAATTTATTTCTACTGAATTCACTAATTTTCTGAGGAAAAAGGGGATTAAACCTCACAGGACAGCTGTTTACCATCCCAGAGAAATGGTTTGGTGGAGAGGTTTAATCATGTTTTGGGTGACTGTGTTCAATTGGCTTTGAGTGGCGGGTTAGATTGGAAACAGAGAGTCAAAAACATGTTATGGAACTACAGAACAACACCAAACTCAGGGCCCGGAGGGGTGGTCCAGCCGTCACATTATAACCGTGGCTTAGCTGCCATGGTCCGACCTCCGGCACTGCCAGGTTGCTGCCAGCCAATGGCATGGCAGTGCTGGCTGTCTCAATGTGCCAGGGCAGCACTGCAAGCAGCGCTGCCCTCTGGATTACAACCTGCATTTCTGCCAGCCTTTGCATGGCGATCCCACTGCCAGGCAAAGGCTGGTGGAAAGGGGGTGCCTAGGGCCCCATGGGCAGTGCAGAGGCCCCCACGGACAGCCCTGTTGTGCTTTTCACTGCCCGAATTACGGGCAATGTAAAGCGCGACGGGTGCTTCGCACCCAACGCATGGCACCATTGCCACAAGCTCTATTATGAGCTGGTGTCAATGTTGTGGTGTGTTTCCCACTGGGCTAGCAGCAGAAATGCTGTTTCCGCCCACCGGCCTAGCAGGAAGCTCGTAGTAGGTACCGTGGATGGGCGGACGCATATGCTTTGTGGAGCCTCTGCCGCCCACCAAAGTCATAATGAGAGCCTGAGTCACAGAGGAGACTCAGTTTTTCTTGTTGAAAGGAAGGGCAGCATGTACCACAGCGGTCCGTACGTGGGTGGAGAGAACATCTAGAATCATGATAGAGCAACAAAGTCTAATAGATAAAGATAAAGAGTATCAAGACCAGTAAGTATGGAGGCATAATTAGAAAATACTTAATGTGAAGAAAGGAGATAGGGCAAGGGAGTATGTGGAATTTCACAAAAAGTGTTGTTCCAAATGGTCTTGTCCAAAAGAAATGAATGATGTTAAGGAAGATATGGTACTGTTGGTGGGAAAATTGTGGAATATGCGTAAAGTTGCTACATATCATGTGAGTGAAACTGAAATGGGGACCGCCAAAACAGCTGGATGATTATGTAAGCACCTAATATTGTTTCTGTGTACTCACACCCTGAGTGCATTTGCATCCTGAGTGCGATCGTCAAGCCATATCATATGACATCTGTAAGTCATGGCACATGTAATCTGTAAGGTATTACCATGAAATTCTGAAGAAGCTCATGCATTATATGTTATATTTAACCATTGTTTTATTTCTCCTGAGAATCTTGATATATTTAGTTTTTTTTTTTGTATTTGTTTATTTTATTCAGGAAAGGGAGATGTGCTGTAATGTGATGACATATGCAATGTCATTCATAGTGATTGTTGATACGAGCCCAGGAAATGTTTCTGTGAGGATTCTGGAATGTGGCAGTGAACGGCCAGTCCACTTTGATATAGACTTGGTTCGTAATAAAGCTCTTCTTTTTATTTAGCCCACAAAGAATCCATGAACAGCAGTTCACCAAAATGCCAGGGGTAGCGGAAGTGACATTGCGCACCCTTTGACCTTCAGTTTCACTCACACACACACATGCTTACACACACACACATTTACACTTACACACACTGTCTCTCTCTGTCATGTTAAGCACACACTCACCCACAAGCAAACACATAACATGCATTTAAAATCATGTCTTTTTACTTAACTCAGCTTCCAGGGATGGTCATATTCAATCTAATTGTATTCTATTTTTTATTACACTAATAGTGAATTATTAGGCATTATTCACTATTAGTGTAATTAAAAAATGAGAGAAACAAAGAGTAAAGCCCCAACCGAAAGAGCTGCCACTGTGTTCTTGGCAATGATTTTGCCACTTCCGAAGCCAGGGGTAGCAAAGGCAGTGCCAGGGGTTGCAAAGGGCAATTCAGGGGTCTCAGCTGCGACCCCTGGCAACCCCTAAATGACATCAATGAAAGAGTCTACTTTAGAAAACTGGCGACGAGGATGGGATAAGACTGTGCCCTGTCAAGTTGGAGTCACTGTGGAGGCTCGTGACTTAAACCTTTGGAAAATCCTGCTTTGATATTATTGTAGTGTAATCACTATTATTAAAATTGAGTCACTAGAACGTAATGAAATAACATGTATTAAAATGATTAAACAGAAAACGTGTGTTTTGAAAAATATGATCACCTTGGTGGCAGCCACAATCTGGTTCATAAAAATAATAACTGCCTAAAATGTATTTTGATATTCATAATTAAATGTACTGAAAAATTAATATTAATATGTACTAAAAAGATTAATAGTTTAAAAATCATGAAATGTTTTATTCGTGTTTTAGCACTAGTTTTAAAAAGGTCTCATGTAGTGATTTTACCATAAGGCAATGTTTGAAATGTTAACGCTGCAAGAAATGTTTCTCTAAGCATCCTGTGTAACTTGCCCACTGTGGAAAAGTTGTGTTCTTGTGTTGTAACATTTGTCTGTCTTCCTGCTAAGAGATAATTCGTACCCAGGAGCAATAGTCTTCAGTGGTCATGTATAACCTCTAACAATTGTATTCTACTGTGGAAAATGGTGACTGCAGTGGGAAACATCCTGAACAACTAGGTCTAAACCACTATTTGCCTGAACCACTACTGCTAAACAACTAAAAAGTCTCTACAACTAAGTACTGAACAACTACTGTCTAAATAACAATTCTGCCCGAATAACAATTGCCTGAACAACTCATTTTAAGGTAAGGTTTTCTTTTTAGTTTTTATGGTTTATTAGTTGTTTAGAATATATATATATTAGTTGTTCAGGCAATTGTTATTCAGGCACAATTGTTGTTTAGACAGTAGTTGTTCAGTACTTAGTTGTAAAGACTTTTTAGTTGTTTAGCAGTAGTGGTTTAGGCTATAGTTGTTTAGGACCTAGTTGTTCTGTCACATATTCCTCTCTCTCTACTCAGTAAAAGGTTTCATAAAAGCTTTATCAAAAGACACTGGGTCAGAAATATCTTTATGGGTCAGTCTCTTCAATGGCTTTGAAATCACATAAAAACTGGGAATCCGTTGGCAACAGTAGCTCACCATTCCCAGAAACATCCTGAAATCTCTTTGTGTAACTGGAGGATTTATTTGCAATATAGCTGTAACTCTTTCTCTGGAAACTTTCCTTGCACCTTTTTCTATTTGATGTCCCAAGTATTTCACTTCTTTCTGACAATACTGTAATGTGGCTGGGGACACTTTATGACCATTTTCACCCAAATGATTCAATAAGACAGTAGTATCTTTCCTGCATGCTTCCTTTGTATTTGAAGCAACCAAAAGATCATCAATGTTCTGAACTAATGCTGATTGGAAAAACATTTCCAATGATTCCAAATTCTTTTTCAACACCTGATTAAATATGGATGGAGACTCTGAAAAACCTTGTGGGATTCTACACCAAGAATAAAAACATTTGCAGAATTCAAAAAAGAAAAGAAACTGACTATCCTCATGAAGAGGCACTGAGAAAAATGCTTGTGATAGGTCCATCACCGTAAACCATGCTACATCACATGGGATCTAAAACAAAATCTCTGCTGGATTTGGTACAGCTGGACATTTAACCACTATGACATTAACAATTCTATATTTCCCACTTGGTTTTCACAAACCGATAATAGGAGAATTACATGGACTGCTCAGCACTTCTTTTAGAACTCCCTGCATCACAAAATCTGCAATTACAGGAATTACTCCTTCAAACACATCTGGTGCCATAAGATACTGCAGAGTTTACGGAAAAACTGCATTAGGCTGGACTATGACTTTAACTGGATCAACTCCTTTGATCAAACCAATGTCTTTCCCAGAAAGATCCCAAACTGTTAATGTAACTGTACCTAGTAAGTCAGTTGGCAAATCTTGGACTGTAAATGTAGGAAAGAAACTAGTCTGTGGAAATTCTTCATTATTGGATCACATTTGATTTGCATAGATGAATCATCATTATCATGGTTATTTGTCTGAATAGCAATTCCATCATTTGTACAGGTAATCAAACATTTTGTTTTGCACAACAGGTCTCTTCCCCGTAAGGAAACTGAACTTAAGTCACAGACTACAAATGTATGCAATCTTTGAAAATTTCCAATTTTAACAGGAATTAGTTCAGTAATTGTATTCATCACAAATTGATTTGCAACTCCAACAATTTGCACTGTTTTCCTAGAAAGTGGCACATTAGGAACTTCTGCAGTCCTTACTGTAGAGCGTGTAGCCCCTGTATCAACCAGAAATGAGACATTAGGACCATTTACTTTTCCATTTACATAAGGACCCTTTTGCTCCAACTCTAATGAAGCTAACACCCATTCTTCTTCATCCGAACTCTCACTCATCAACTCATCATTCAATGTATCCTCACTATGTAATGTGAACTGCTGCACCATGTGATTACTTTGATTTAACTTTTGACCTATGTTCTGCTGACAAAGCATCATCTTCTGCTGTGATACCATTGGCGCTTGAGGTACTTGCATTTGCTGTAACTGAGGCTGTTGCACTTGTGGTAGCTTGAAACGAGGCGCATGCATTTGCTGAGTAATCTGCATCTGATTATTCATGTTTTGGACATTCAGATTTTGATCTCTTATTCTTGGATCTCTCAAATGTGGGAATTTTTTTTGTTATCATTTATCTGTTTAACAACACCTTCGTACCACTGTTGGCCACTGCCTTTTCCAAGGCCCCCGCAAGTGTGACAAGGTAACATCTTTTTCATCACCTGAAAACTACCTGGATTCACAATAGTATTCGTATCAACGCCATGGTTTCCGTTTCCATTTCCACTATGACCGCTACCCTTTTGTAAGGTTCTGAAACACCTGCACATTTCCCTGCTGTTGTGGAACAATTCTATGCATTCCTGATTGTGCTGCTTTTATAAACATCACCATCACCTTCTCTTTCTACTTCTTGCGTACTCATTTTTCCCAAAACTCAATTCACACAATTAAATGCAAATATTGCGAGCACTAATAAAAAAAATCATACCAATTTGCCTGCTTTCTACAGATAAGGGTAACACAATCACTTTCAGAAGCTTCACAAATTTTCGACTGTGGCTTTTAGCTCTGACAACTACTTGTTCAATTTTAGCTTTCTCTGACTCGCAAGCAAGCAAATTCTACTCTTGACAAATATCGGGTCCCCCTTGGGTGCTCAAGAATCACCAATATTGTCAAACTAACTCTCTGAGAATACTATTTGTCAACCACGTCCAATTGATCACATAAAGCAGACACACTTCACAACAAAACCAAGTGTGTTCTACACTTGTAGAACACACTTCTACTCAATACTACGGAGTCTTAGACCACGCAGTGTCTGTATACCAACAGCCACGTGGGCATTTTCTTTAGCAAAAAGCACCACACACAATTGAAGTACAACAACTTCCCTTCATACACCCTTAGAGTAAGACGACTCTCTAACAAACTACGTTGGAGTACGCAAACTCCCTAATTCTCTCAAACATCACAATTCACCTGCAATTTGTTTAAGCAGTGCAAGCCCAATCTCTAATTCAATCATAAGTCACACTAGGTATGCTAGGAACATCCAAATAAGCATTTGTAAAACTAAACTTCAAAGTTTTGAATTTTTCATCAAACACTGGTAAAAACACATCTCCCGGGTCTTTCAGGACATATAACTAATGAAAACAGGACATTTCCCTACTAGTAAAATGAAACCATCCTCTGTTACCAGATTTGTGGGCATGTCCAGCCTTATATTTATTTTGATTTATTTATAGAGTGACACATATATGGTAAACATCAATTACCCTTAGAAGTTGACACAAATCTTTGGACTCAGGTAGGAGTGTGATGACGTCCCTAACCCACATGAAATACATTACACAACAATCTAATCAAATTTTATAACAATTTTCATACGGAGGCTTTAATTAGTCATACACCATGACCCATTTGGACATGAATAACCACACCAGTTTAATAAAGTTTAAATATTTATTGCCCTATATTAACAATGCTAATATCACATAGATTATATGAAGCATCAAGTGATAAAAGTAACGAACCAAAACTGGCTACCCAAAGCAAATTACAAATCTAAACAATCAAACAACTGAATCATCATTCAACTATAACCATTGCAAAAATTAACAAGAGAATGTGGATTAATGAGATTGAAAACATTTAGTCAGCACAGATGTATTAATAATCAATTTTGTTCAAACTATCAAATCAAGAATGACATCCTAACTAACCTTTAATTAAACATGCATGTTTGGACATACATGCAAAAACAGAAAAACAGACAAAACATTAATTTGGAAAACATCTAGCTAGGGCGCTAATCAAAATAGAGGTTGGAGTTCTAAAGAAAGAAAAACATAAAAACCTGCAAAAGACAATGCACATTTCATACCTCTCCCCAATGGATCAGGTCAGCAAGCAGCAAAGTCATCATCAGCAGAGCATCTTTAGTCTTCTTTCATTACAGGGGAAACAGTTCAGCAAGACTGGGCTTAGTGAAACTGAACCATTGAGCAATATCTAATAGCAGATCTGCAGTCATTAAAAGTTAGAAAGAATCTCTCCTTACATCATCCTGAAACTGCTCTCTTAAATTCTTAGAAAACAACTAACTAGATTACTATTGGTCAGTCTATGGGGTGGTTTAGGTCAGCACCAATAGCTTTCTTCCACGTTTCAGAAGTATCTTTTCTTCATTCTCTGCATTCACGATTGGCTCATCTTTTCTCACTGCTGTCGAATATGTGACAGAACAACTAGGTCCTAAACAACTATAGCCTAAACCACTACTGCTAAACAACTAAAAAGTCTCTACAACTAAGTACTGAACAACTACTGTCTAAACAACAATTGTGCCTGAATAACAATTGCCTGAACAACTAATATATATATATATTCTAAACAACTAATAAACCATAAAAACTAAAAAGAAAACCTTACCTTAAAATGAGTTGTTCAGGCAATTGTTATTCGGGCAGAATTGTTATTTAGACAGTAGTTGTTCAGTACTTAGTTGTAGAGACATTTTAGTTGTTTAGCAGTAGTGGTTCAGGCAAGTATTGGTTTAGACCTAGTTGTTCAGGATGTTTCCCGAGAGAGAGTTTGTGCAGAGCACCAGCTTTGGGAATGTCTGACTACACAAAACCATTTATGTTGTTTTGTCATGAACGTGATTTTTGTACTCTTTCTGTCCTTACCCAGGTACATTGGTGGTGTAAATTGCCCTGTAGCATATTTGTCTACTACTTTGGACCCAGCTGCAGCAGCTTTACCTGGCAGTCTCCGGACTTGGCTGGGGTTGGTTTGTCACTCACTCAGTGTGAGAGTATTGTGATGGGACATTCTTTAACTGTCCTTGTTCCTCACTGTGTGGAGGTTTTGCTTACACAAACAAAGACACAATACTTGACAAATGCATGCTTTACAAAGTATGAAATGCAAATTTTAGGCTCCCTGAATGTTATCTTGAAGAGGTGTACAGTGCTTAACATAGCAACCTTACTCCCAGTAGAAAATGTTGAAATTGATAAACTGAAAGAAGTTGAACATGACTGTCTGGAGGTTACTAAATTGTGCATGGAACCCAGACCTGATATTCAGGATATCCCGTTAGAAGAAAATGATCAAATTGTTTTTGTTGATGGTTTCTGTCTAAGAGATAATGTGGGAACATTGAAATCTGGATAAACTGTGTGCACAATTTCTGGTATACCCGAAGCTTCATGGCTTCAAAGAGTATTTTCTGCACAAGTGGCTGAATTAGTGGCTCTTGCTAGGGGATGTTGTACTCTGCACAGCTCAAAGTTACAATTTTCACCGATAGCCAGTATGGACTGGAGTAGGCCATGATTTTGGTCAGCTGTGGTCACAGAAAAGTTTCATGACCTCTTCTGGTTCACCAATTAGAAATGGTGATAGAATTAATGATTTGTTACAAGCCCTACAATTACCTCAGAGGATTGTTGTGGTTAAATGCAATGCACACCAGAAATCAAATGATTTTGTTTCAATGGGAAATGCTTATAAAGATCAGGTCGCAAAGTTTGCACCTTGAACTGTATCTCTTTTAATGAAGAATGGAAAGAACTGAAAGATGATGAAGTAAACCCAAGTTATATATTAATAGTGATTGACACATGGGAAGAAATCAAACGTTTGCAGGAAAATGTTTCTGAGGATGAAAAGAAAGGTTGAATGAAATTGAAATATTTTCAAATAGACAATGATGAAATTTGGGTTTCAAATGAAGGGCAGGTGGTTTTGCCAAACTGTTTACTGACGCAAATGGCAAGATACTATCATGGTCAAGCACACATTGACAGAGATGCAATGATTGGCACATTTAAGCAATTCTGGTTCAATCCAAAGTTTGGAGAGGTTGCTGGAGCAATTTGTCACAGATGTGTTACATGCCAACAAATGAATGTGGGGAAAAAACAATTATCCATTTGAGTCACATTGGAAGAGCAGGAGGTTCATTCAACAGAATGCAAATGGATGTTATTGAGATGCCTGTATGTGGTGGTCTGAGATACGTGTTGGTGATTGTGTGTATTTTTTGTCACTGGAATGAATTACACGAACCCATTTATGTTGGTTTGTCATGAATGTGATTTTTTTACTCTTTCTGTCCTTACCAAGGTACATGGTGGTGTAAATTGCCTTGTAGCATATTTTTCTGCTACTTTAGACCCAGCTGCAGCAGCTTTACCTGGCAATCTGCAGACCTGGCTGGGGTTGGTTTGTCACTCACTCAGTGTGAGAGTATTATGATGGGATATTCTTTAACTGTCCTTGTTCCTCACTATGCAGAAATGATAGTCTCACTGTAGCAAAGCTTTTACTTAGGGAGTTAGTTCCTCAATTTGAGTTTCCAGTCTCTTTAGAATCAGACAGAGCAAGGCACTTCAATAATGAGGTGATTAAATTACTATGTTCAGCCTTAAACATTGAGCAGAAATTGCATTGTAGCTATTGCCCTGAAGCTTCTGGATTAGTAGAGTAAATAAATGGTACTATGAAAGCACAACTTGCAAAAATGTGTGCATCTACAAATCTGAAGTGGCCAGATGCGTTGCCTTTGGTTCTGATGAGCATGAGAAACACACCCGACAGAAAGACTGGACTTTCTCCTCATGAAATCCTCATGGGCACAGCAATGAGCTTGCCAGCTGTTACTGCGAATGCTCTTGTGAACATAACAGATGATATAGTGCAGAAGTACTGCAGGAGTCTGGCTGATGTAGTTTTCTCTTTCTCTCACCAGGTGGAAGCTACAGCTGTGCTGCCCTCTCAAGACCGGTGTCAAAGTCTTCGAGCTGGTGACTAGATGGTCGCCAAGAAGCACATAAGGAAAACCTGTCTGGAACCTAGGTGGAAGGGACCTTACCAGGTCGTACCTGTTACGATGACTGCTGTGAAGTATGCTGGGATTCCCAACTGGATACATACCAGCCATACCTGAAAAGTACGCTGTCCTCTTGAATTGATGAGAGCACCAATAATTACTATGCAGTCTCAAGGAGGAAGAAGAGAGACTGTGGAAACAGAAACAGAGACAGTGCAAACAGGTACACCTCTAAGAGATGGAATAGAGGTTTCTGAAGTTGCTCAAACATCCTCAAATATAACAAGAGAGTCAAGTCCGAGGTGGACTCTTTCAGAAGAAGACGATTGGGAAGATCAGTTGAAAGAAATTACGTTTCCTGAAGCAGCTAATGATAGAGTTGAGTTGAATCAATGTCCTGCAGATTTGACTCCTCCTGAATTAGCAAATGTTGAAGGTGCAGCAAGTGAAAGTCAAAATCCTGCTGAATTAAGAAGAGTTATGAGTCCAGTTTTGCAAGCGACACTGTCAAAGAAAGGTGTGAAAGGAGACAAGTGGCCCAAGTTACAGACAAGTGAAATCGTTTCAGATGTACTGTCAACTATAAATGAAGAGCCAGACACAACAACAAGAGCAAATACAGATGAAGGTCTTAATGAAGAAGAAATAAGTGCAAATCAAAGATCAAAAAGAAAAAGAGTTGTAAATCGAAGATACTCAGGTCCTGAATGGACGTAGTTGACAGATGAATGGCACCATGAATTTTTGTGTCCTTTTGTTTTGATCGTGAATTTCCAGATCAATATTTTGGAACTTGAAATTGTTTTTTAACTGAAATTTTAAACTACATTGCTAACTGAACAAGAGAGACATTACGTGCTACAAGTGATAATCACTGTCAAATAGATGATGATCTACTGAAAGAGACTTTGAAACTGATTTTTGACAAGCTGCTAAACCGATTTTTTTACAAAGTTGTGGACAAAAGTTTGAAAGCTGCTGTAAATAACTGCAAAGAAGATTATTTTCGTTCAGATTTTTGGCTGCAGAGTTAAATATTTTCTTTTCCTTATACTTTCTAATTTTTTATAGGCCATGGATAACAACACAATCTTGTGAAAAACAATAGGTATTGCAGATGTATGTGTATTTGTTTGGGAATTGTATGTGTGCTAGTAAGTTTGTTATTGATTGTGAGTATGAGCATTCATAATACACCTGAAAAGAGTTACATTAGTTCTTTGGAGACTACTACACTTTCAAATTTAGAAAAGTTTAGCAAGGATGAGAAACCTTTGCACTTAGACAACTCACAAGGAGATCTTTCTTCTAATGTTTTCTATTGCTTGCTGTATGAATATGTTGAGACGATGAATGTGAGAGAATGTTATGTTTGCACGCAGATTCCTTCATCAGTGCAGGAAGGAATTACTTATTGTAGCTTGCCATTAATATATGGAATTAGTTGCAGTTTTATACTATCTAGGCTTTAAAACTAAGAGTACATACAATATTTCTACTCTAATTTAGATTTAGTGTTTTCTTTTGTTCCGATTAATTTCACTTGTGTGACATACTTAAAGAGAGAATTATTGACATTGTGGGAGGTTTCCTTGAGCCTACACTAACATTTGGCACTGCTTACGCTCACAGAAACAATTTGACATCCTTGCTTTCGTCAGTAAAAAAATATTTTCTAGATAAAATTGATGACAGGAGAAAGGCATTGAAGGAGAAAATAGAGAAATGGTTAGTGAAGATGACATTTAAAAATGATTATGCATTTAGTGAGATTAAAACACAAAGGAAGCTTGCTTTAGATTTTCAATATGTAGGAAAACTTTGTGTTTATAGATCGCAATAAAGAACTGATGCTAAGTTTGTGGGAACGAGTGAGTGCAGACATGTATTTCTTTTTAAGAGTACATGGGACTTTATGTTAAATGGACAAGATCCTGCTATTCCTGGGGTATGTTACATCTGTGGAAAGAATGCTTATTATCGTCTACCAAGGGGATGGTATGAGACTTGCTATTTGGGAGTGGTGTTCCTGAAGATTTACCAGATTGACAATATAGATGACACAAATAGATTGCAAAAACCAAGATTAAAAGGATAAATTTGTTCAGTAATAATTGGGGATATATTTGGAGCAATGATTCCTTTTGTAGGAATGGTTCTGAATGCTTTATAAATTAGAAAGTTGTCTACTATTGTAGATAGAATGCTAACTGATTTTTCTGGAGCTGTTATCCTAAAGGATACTGAAATGGCTACGGTCCGTTCTATAGTTCTTCAGATCAGACTTGTGTTAGATATTCTTTTAGCAAAGCAAGGCGAAGTCTGTTGGATGCTGACAGTGAAACATTGTTATACTTATATTCCTGACAATAGTAAATGAATTACAAATGTTATTAACAACCTGGAAGATTAAAATTCAGAGTTAAAAGGTCTGAAAGAGCCAGGAGTATGGGGAAATATTGGCAAAAGTGTTACTAGGGTGAAAAATTGGCTGGGTAATCTCAGTGAGGGTATTGTGGGAAAAATATTGAAACCATTATTGATTGTGGTTGTATGTGTCATCTGTATAATTGGATTTGACAAACTATATATACTGATTAAAAGACAAAGGATGAAAAAAGAAACAGAGGAGGGAAGAAATCAAACTAGAGAAGATGAGAAGCAGATAATTTCATGATTTGAGAAAAAAATGAAAACTGGTGAAAACTGAGAAACAATGGATATTCTAGACAAACTAAACTTTAAACTGACTCACAAATGGTAATACAAGTATTAATAAGTATATTTTGTGACAACACATATAGTCATCAGAGGTGGGATTGTTGGAGAGTAATCATTATTAATAGAAATTGTGTCACTAGAACGTAATGAAATAACGTATGAAAACGATTAAACTGAAAACTGTGTTTTGAAAAATATGATCACCTTGGTGGCAGCCACAATCTGGTTCGTAAAAATAATAAATAACTGCCTAAGAAAAAAAATTCTTTTGAGTATTTATAATAAAATTTCCTGAACAATGAATATTAATATGTACTAAAATGATTAATAGTTTAAATATTAGTAAATGTTTTATTCTTCGTGTTTTAGCACAACTTTTAAAAAGGACTCATGTAGTGAGTTTTCTAGAAGGCAATGTTTTAAATGTTAATTCTGCGAGAAATGTTTCTCTAAGCTTCTTATGTGACTTGCTCACTGTGTAAAATGTATGTTTTTGCAATAGTCTTCAGGGCTCATGTATAACCTGCAACAATTGTATTCTATTGCGGAAACTGGTGACCGCAGTGAGAGAAGATGAGCCTATCGTGAATGCAGAGAATGAAAAAAAGACACTTCTGAAATGTGGAAGAAAGCTAATTGGTTCTGACCTAAACCACCCTATAGACTGACCAATAGTAATCTAGTTAGTTGTTTCTAGGGTTTCAATATATAGCAGTTACAGGATGATGTAAGGAGAGATTCTTTCTAACTTTTAATGAGTGCAGATATGCTATTTGGTATTGCTCAATGGTTCAGTTGCACTAAGCCCAATCTTACTGAACTGTTTCCCCATTCCAGAAAGAAGACCGAAGATGCTCTGCTGATGATGACTTCGCTGCTTGCTGATCTGATCCATTAAGGAGAGGTATAAAATGTGCATTTGTCATTTCTGGATTTTTGTGTTTTTCTTTTTTTAGAAATCCAACAACTATTTTGATTAGCACCATAGCTAGACATTTTTCAAATGAATGTTTTGTCTGTTTTTCCCTTTTTGCATGTATGTCCAAACTTGCATGTCTAATTAAAGGTTAGTTACAACATCATTCCTGATTTGACAGTTTGAATAAAATTGATTATTAATTCATCTATGATGACTAAATATACTCAATCTCATTTTTCCACATACTTGAATAATCATTCAGTTGTTTGATTGTATTGATTCGTCCTTAGCTTTGGGTGCCCAGTTTTTGTTTAGTTACATTTATCATTTGGTGCATCCTATGATCTACGTGACATTTAAACTGGTGTGGTTATTTATGGCCAAATGGGTCATGGTCTGTGACTAATTAATGTCTCCTTTTGAAAATTGTTTTAAACATTGATTAGATTGTTGTGTAATGTGTTTAATGTGGTTTAGAGATGTTGTCACTCTCCTATCTGAGTCCAAAGATTTGTGTTGACCTCTGAGGGTAATTGATGGTTACCCTATACATGTCACCTTATAAATAACTTATCAAAAGAAATATAAGGCTGGACACACCCACAATACTTACTCCCAGCCAGGTCATGACTGAAAAAAGATGTTACTAATGGTCATGACAGGGTGGCTCAGAGACATTCTGTTTTCTTTTATAAAATATGCAACACTGTTTTCAGCATGATCTGTGTCTGTGTTCCTCAGAGGCACTGTAAAAGCTACTTCAGGCCAGAGCCACATGTCCCTCCTGACATTAGTTTACAGCCCACCCCTGGGTGTCCCACCTCACAATTTGAAGACACTCTGCCCTAAATGGATGGAATCTCCAGTAGAATTCTTCTGTTTGAAATCCTTGATTTACTGTACTGTAGGACTGAGACCAGAGATGGCCTCCCCATTTACAATGTGACCGACCAGAAAACAGACAACACCTCTATTTCATAATCCAAGCACCCTTTTGTGTCCCTGTGCCTTCAACAATCACAGGTTTTGCAGGAGGGAAAGACATACCACACAGCACCTTCTGTACCCATTACTGGCCCTGGTCCATGAATTTCTAGGGGGCCAATATACACTTTATCTGCTGAGCTACATAATCAACATCCAACAGTCTGTAGATTTACCTTAACCAATGTCCTATGTTATCAAAGTTGAGGAAGTTTCCCAAAAGGTTTTCAGTATCAATTACTGCTTGTTGCCGTAATTTGTGATATGTCTACATAGCGATCTGTACTGACCCTGGATAGGGAGGCCAGGAGCTGATCCAGCCACTGAGCCTGGGATACATGTTAAACTGACAATACCGCCCCTTATATTCGTAGATTTCTTTGTAGACTCTGTCAGAATGCACAAAGTTGAAAATCAGATCAAGTGGGGACGATGTACTTTTCCACACTTCTCTGTATCCACAGACCACCGTACACAATAGTGAGATGTTGTTTACCAGTAAACGCAGGGAAAGGAGAATTTAAAGAAGAGTGGAGCGTGGTTCACCATTTCCTAGTGCTTTTGAACGTGCTGACTACCCTGACAGAAACTACACTGCACGCAGGCCTGATGTTTTAAAGAGCTGTGTTCCAGCCACTAGTGACTTCATGTTTTGCTTAAATGAAATAAGCACAGTAGAAGATGGGATTATATTCCATCACAATTGTGATTATTAATTTTGTTTGTATTTATTTAAGAACTTTTCAATTCTACCCTCCTTTTGGTGCCCACTTCTGATCTCTCTAAGAAACGGGGGTGAGAGGAGGTTTAAGAGTACTATTACAACAATATTCTTTAAAATGGATGGATTCACCTACCAACAGCAGAAATTGGGAAATACAACTTACAAAATTCAAAATGTCCTGCAATGGAGAGAGCTGTAGATTAAGAACTAGTTCTGAGTTTCCCAGTAATTATGGTCAGGACAAAAGAAAATATTGGACATTCCTAGTTGTATGAAATTACTTCACGCTCCGCCCACGTAGATCTCACCACAAAAAAAACTGGTGAAATTTGTAGAAAGGGAACTAGTTGAAGAGAAAAAAATTTACATGCAAACTCTTATACTGCAGAAAATCCCTCACTCCGAGCAGGAAAATCTGGAATGGAGATTTAAAACTTTTGGGCACAAAACTACAGTGTGCCATCAGTATTTGCCCAAGACCGTTATACTGCACCAAAAAAGCTAGACAACGCTCTATTAGAGCAGGAATTGGATACATGTTGTTGCATCAGGTATGAAATAGGTTCATTACGTTTTGTCGTTTGCTAACTTTTGTCAAATGTACATAGAAACAAGATATATTTCAGGCTTAAGCGTCGACCACAGATGATTATGCGCAATTTGGAGGTTACTTATTTGATCTTTTCAAGTTTGATAGAATGTGTGCTTTTGGGTTAGGTCTCACCCAGGCCCTCATTCTGAGTGTCCTAGTAATGAAACCAGTAACATCCCGCTAGGTGGTATCAATACTGAGGGTACACGTAAATCCGGGGTGGGAATGAATGCAGAGTTAATGGGTTTACAATCAAATATATTTTAAGGCATGGGCAAAGTGCTAGCATTTCCGCCACATTTAGCAGTTTTAACAGGTGCAAGGAATGGGTCAAAGAGTGTTTTAAAATGTGGTGCCTGTATTCCTGCCGTCAATAAAACACAACTGAGTAGTAAAGACTCATAGAAGCAACAATCAGTAGTATCTAGACTATCCTGCCATTTGCCAGTATGCTTTTCCAGATCATCAGACATGCCCCACTCATGTATTCATAAATCTGACTAATAGTACATCCATCATCATTCCCCACAACTTCCATCAAGGCTAGCTTAGCAAATCCAGTAGGACCCATTCCCCTTTTGAAAAGAAAGTCTTGAATCTGAAGATATTTAAAGAATTCCCTCCTGTCCAACCAATAGTTCTGTTGCAGTTCTTCAAATGATGCAAGTGTGTCTCCTGTTTAGAAGTCGCCTAATCTTCTGAGCCCGTGAGTCACCCATCTAAAACAGCAACGATTCCAAAATAGTGAGGAGAAACAATGAGTTCCCCATATTGGGGTGTAATAATTACATTTTCCTAATCCAGTTCTTTTCTTAATATTTGTCCAAATCCTCAAAGCCGCACTAAGGGGGTCATTCCGACCCTGGCGGTCCATGACCGCCATGGCGAAGGGCGGCGGAAGCACCGCCAATAGGCTGGCAGTGCTTCCTGGGCTATTCTGACCGCGGCGGTATAGCCGCGGTCAGAAAAGGGGAACCGGCGGTATCCCGCGGTTTTCCCCTGGCCCAGGGAATCCGCCATGGCAGCGCTGCTTGCAGCACCGCATTGGGGATTTCGACCCCCTTCCCGCCAGCCTGTTTCTGGCGGTGTCCACCGCCAGAACCAGGATGGCGGGAACGGGTGCCGTGGGGCCCCTGGGGGCCCCTGCACTGCCCATGCCACTGGCATGGGCAGTGCAGGGGCCCCCTAACAGGGCCCCACAAAGATTTTCACTGTCTGCTTTGCAGACAGTGAAAATCGCGACGGGTGCCACTGCACCCGTCGCACCCCTGCAACTCCGCCGGCTCCATTCGGAGCCGGCTTCCTCGTTGCAGGGGCTTTCCCGCTGGGCCGGCGGACGGCCTTTTGGCGGTCGCCCGCCGGCCCAGCGGGAAAGTTGGAATGACCGCCGTGGTCTTTTGACCGCGGTGCGGTCATTCGGCGGTAACCGCATGGCGGGCGGCGACTGCC
The DNA here is from genome assembly GCF_031143425.1 of Pleurodeles waltl. Taxonomy (NCBI): domain Eukaryota; kingdom Metazoa; phylum Chordata; class Amphibia; order Caudata; family Salamandridae; genus Pleurodeles; species Pleurodeles waltl. Next base: position 1,019,439,325 of record NC_090442.1, read on the forward strand.
GCCCGCCGCGGTCAGAATGACCGCCTAAGAGTCTTGAATTTAGCTTTCTCAATGTAAATTGGTTCAGCTATCTTTAACAAGCAACTTTTAGCATTCTTACCAATAAGTAGCTCATATATAATGTAGGACAGAAACCCGCTGATAGAATTTAAAATTGGGAACAGCCCAGCTGTCTGTTTCACTATTTTCAGACAGAAATTTAAGAGCCCTTCTAGCCTTGGCATATGATCATATGAAGCTGCTGACCATATCATCCATCCTCTCAAACTCAAGGGGAATTTCCCTAAAGAAATACAGCACCTTAGCCAGGAATAACATCTTAATGACATTCTAATGCCTAGTAATAGACGTATGTAAATCATCAATCCTCTGTAGATCCCTTTTTGCTTTACAGAGCATCAGGGCTATATTAGATTCCACAATCCACTCTACAACAGCCATAATGCTAATGTCCAAGTAGACTGCTTCTCTTACAATGTTACATGGAAGGTTGCAACTTGGTGTCTTCCTGCCATGAAGTAAGTCAGAAAAGGTTGTTATGACTTGGTTCTAGGATATTTCATTTTATTATTTTTCCACGAATTGATATGACGATCCTTACCCTCTGTGTTCTTCAGGGTTTAGGATGACATGTCAGTGGCGTTTTCACTACGGTTGCAGTAATTCAAAGACAGACAGAGTGCTGAGCTGACGGGCAGTCTCTGACTTATGGTGGAGACTTTAAAGATACAGCACTTCATTTTGTTACAAGACCTCACTTTAAGGACAATTTTATTGATGTTGCTTACCACCGTAAGTAGTATCCAAGATGAAATTTGATGAGATTTGAAATAAAGAACAATTTTCAATAATATTATAAGATTACATAAACTAGGTGATAGTCCTTTTTATCACTCTGACCAATGATTCTTGCACCATAATCTTGGAACAAATCTTGGAACAAATAGGTGAGTGACATTCTACTTTAGACAAACATATAAATAAAAGTTTTTCTTTTGAGTTTTCTCAAGGAAAGATTACAAAAGAAATATTTTGTTTGTTTCTAGGTGCTACCAATATAGAGATTTCCAGACCTGATGATGACCCGCTGTTGATTTATATCTGTACAAAGGGTCGAAACGTCGACAAAAAATTCAATGTGGATCGATCTAAAATAACATAGTGACTTCAAGACTCCTGGATTGAAGGAGCCTTTTGGAAGTTTACTGCTTGTTTTTAAACACATTTTTGTATATATTGTATATAACACTGGCACTTTATGCATCATAATATTCACTTTCACTGTGTTTTTATTTTAGGAGCACCTAGTACTTATCAAAAACTATAACAAATATTTGTTATTGAACTAAAAGGTCATAGTGAATGATTTTGCAAAGAAATAAAATATGAACTAACTTAAGGATACCGGATTGAGTAAATGGGGTTCCTTTGTTTGATGGACTAATTTTGCTGTGAAAGTCAAGGCATATACTTACCCCTTCTTGACCATAAATTGTGTTTATTATCTCTTAAAATGTAAGCATCAGTAGTTTGTCCTTTTCATTAGCTACCACCTGCATCTTAAACAAATTTAGATAGTAACCTGATAATTTCCCAAATTCTGCAGCTTCTTTTCCTACCTTTCGCACTGAAAACACTAGATAGGGTGTCACTACAGCCATATCTTCAGCATAAGCCAAGATCTTAGTGCTCTTGCTGTGAAATTGCATGGGTTCGATTAAAGCATTGGACTCCAGTCTCCTTATCAGAGGATCTATATGAAGGGGAATCAATAAAGGGGACAGAGGTACCCCTGCCTTGGCCCTCTCGTAGTTGTAATATGATCAGATTGTCCGCCCAGTATTTGAAGGTGGGAAGTAGGGTTAGGATGGACAGATTGAATCACCTTGATAAAATCCTGCCCTATTCCATACCAATTCATCACTGCCCAGAGATAATTCCAGGCACCCTGTCAAGCACTTTCTCGCCACTGAACAGGGCAAAGGCCATTGCTTCCTCTGAGATTGCTGCTGCGTCAAACAGAATATTAATGCAGAGTACGTGATCCATGGTACCCCTTTGTCGGATAAAGCCAATTTGCCAAGAAGAAACCAATTTAGCAGTTACTTGACATATCCTTGTTGCTAGGACTTTAGAATATAGCTTAGTGTCACTGTTAGTTAATGTAATGGGGTCTGTATGCCGGGGCTCTTGCAGCGGCTTTCCATTTTTGAGAAACACCACTATATTGGTCAAGTCCCAGGACTCTGGTATCTGTTGGCCACTTTGTGCCATAACAAAGAACTCAACCAGATCAGCACCTAAAGCTGACAAAAAAAGTTGTAGAACTCTAATGGAATTCTGCCCGCCCCAACTGCTTTACCAGAAGGAAGTTCTGTGAGAGCCACGTATACATCATCCCTACTTAGAGGAGCATCTAAGAGAGCCATATCCTCAGTGCTGACTTTAGTACCTGAGATGAATCCAAGATATTTCACTATGTCATTATCATATCATATCCGTTCCGTACAATACAATACATCATAAAAGTCATTGAACACTTCACAGAATCCCATGGGATCAGTAACCAAGCAACCCTCTGTGACCTTAATTTCGGTAATCTCTCTGGATGTTGCTTTCTGTCTAGTATACACCGCAAGCAGATTGCTCAAGCACAAACTATATTTATGGCACTCTCTTTTATGGGATTAGTACTTTTCTGCTGCTTTATTAGCCGCTACAAATGATCGTTTTTGCTTAAGCCAAATTTTGTTGGACCACTGCAAGTGTTGAGTTGAGCCTCCTTGTCTCATAGTACCCATATAATCGGTTCAATATCTGTGTTTTTTGTCTTCTGGCAATTCAACCTGAAGCTAGGTGTCTCCTCTCTGACTCCTGCCTTGAAGGTGTTAGAGAGTAAGTTTTATTAATAAAATTGACATACTAAAATATAAATTATTGAACATAAACGTGTGTTTAAAAGCCTAACTGAAAAACGCATGTTAGAAAATAAACGTGTGTTAGCAATGGTGGACATGAAAAATGTACGTTATTAAGAAATAATAATGTCTAATGTAGAACTGTTTTATTAGTAATAGTTATATATATTAAATAAGATCAATTATTGATGAATTATTAAGTTTGAAAGGATTACTAAATGGTTTATTTTATAAGTGTGTTAGCATCCGTAAAGGATTGTGTCTTAGCATTTTCTAGAAACTCATTGTTCATTGTTCACTTGTTTGCTGACCTGAAAAAAAAATTCTGAAACGTTTAAATGTTTAAAGGTTATTATTCAACATCCCGTGTGACTCGCACACTGTGGAAAAGTTATGTTCCTCGCTTGTTGCATTTGTTCTTCCTGAGATGAGATTTAGGCCAGATGTAGGTATATTTCAATTTGCGACTTGCAAATAACGAGTCAGAGCGACTCGCAATTTGCGAGTCGCAAATTGGAATGTAGGATGGTGTCACTGACACCATCTGCGACTCGCAAGGGGGTCGCAAAGGCCCACCTCATTAATATTAATGAGGTGGGTCGCAATTTGCGACCGCCTTGAGACTCGCGGCACTCACAGGGATGGTGGCCTGCTGGAGACAGCAGACCACCATGTCTGTGACTGCTTTTAAATAAAGCAGTTTTTTTTTGTAATGCAGCCTGTTTTCCTTAAAGGAAAACGAGATGCATTACAAAACTAAAAAATGAAACGTTGTCGTTTAATTTTTTCAGAGCAGGCAGTGGTTGGTCCATAGGGTCTTAAAAAATGTTTGCAGTTCCATTCACAAAGGGGAAGGGGTCCCATTGGGACCCCTTCCCTTTTGCGGATGGGTTACCACCCA